>NC_073384.1:30064971-30403304 GCF_028641065.1 Leucoraja erinaceus
GATCTGAGGCCCGTGATTACATTATTGAATAATAGAGTATGATCAAGGGGCTGTATCACCTATTCCTGCTCCTGTTCCTAATGTTTTCATGAATGAGCTTAGAGGGGAATATATTACTGAAAAAGGATGGCACTGATAACATATTAACTGACTTCCAGGCCTTGCTTTGAGAAAGAAAATGTCAACTGAACGTATGTCCTGTTTACGAGTTAATAACAATTTTCCTCCAGGAATTAAGTTTGGTTTATAGCCAATAACCACTTCACTAATAATTGTATTTTCTGGGGGAGGAATCTCAAGTTTAGGGCATCTACACGCACATCAACATGGCAATAATTAAAAAAAAATTAGCAATACTATTTTTATGTGACAGCTTAAGAGCTGCAATAGAGGAGAAGAAACTGCTGAGCCTCTTGGCTATAGAATAACACAAACATTGTTCAGGGCTGTAAAATATAAATAAGAGTGCGGGCAGGAGAGTGGAAAAAAACACTATTTGAAACGCTCTTGCACAACATTTCCATTTTATCCCACAAAAACATTCCATCAGCTTTTCTGCCTCTCATGTGTAACATTCTTTCCACTTGCTCAAATATCTGAGCATTTACAGCATCGGCTCCGATTAGGCCACACAATCCCAGGTATCTGTAATTCTTTGGCAGAAAAGACGCTCACTCTGAAAAGTCAGCCTTGCAATGATTGTTTCACTCATTAGATGGTCCCCGTTCAAGGTCAAAGGCAGTCATGGCGGCTCAGAGTTGCCATGGAAACCCACATTAATCCAAATTACATGGAGGTTGGGGGCACCATTAGAGAACAACCGTGACAGCGGGGTAGAGAGACAGGCAGATGCACACACACACGCGTGCACACAAACTCACCCCAGAGTTCTCACAGAGCAGAACATACATGCGCACAGGAAAATCATGCACACACCTGCATATGTGATAACCCACGCATGCAGATGCAACACAAACACACACATCCCCCACTCCACCCCTATCCAAATGCGTACACGATTGCCATAATAACGTGTGGTCAAGCAGCAAATTCATGGAGTTGGAGCATCCTTCACAGCCCCGCAGCAGCATGCTGCAACAGTTGCTAAACGTGATGGGAGTATGGAGTAAAGTTCAACTTATTCCTGCTATTAATCATCTGAGCACGGACAATATCTTGTAGCCCGGGGTAAAGTTAGATATGTTTTTTATCACTTATCTCAGAAAATGAGAAACAACGTGAAATGCAGTCCCTTGGGGTCCCGTGCGCTAAAGTCAGACTGAGTATCAACACAATGTGGTTAAAAAGAGCAAAAGTCAATACAAGTTGGCATTTAAATCTCATTTTGATCTATATGTTCCCACAGGGTATTTTCTTCTTATATTAATTTAGCTGCTACTCTTGTCTGCATTATTAGTGATATAAAACAGTTTCTCTTATTTATCGATCTATCAATCCTACATGTTCAGTTGATGTACATTCCGTCAACATTGGCTGCTTAAATCACCTCTCGTTAACCCCCGCCTCACACATCAGCACCACCCTACTGCCCCACCTAAAATGACCATCTGAATGAACAATCGGGGAAACAAATTGCGTGAAGGTTCTCCACAAAGCCACAACTACAAAAAACTTCAGTAACAATGTGCTCTCACCAACTCATATTTTAAGGCATGCTAGGTGGCGTAGACCCAAATCCTGGAGAGGGCCATTAAAGAAGTGTTCTTGTCACCACCCTTCATGAAAAGCCTCAGTAAGTGTCTACAATACATTGAAAGATTATGACCTTGCACTTTCTCACTTGCTGACACCAAAAGGTTCATTTTTAAATCTTCCTTTGATTTACTACATTGACATGTATTTTACAGTAAGAAGTGGGACCTATACAGTAAGAAGTCTCACCTTCCATGTGGAATTTATGTAGTTTGACAAATAAGAAGCATTGTGACATACAGCACAGAAACACGCCCTTCGGCCCATTTGGCTTTGCGGGCCAATACACCCCATCTAAGTTAGTGACATTTGCTTGAGTTTGGCCCATATCCCTCTAAACCTTTCCTATCCATGTACCTGTCCAAGTGTCTTTTGAACATTACTCTGGTACCTGCCTCAACTATCTCATCTGGCAGCTTGTTCCACATACCCATTATCCTCTGAAATAGTTTAACCTCAGGATCCTGTTAACCTGATCTTTCCCATCTCACCTTAAACCCGCATTTACCCTATCTATTCCCCTCATGATTTTAGCGGTTTCTTTCTTACTCCCGTACTGCTATTTCATCAGGTGGGGCAGGGATAGTAGTGGTTGGTTGAAAACCCATGTGGTCACTGGGCGAACGTATAAACATTACTCAGTTTGTATTCAGTTTACACATACTCAGTTGAGCTTGTATGTTGCTGGCACTCCCCAATGGAAAAGATCAAGAACTCATGGCAACAATGGAAATCCAACAATCTTTTAGTTTAGTTTAGAGATACAGCGCGGAAACAGGTCCTTCAGCCCATCGAGTCCAGACTGACCAGCAATCGCTGCACATTAATACTATCCTACACTATGGACAATTTTTACATTCATACCAAGCCAATTAACCTACAAACCTGTACGTTTTTGGAGTGTGGGAGGAAATCGAAGTTCTTGGAGAAAACCCATGCAGGTCACAGGGAGAACATACAAACTCCGACCAGACAAGCGCCCGTAGCCAGAATCGAACCTGGGTCTCAGGCGCTGTAAGGCAGCAACTCTACTGCTGTGCCACTGTGCGTCATTCCAACATCCGACACCTACTCCTGAAGAATTCATGTTCTACTTTGACAGGAAGACCCCAGAGTTTAGGCAGACTAGCCTCAAATATCAATTAGAGATGGGAATAGAATCCTAACATGGCAAACGCTACAACAGCAAGGCACACAGTATAGCCTGTATTTTAGTTATGATTTTCACAGTTTCAGGGTATCTCAAAGCACAAAGAAGGCAATGATAAGTCTGAAACCATCCTGGAAATTCTTTGTGGACTGCAAGTTCTCATAAAGAGAAACATGACTTTGACCATCAATTCTGTTTTAGCTTGTATATATTCCAACGTATATATTTCCAGATATGTTTCCATATATTCTCTGAAGTATGGATTCAAAAAGAGATTAATCTGACGTAGAAGAAGACCATTAGTCTGTCGTCCACACTGACTCACTGTGCAATCCTATTCCCCACTATTTTTTCCTGTTACCTATTCTCCCCAATCAAGCCAACTTCAATCTCCCTGATTCTTCTTCAACTCCCTTCAAATTCTACAGTTAACCTGCACTAGGAGCAATTAGCTGTGGCCTATTAGAGTACTACTCTGCATGTCTTGCGATGTGGGAAGAGCATCCGAAGGTCACAGGGAGAACATGCAAACTCAGGCGGTTCCACAAGTCAGGATTCATCCTGGGCTCAACGCAACCTCTACCTGCTGCACCACCATGAAGCTTATGCTTCTTCTTCTCTCATTTTCTCTCCTAGAAGAGTCATACAGCACAACAGCAATTACAGTACAATGGTTCTTTGACCCATCATCACCCTGACGACTATCCGTTGTTGTCCACTTTGAAGTGTGGACTTCAGCTTGAAGAAAACACCTTCAACACTGTAGCACTTCTGGGCTGCATTTAAATATCAGCCTGAACTCGTGTACCTGGAACAAGAAAATGACAATGGAAATCTGAAAGGAAAGCAGAAAATGCTAGAAACACTCACTTCACACTGGAAGGTCAATTCTCACAGCTGCTGCCTGACCGGCTGGAGTTTTCCAGCATTTTGTGCACTGATACTGGAAGTAGAACTTATAACATCCCTACTGCTGGGTAAGAGTGCTACCCATTGATCTATTTAGAGGAACTGTGAGGCTGAGGCTGGGAAGCTCAAAACTGCTTTCCCCTTTGGCATGTGTGAAGTGCCTGCAGGCAAGAATTTGTGGACAGGCTTGTGTGTGTTATTTTATTCATGTCAAGGTGCATACAGTGCCCTCCATAATGTTTGGGACAAAGACCAATCATTTATTTATTTGCCTCTGTACTCCACAATTTGAGATTTGTAATAGAAAAACAAAAATCACATGTGGTTAAAGTGCACATTATCAGATTTTATTGAAGGCCACTTTTGTACACGTTGGTTTCATCATGTAGAAATTACAGCAGTGTTTATACATAGTCCCCCCACTTCAGGGCACCATAATGTTTGGGACACGTGGCTTTGCAGGCGTGTGTAATTGCTCAATGTGTTTAATTCCCTCCTTAATGCAGATATGAGAGAGCTCTCAGCACCTAGTCTTTCCTCCAGTCTTTCCATCACCTTTGAAAACTTTTATTGTTGTTTATCAACATGAGGACCAAAGTTGTGCCAATGAAAGTCAAAGTAGCCATTATGATACAGAGAAACAATAATAATACTGTTAGAGACATCAGCCAAACCTTGGGTTGACCAAAATCAACTGTTTGGAACATCATTAAGAAGAAAGAGAGCACTGGTGAGCTTATTAATCACAAAGGGACTGGCAGGCCAAGGAAGACCTCCACAGCTGACGACAGAAGAATTCTCTCTAAAATAAAGAAAAATCCCCAAACACCTGTCCGACAGATCAGAAACACTCTTCAGGAGTCAGGTGTGGATTTGTCAATGACCATTGTCTGCAGGAGACTTTTTATGAACAAAAATACAGAGGCTACACTGCAAGATGCAAACCACTGGGTAGCTGCAAAAATAGGATGGCCTGGTTACAGTTTGCCAAGAACTACTTAAATGTTCTGGAAAAAGATCCTGCGGACAGATGAGATGAAGATTAACATATCAGAGTGATGGGAAGAGCAAAATATGGAGGAGAGAAGGAACTGCCCAAGATCCAAAACATACCACCTCATCTGTGAAACATGGTGGTGGGGGTGTTATGGCCTGGGCATGTATAGCTGCTGAAGGTACTGGCTCACTTATCTTCATTGATGATACAACTGCAGATGGTAGTAGCATAATGAATTCTGAAGTGTATGAACACATCCTATCTGCTCAAGTTCAAACAAATGTCTCAAAACCCATTGGCCAGTGGTTCATTCTACAGCAAGACAATGATCCCAAACATACTGCTAACACAACAAAGGAGTTTTTCAATGCTAAAAAATGGTCAATTCTCTAGTGGCCAAGTCAATCACCCAATCTTAATCCAATTGAGCATGCCTTTTATATGCTGAAGAGAAACTGAAGGGGACTTGCCACCAAAAGAAGCGTAAGCTAAAGATGGCGGTAATACAGGCCTGGCAGAGCATCACCAGAGAAGACACCCAGCAACTGGTGATGTCCATGAATCACAGACTTTGAGCAGTCATTGCATGCAAAGGACATGTAACAAAATACTAAACATGACTACTTTCATTTACATGACATCGCTGTGTCCCAAACATTATGGTGCCATGATATGGGGGGACTATGTATAAACACTGCTGTAATTTCTACATGGTGAAACCAAAATGTATAAAAATGGCATTTATTAAAATCTGACAATGTGCACTTTAACCACATGTGATTTTTTTTCTATTACAAATCTGAAATTGTGGAGTACAGAGGCAAATAAATAAATGACGGGTCTTTGTCCCAAACATTATGGAGGGCGCTGTATTTGAACACTGTTATTTATTTTATGCATGCCTGTGGATTAAATGAGCTGCGATCAGAGGACAATGGAAATAATTTCACAAAAAAATGCAGTCTGAAAAAGAAGTATCTGCCCTTTTCACTTCACTGGGCAAGACCTAACACATAAAGCCAGAGCCAGTACCAGACTGGTGCGCACTTGAATAGACAGACATAGTTAACTTGGAAAACAACTAACAATCTAATCTACTTTGACTACTGTGCTCTGATAGTGAGACAAACCACCAGATTCGAGGGAATAAAAACAAAAGATGGGGGTGGGGGGTGGAGAGAGAATTGTTACAGGTCACTGTGAGAGCTGATACAGAGACACAGATCCCACTGACCCGTCAAATTAATCATCTTTGGTTTTTCATCGTCACCCACAAAGACTCCACCCCGTCACCCTGACATCGCCCCCGGTCTCAAGTATTCTCCTACATACAGGGATAGAGTCATTTACTGAGACAACCTTACTTATTTAACCCTCACCTGCTGACTTCCTGACAATATTCCATGACCACCAAGTCCCCACCAAAAAATGTTTGCATGGCACTTTGGTTCGCTTCTCCAATACAATCAATACAATCACAATCAGTTTTATTCGTCACATTGCACATAAAGTGCAAGTGAAATGAATTTGTCAGCAGCGGTACAATGAAAAAGAACACACAAAAACACACTAAAAATTTAACACAAACATCCACCACAGCATTCATCAATGTGGTGGAAGGCACAAAAAATGGCCAGTCCTCCTCCATTTTCCCCCGTGGTCGGGACCTCAACCCTCCGCAGCCGTCGTTGCGGGCGTCCAGATATGCAGACAAGGTAAAAAGTCCAGGTAAGTCCTGAAATGGTGCCTCCCCCACCGGAGACCGCGGCTTCAAGTTGGTGTAGGTCAGAGATTTAAAGTTCGCGCCGCAGCCAGAAGCACCACAGACTGCAGGGCCGACAGACGAAGCTCCCCTCCAGGGATCCCTGGCGAGGGACCCCGCTCCTGATGGTAAGTCCACGCCGCGCGCCCGCGGTAGAAGTTGGCCGCGGGCCGGCCGTCGGAGCTTCTTCTTCCCACGGGTCCTCCACGAGGGATTCCAGGCCCAGGACACCCAGCCAGCTGGTGCTCTGCAGACCACGGCTTCAGGCTGCCACGGGCCAGCGAACTGAGCGCTCCCCTCCGACGAGGGCTCACCCGCTCCACGCCGAGAGTCCGCGCTGCGCCCACCGCTGAAGCCCCGGGCACGTCTCCGGGAAAGGCCGCATCGATCCTTGCTGTTAGGCCACGGGGGAGGCGACATGAAAAATATCGCCACTCCGTAAAGGTGGGACCGAAGCGGTTTCCCCCTTACCCCCCCACACAAAACGCACAGAGGAACATTAAAAGCCACATTAGGACATACTATAAAAACAAAAAAAAGTAGAAAGAACTAACACGCTGCTGGCAGGGCTGCCGGCTTGCAGCGCCGCCACCGACCACTGAAATAAAAACAAAAAATGCAGCAAACACTCAGTTGGTCAGGCAGTTTTGGTGGCGAGAGAAACAAAGCCAATGTACCAAGGAGATGATCTTCGTTAAGTCTACCACAATATAGATGATGAAAGTCAGATTTTCTGAGCCATCCACCAACGTCAGCAACTCTCTTTCAGCCTTGGACTTTGTCTAATTTCCTCAATGGATATCACTGGCAGGGCCAGCACTTCCTGCCCATCCCAAAGTTCCCTTGAGAAGATGATGGTTGGTATTCTACCTAAGAAAGACACAAAATGCTGGAGGAACTCAGTGGGTCAGCCAGCATCTCTGGAGAAAAGGAATAGGTGACGTTTCGGGTCAAAACCCTTCTTCAGACTGAGAGTCAGGGCAGAGGGTAATTAGAGGCATGAAAATGTTCAGGAGATGCTACCTACTTGATTCACTGCTATCTGTACTACAAAATGCTGTTCCAGGAATTTGATCCTGCAACTATGAAGGAATTATGAAATATTTCTAAGTTTGACCATTTGGTTTTGTCTTAGTACGTATTTTTAAATTAAGTTGTACATAGAACGTGGACATCAGTGGCAATGTTGCAATATCCTTAAATGAAAGATGACAATACGATTCAACAGTATTGCTGGGTCTGGAGTTACATACACATTTCCCTTGCTGATGACCCTTAGTGAATAAGATTTGTTCCAATATGATTGTTCCATTAGTTCTTTAACAACATTTCAGATGTCATGAGGGATTTGCTCTCGTCCTTCAATCATGTGGCCCAGATGTCCAGTGAACTAGTCCAGGAACATAACCATGATGCTACTATACCTCAACAGCAAAGAGGTTAATTTAAAGAATTTCGTAGTCATTTTAGTGTCACGATTAGACACCAGACTTCTTCCCCTAAAAGATCTGCTAAACCAGACGATATACAACAATTCTGTAGTTTCCTGGCCATCATTGCTGATGAAAATTAAAAGATTCACATGCTAGAAACCTGAAATAAAAACAGAAAATGCTGGATATATTCAGCAGGGACTGCAGTATCTGTGGAAAGATAAATAATTCATGTTTCAGCAAAAAAACAAACTGCTGGAGGAAATTAATGGATCAGGCGGCAGCTTTAGGATCAAAATGTTGTCTGTCCATTCTCTCAACAGATGCTGTTTGACCCGCAAAGTTCCTCCAGCATTTTGCAATTTGTTCAAGATTCCAACATCTGTAATTTCTTGTGTCTCCGGTTAACATTCCAGTTCTGATGATGAAGGGTTTATCAGGTGTGGCTGATGAAGGATTCCAGAGCTGAAATGTTAATTGTTTCTTTTTCCACAGATGCTGCTTCACCCTCTGAGTGTTCCCAGCATTTTGGTTTTTGTCTCAACAATTCTGATACTGGTGTTTTAAATACCAAATTCTGAAATTATCTGAATTTGAATTACTCAGATGCATGAAGGGATTTAAACTCACATTATTCGTGAAAGCACCAAGGTCCCCACTCTACTATCATACCATACATGAATACATCAAGTAGTGCAAAATAGAAAATAAACAGAATGCAGAATAGAGTATTACATGTCCAAAATTATCTTCTCTCTCCCTTTCCTCTTCATCTTCCACAGGTGGGATTGTCTCACTAGAAGCAAGTCTAGTAGTAAATTTCTTCTGCGTCCGATCCCAAGCACCATTCGTTCCTGGAGAGTAAGTCGTGCTTGGTTTAGAATGCCACAGTGGAAATGAGGCCCACTGCTGGGGTTTCCTATCCCAACACTGGAAAAAGTTTCCAGCGTTTAATGTTCCCTCCACCTCGACGACTCAAATTTCATCCACCACCAAAAATGAAGGTTGCTCTGCATTATAAACAAATGAAATTCAACTGCTGCTGCCTTAATTTAAGCAGTAAATACCTTTGTCTATTCTTTCTGATGTTATTATTGGTACATCTGTTTATCCTATCCTGCAGTGTGCACTGATTTCCTGCAATCTATTATAATAACAACACTTGCCTCTATGCACTATCTTAACACCAGGAAACATCTTGAAGTGGTTCAGACAATGAAGTACTTTTGAACTGTGCTGATTGCTTCAGGAGACCCCCTACAAACAGTTATTGTGTAGATTGGGAAAGGGTTGTCGGGGTGAAGGAAAGGAATCTCCGTGATGATAACTCTTTTGAGTGGCTTCCAGGAGACCATGTCTAATACCCTCATTAATGGCTTAACCAATCCTGGTCAGCTCCAATCCATTTTACTTCGGAGTCACGTGAGTGACTACGTGAAGAAGGGCTGTCCGTCTGCGTGCGCGTCATTACGTCTGAACGCAACACACACGACGGACTGGCAGGCATTGAGCCTCCCAGGCCGTCGGGATGAGCAGGTAAGGAAAGTTGAAATCACTTACCTGCGTTCTTTCAGGCTTGAAGTTTTTTTCTGAGCCCAGATGTCGAGGAGACGGCCCGCGGGGATGTCGGCTGCCGAAGACCGCAGCATTCCAAATAGCGGGCGACGGTCTTGTTCCCGACATTAGCAGACTTTGCGCGAGAGCAGGAGCTCCATGGTTGTCCTGCGGGACGTAATGTCACCCGCAAGTCTAAACGAAACCGTTGACTCAGATGAGTCCGGGGAAGAGGGATACCCTCCCTCAACGGAGAGCGTCTGAGGACGACTTCTCCCACATGGAGCAACTTATGGAGAAGTTGCTCCAACAATAATCTGCTCCGAAGGAGGGAGCAGTATCAGCCCGGTGCCTACAGCAGTGCCGGTGCCGGGAGCCTCGCACATGGGGCAGCCCAATGTCTTCCCCATTGGAGGGGGAATTACATGCGGAAGAAACCACTCTGAATCAGAGTACAAAGAAGAGGGGGGAAAACCTTCCCAGGGACAAGCAGAAGAAAGGAAGTAAGTAAGTTTTACTTGCACTGTTTAAGTCAACACCAAAATGCTAAAAGGAATAATAAGCTTCCATACAAACAAACAGAAAATAAGTGCTTCTGCAATCATCCAGGTTCCACTGGGTGTTCCTCTGGATGGAATCTAGCTGTTGACAGCCCAGGTATTATGGAGAACCCGCAGGCAGCAGCACCTGTTTTCAGGGCTGCACAAATGTCGCCTGCCCTAAGGAGAGGAGCAAAGATTTCAGTCTGACCAAAGCTAGAATTTCATTTAGGTCCACTGGAAGGGCCATGTCCGCACAGGTATCCTCAGGGGCCTGCGGCAGCACCTGTTTTCAGGGCTCACTCTCAGTGGGTGACAACACACCCCACACCAACGGTAAGCGGTTCACTGAATCCGGTGGCAGCTTGAAAGCTGGGCACGGAAATATGATCAGAGTCATCTTTCAAGGCAGACTCAAAATAATGGCCAGAATTGTCCTACAAGGCAGGCTCAGTATGATGAGATTTCAGACCAGACCCAAGCAGAGGTCGGGAGAAACATGGAATCCACACACCTTACCAGTCCTACTCCCAATCAAGGAGAGAAAAGGAAACCGCATCAGGGGCCTTTGGGCTTACCACAAGACCACTGGTAGCCATGGAGGTAGGTGGGTCTGGGTTTACTGAAACAAGGGATTGTGGAGCAGTTACATGTTGGTAATTTACTCTTGTGTTCTTGTTCAAAATGACAATGACACAAAATTTCAGAACTGGGGTTTAAAAACAGATTAGAACGTGATAATTTTACTGCGTAACATACACAGGTTCCAAGCAGACTTGGAACTCGGACTGGAATTGTCTTCGAGGCAGGCCCAGTATTTTTGGGCAGGATTGCCATTCAGGACATGTGACAGATGGAGGATGTCACTTCATCCAGGTGTAACTCATTTGTGCAGTATAGACTTTTAGAAACAGTAATTTTGTTACGGTTTAACTACTGTTGTATAGGAGTTTCCTATAAAATGGTCACATGGCATGCATCGACCTCAAAGATGCATACTATTCGGTGTCTATTCACTAAGAACAGGAGATATTTGAAGTTTAACTGGATGGTATGGATCTGCCAAATGGGTTGACATCAGCTCCTAGACTATTGATAAAACTACGGAAACCAATTCTGGGCCTACAAAGGTCTCAAAACCACATGGTAATGGCATATTTGGAGGACATTTTCATTTTGGAGTCACCAAGAATTGGCAGAAGCATCAGTCAAGCAAACCAAAACCCTATTTGAAAGAATTGGTTACCTCATCCATCCAGTTAAATCAAAATTGACACCTACAAGGGTAATTGATTACCTAGAATTTACTATCAAAAACAGTAAATATGTTGGTGACTTTGCCTAGGGGCAAACGACAATATTAATTAAACCTGCAATGACCTGATAGTCAAATTCCAGCCATCTATCAGGCAAACAGCGAGTGTAATTGGCAAATAGTAGCTGCTTTCCCAGCAGTACGGGCCTTTGCATTACCAGAACTTACAGCAAGCAAAGGAATGAACACTTAGATTACATGCAGGCCAAATTGGCAAATTATGAAGTGCCAGCAGGGAAATTTTGCTCGAAAGCCATCGGGGGTTCTTCAGTCCTATGCAACCGGCAAAGGATGGGGAGACACCAACACAGTCTAAAGCTGTGGGGGCAGATGGAGTCTGTAATTCCCCAACACATGGAATCAATTACCCAGAATTGTTGGGGGCACATATGGACTCAAGGTTCTCTGTAGCGATATGCAACTGGTGCTTGTTCAAATTCAGATTGATAACACCACTGCGGTGGCATTAACAAGGGTGGTGTAAAATCTGTATCTTACGACAGATTGTCGAACCTCATTTGGCACTGGTGTATCGAGAGGAATATTTGGGAAATCTACGAGGTAGATATAACACGGTGACAGATGCTGGATCACGAATGTTTAATAACAACACAGAATGGATGTTGAATCAGACAGTATTTAACAAAATAACTACATAATTTGGCATACCAGATGTTGATCCGTTTGCATCTAGACTAACCATTAGATACCCAGATATGTGTCCTGCGAGCTGGATCCAGGAGCAAGGCAGTGGATGCTTTCTCCCTCAATTGGGGAGGAACGTTTATGTATGCTTTACGCCAATTTGTCTCACATAGAAACATAGAAATTAGGTGCAGGAGTAGGCCATTCGGCCCTTCGAGCCTGCACCGCCATTCAATATGATCATGGCTGATCATCCAACTCAGTATCCCGTACCTGCCTTCTCTCCATACCCCCTGATCCCCTTAGCCACAAGGGCCACATCTAACTCCCTCTTAACTATAGCCAATGAACTGGCCTCAACTACCCTCTGTGGCAGAGAGTTCCAGAGATTCACCACTCTCTGTGTGAAAAAAGTTCTTCTCATCTCGGTTTTAAAGGATTTCCCCGTTATCCTTAAGCTGTGACCCCTTGTCCTGGACTTCCCTAACATCGGGAACAATCTTCCTGCATCTAGCCTGTCCAACCCCTTAAGAATTTTGTAAGTTTCTATAAGATCCCCTCTCAATCTTCTAAATTCTAGAGAGTATAAACCAAGTCTATCCAGTGTTTGTTCATAAGACAGTCCTGACATCCCAGGAATCAGTCAGGTGAACCGTCTCTGCACTCCCTCTATGGCAATAATGTCCTTCCTCAGATTTGGAGACCAAAACTGTACGCAATACTCCAGGTGTGGTCTCACCAAGACCCTGTACAACTGCAGTAGAACCTCTCTGCTCCTATACTCAAATCCTTTTGCAATGAAAGCTAACATACCATTCGCTTTCTTTACTGCCTGCTGCACCTGCATGCCTACCTTCAATGACTGGTGTACCATGACACCCAGGTCTCGCTGCATCTCCCCCTTTCCCAATCGGCCACCATTTAGATAATAAGCAATTATCTAAATAATTATCACAAACCAATGCTTGACAAAAATCAAGCAAGACTAATCCACAGGCATATTGGTAGTGCCAGATTGGCCTACTCAAGCCTGGTTCCCAAACATTTTGGGAATTATAGTCCAGCCAGTAATGGCTGTACCCAAGAGCAGGGACCACCTAGTGAACCCAGTTACAGGAAGCAATAATCCACTACACGAACGTATAACTTGTTGGTCTGCAGATTCTGAGGAGGCCATTTCAAGGCATAGGACTGTCCTAACAAATACAACACAGTTCGGATAACAGATGTCTTGGAGTTCCTATCAACTATACTATAACTATAAACTAAGTTATAGTGCATCTATAGTGCCAGAGGCGCACTCTCCTCCAATCTGATGCAGGAAGCAGGGCACAGTTCGATAGGAACGCACACCTTTACAACAAAATTCATCAAGGGAATTTACAATTTAAGACCTCCAAGGACAAGGTACACTGACACATGGGATGTGAGCATGGTACTAACCCTACTTTGACAGTGGGGACCACCTATAACTAACCCTGAAGGTGGTATGCTGACAAAGAGTCCAGACACTGCAAAGCTACGGTTGGACTACATTACCACCAATATGAACAACATAACGTTCGTAATCAGGAACCTGATATAAACATAGCAGGCCAGGAATGCCAGGGATGGAGATCCAGTTCTTGGCATATCCAGAGGACCAACGGTTGTGTGGGTGGTAACATAATAACATCACTATCTGAGAGTACGGAGAACCTCAGAGGCTCAGAACAATCGGTCCTCATCAGCTATAATTTTTTTTTTAAAAACCCCACCAAAAGGTGTCAACTCAAACCATCTCCAGATGGTCAAAAGAGGTAATGGCGGTAGCAGGAGTAAACATTTATATGGTTAAGTCTCACTCCACCAGGGCTGCATTTACGTCGGCAGCAAGAGCTATGGACGTGCCCCTTGACGACATCCTAGTGGCTGCAGGATGGACGAATGAAATAATGGTCCACCGGTTTTATAACAAACCCATAACCGGACTGGGGGTGTTTGCACGTACCATTTTAAGTTCTGTCTCTTAGTTTTCCCCCCAAGGTGGGAGGGGTAACTTAAAAAAAAAACTAAAAAAAAAATTTCTTTCATTTAAAGCATCAGTTTCTTTACTTAACTACGTAATGTCTGAATGCTTTAATGATTACACGCATCCATGGTCAATCCATTCAGTGTGTGACGCCTGGATTCATAACCGGCGTAAAATCACAGAGCTTTGAAATCTTCACGTAGTCACTCACGTGACTCCGAAGTAAAATATTAAGATTAAACGAGAACTTACCAGTTTAAAGTTTGATCTTGATTTTATGAGGAGTTACGATGAGCGATTACGTGCCCACCGCTCCCACCCTCATACTATCAAGGTCACATGGAAGTTCTAGTTTCTTCAATCTTACTATTCTCAGGTCTTCTTTTTATCTGTGATTTAACACCGCTGCTTTGAAGATTGACGCGCACGCAGACGGACGGCCCTTCTTCTTCACGTAATCGCTCATCGTAACTTCTCATAAAATCAAGATCAAACTTCAAACTGGTAAATTCTCGTTTAATCTTACTATTAAACTAATCATTAAGACCTAATAGGGAATGACTGGAAATTAAATCAATAACTGAGGTTATTGCTGGCTGTGCACATTAGTGTTGGTTGTGGTACAGAATATGCAGAGGTGTGTTCCAAAGTTCTTTTACACCTCAGTGCAAGTGATCAAATATTTAACCTCTTTCCAGAGATACTAGATCACTGGGTCAGTAAACATTGGGCAAACTTAAACCACTAGAGTAGGTTCATCAGACTAGGTGCTCATTACAAGTCCCAGGTGCGTAAGGAAGAATGAGGGGTTATGTTATTCAAACATATAGGATCCCAAGGGAGCGTGATGAGGTAGATGTTGCAATTTTTACACTGCCTGGGGAGTCTCAAATGAAGGACATTGCTGAAAAATAGAAGGAGTTGGGGCCAACATAGGTCAACAAATATCTAAGGGCAGGGTTAAGGGGTTGAGTGGCTCTTACTGATCAGGTTATAAAGATAAAGTTTAGCACTTTCAGAGCAATAATAGGTGACATAGTGGCGTAGTGCAGTGAAAATTCATGTCACTGCACCTTATGGTGCATGTGACAAATAGATTTGCACCTTAGTGAGTGGAACCACTGTCTCGCCGAGCTAGAGACCAGGGTTCAATCCTGGATTTGGATTCCAAATGTGTGGAGTTCACGTTCTCCCTGTAACTATGTGAGCTACACCAGTTTCTACTGGTACTACATGGTACACATGTGTACCAGTTTCCTTGCACTTCTCGGACAGTGGAGGGTTGGTGCAATAATTGGCCATGGTAAATTGCCCCGAATGTAGATGAGTGGATGAATCTGAAGGAAGTTGATAAAAATGTGGGGAGAATAAAATGGGATTAATGTGGAATTAATGTAAATGGGTGGTTGATGGTCAACGTGTGCTGGATGAGCGTAGACTCAGTGGGACAAAGGGCCTGCTTCTGTGCTGAATCTTGCAATGACTTGAAAATTTGGGTTCTCAGGCCCAAAATGTCAACATTTCCCTTCCCAAGGATGGTGCTTGCCCTGTGAAGTGTATCCAGCAGTTTCTGTTTTTATTTCACAAACCCAGCATTTCTAGTTATGTTTTAATTTTCATTTAGAGAATGTCGTTATGCTACAAAATCATTCTCTTATTCAATTAATTTGTGGAAAAGCAAAATATTCTTGTTTTGTGGAAAAGATACTGCTTTATTTTTAAAATACTTGAACCATGGCCTCTCCTCCAACTTCTTTTTGCTGTTGAGGAAGCCCCTGAAGAGTGTTGTTCCTTCCGTTGGTATGCAGGGCTTTGCTTGCGACAGCTGCCATGAGCTAATTCTGAAGTGTTACCCTGTCACTGATGATGTGTTCTGAAAAATGCAACAAAGGTTGTGCTGATCCACTGAACTGGCAGCCTGGGATTGCTCTTTTCCGTGTGAAACTGCTGGCATTTGATCCCACTCTCTGTACGGCAGTCCCTGATGGGTATCAGGTGACACGTGCTGTGCTCCTCCAAATGACTATGAATAAAAATCTTACCGCTTGCGGTTATGGCTCACTGCGAACGGATCTCGAAGCTGGAATGTGATGGTATCACCCATCCCGAATTCTTTCAGAGGATATGGGTCATGGCAGCTTTGGATCTTTGTGCTGAAAGCCAACTAGGGTAGTGTTGGCTTGTGGCACCTGCTGACCTCATTGGGTTACATAGCCTTTATAGAGTTTCACAGAGATATATAGCATGAAAACAGGCCCTTCTCACCAACGTGAATCATGGCTTCCAAAATTCCTATCTATGTAAATCCCATTTGCGTGCATGTGGCCCATATCCCTCTAAACCATTCCTATCCATGTACCTGTCCAAATGTCTTTTAAACATTGCAATTGCACCCGTCTCCACCACCTCCTCTGGTAGCTCATTCCAAATACCCGCAGACCTCTCTGTGATGAACGTGCTCCTCAAATTTTAAATCTTTTAAATCTTTCCCCTATCGAAGTAAACCCATGCCCTCTCGTTTTGGACATCGCTCTGTTGGGAAAAAGACTGTGACTATCTTTCCTATCTATGCCTCTTATAATTTTATGAACCTCCATATCACAAGCATATCATAAGTATTTGTTACCTCTGTCTGTCTGTATTGCCACATGATAGAACTGTGGTGAAACAGTAGGCCATTTGGCCCAGGGACTAGCTAACCTGCAATCCCATCAGTCCCATTTCCCCTCCAAATCCATGCAACCTTTTCCCCTAAGTACCCAATGGAAGCCTCTGATTGATTCCAGCATGCCTACCATGAGTGCTGGATGCTAATTACTCTTTGAGTAAACCAAATTTTCCTTGTGTTGCCCTATTTGCCCAATATTTTTTTTAATCTGTGTGTGTGAACCTTTAAACATTGCCAACAGTAGCCACTTCCCTCTATTTGCTTTCCAAGTAGGTTGAAATGTTTGACAAGGAGTGCAAGATCATGACTTCCCTCAGTTCCTATCTAAACTTATAGGTCATCACTAGTTCCATTCTAATAAATATTTTCTGCATCCTCTGTAAGATGCTACCACCCTTTCTGAACTACAAAGTTGAACACAACATTCACAATGTGGAAGAGGGGAGATGTCTCTGAGAGGGTTAGGTTGGGGGGGGGGGGGGGGGGGGGGGGGGGGGGATAAACTGTAAACAATGTTTACAAAGATTCCACATTTACTCAATGACCCAGGTAACCAATCGTGGCCTGAGCAGTGTTTTGGGCAGGTTCAACAGAACATAGGAGTGACAAATGTGTCATATCGCACCCAATCACACGTTCATTAAGTTGATCTCAGCTCCCTGTATCCAAACAGTCAGAGCTGGTGCAATGGACTGGGAGATGAGGGTGGATGAGGGGGACATAGTGCAGGAGGGAACTCTAACATCCTGATTAGTCTTCACAATGCATGGCAACCAAAGACCTAGCTGGTCCAAGAGAAGCATTGTTACACTCAAACTAACCAGGCCCTCACTATCAATAGTACAATAGAATGTCCTCATATATGTGGGATCCTCCACTGCACAGATTGTCTGTCTGAAGTCCTACCATTCATAAAAAAGCGCTTCATTGGCTATGACGTGCTTGGGTTATTATGAAAAGAGTTGTGTGAATGTCAGCATTTTTGTAGTTAGATACAAAGGAGAGTGTTACCTCTCGTGCTTTTTCTTCTGGCTAATGGGCACTGGGGTGTAGTGAAGCCTACTGATGATACTGAGAGGTCTGACATTTTTATTCTGTGTGTAACACTGTACAGCGGGCACCACTGGTAACCTATGAACACTGCCAGGTCTCTGGGAGACTAGTTACTCTCTGGGCATTGTTAATACACTTCTCCTTGTTCAGAGGCAGCGGCAGAGTCATTGATTCAAGATGGAGATTGATGGACATTTAAGTGAGTGAGTTGATGGGTGTGGTGAGAGAGTGAGGTGTTGTGGCTAAGACAAGATAAGCCATGATCTTAATAAATGGTGGTGAGCCTCAAGGGGTCCACTGGCCACCTCCTCTCTCGTTCTTATGTTATTGATTTTAAGGCAAAATAACATCAAGGTTTTCTGGACAAGCCATTTCCCTATAGCAGTTGGGAGATCAGGGATGGACCTTAATTGGTACACGTGACAATAAAAGACCTTTGAACCTTCGAAACAGGAAAGGTATCAAAATGAGACACAAAATGCTGGATCGGGCAGCATCTCTAGAGAACATGGATAGGTGACGTTTTGGGTTGGGATCCTTCTTCAGACTCTGATTTCCTGGTTAGATACGAACTAGGAGGCATGGAAACAGTGTTGGAAGCCAGCATCTGCAGTTTCTTGTATCCACATGGTATCAAAATGAAAATGATTTAAAAGAAACATAATCACCCTAAACTGTTCGAATTGTGGGTGTGATCCAAGGTAGTTAACATGGTTGGGAAGTGAGGAAGTTAAGAAAAACAAAGTGTGAGCTACTGGGATTAATAAAAGGGAGCAGTGTTGACAAACAAGAACAGTTAATGAGGTATATGGTTTCCCTCTGGTTACCACCACTGAAAAAATCCTCGGACCATGTCCCAGGAAATTCCCAACCTCTGTGGAAAACATTTATGCTGCAAAATTCAGGATAATAAAATGTAAAGGGGAGAGCGAGAGGGAGAGCTTGAGGGCACTAATTTAACAGTAGTTTCAAAAATAAACACGTGAACTGCTTCCAGTTTTTGTGATTGAGACATTGCCCCACCTTAATAATATATGGTCAGGTTCATTACTGCTGCTGCAAGATTGTGCTTGTTCTGCAGACTTCCTTCAGGCAAATCTTAGGCGGTAATCAGTGTTCCATTCCATGTACACTGAAACAGTCCCTGTGTGATGTACTGGCGTGCAGTTTCAAGTTCCGACCCCTGTTCGATACTTTTTTTAAATGGGCAACCCCATGACTGTTCTGGCATCAGGCTGGCAAGAAATATTGTGCACACCATTTAACAACGGCCTCTCATTCGATGCTTTGGCTGTTTTGTCCCAGGATTTCGCCTTCTCTTCTGTGCCAGATCCGCATCGTCCACAATTCCTGGATCACTCAAAGATCTATCTACTTCCACTTTAAATGTCTGCAGAGATTCAGACTCCACAATGCTCTGTGTTGCAAAATCCCAGAGATTCACTAGCCTCTATGAGAAGAAGTTTCTGCACCCCTCAGTTTTAAGCAATCTATCCCTAATCTTGCAGTCATGCCCCTCGTTGGAGATCCGCCTGCAAGTGCAAACATCTTGACATTTACCCTGTCATGCTCCGAATAATGTTATACGTTTCAATAAGATCACCCCTCATCCATTTAAATTCCAAACAATATAGATCTTCTATCTTTAGCTGCTCCTGCCAAGACAACCCTCTCTTCCCAGGAATTTGGTGAGCGAATCTTGTTTGTCCCAAAAGACCAGGCAGGTGCTGACATTCCTTATGAGTTGCCTCCCCCCTTTCTTCATTTCACCATGCCAAAAATATTTGCATCCAATTTCTAAGAAAGTTAACATAAGTTTTACTGGCTTGCCTGTGTTGTACACACTGCTTCTGAAATTCAGTTGCAATTACCTCAATGGAATGGAATTTTAGCAGTACAGAGGCCAATTTTTTTACTCGTGACCTGATCAAACTGCGTTGCTGTTTGGGAGCCTACCTACCTGGAAGAATCATTAGGTCTAGGGTTTAATGCCTCACGACAATAGCAGTGACCAACTTATACCACTCTGGAATGTTGACTGAGGGATGATGCGCACATCCCTGCCACAGCTGCCACAAATAGTCAATCACACTGTGTTGCATTGGGTCTGGATTCGACCAGCCCAGCAAGCATGGCACATTTCCTTCAAAGGACTTTTAATACTTCCAGTAGTTTCCTGGTCAGCATTACTGATATTAACTACTTGTTCCTTAAGTTTCTCAGCTGGCTTGGTGGGATTCCAAGTCGTGTCTCCAGATCACCCAGTCCAAGCCTCTTAACACCAAGTGCGGTAACTTAACCATTATGCTGCAGAGTGTAAACATATGGCTCAATTTACCAAGGATGGATCTTGAACTGGTGGCATTCTAACTTAGTTTGGGACAGAAAAAAGAAACCCAGACAAATGCTTTTGGATATTGCAAGACAGAAGGGCATGGTATCTATAGGATGAGGCACATACATGCATTTGTGTTTGCATGCACATGAACACACACACACACACACACACACACACACACACACACACACACACACACACACACACACACACACACACACACACACACACACACACACACACACACACACACACACACACACACACACACACACACACACACACACACACACACACACACACACACACACACACACACACACACACACACACACACACACACACACACACACACACACACACACACACACACACACACACACACACACACACACACACTCTCTCTCTCTCTCTCACACATCAAATTACTGCAGGTCTTCCATGTCACCGGGTTCCAAGGGGTGAATGTCGAACTGAATTACCAGACTCAGTACAAAAACATACCTTACACCGAGGTACATACTGGATATACTATAAAGGATCACAGGGAAATAAATCAAGCTCTGATACTATAAAGCACAGATCACAGGGAAATAAATCAAGCTCTGTTTCCTTGTTGCCTCAAAGCAGCCACCTGCTAGGCGTGAATTTGAAAATGTACTCTAAATGTTGTTGTAAGGTCCCAGTGAAAACATACAGATCAGTCCAAAAATAACTTTTCCTTTACCACTCGCATTCCTCAGATTCCTGATTTCCCATCTGAAACAGGGGAATTACCTACTTTATTTGAAGCAGTGCTGCCTAGCTTCAGTCAAGCTGTGGGTGTGTGTCTGGATAAACCAAAGGGGCTATATTTCCAGTAATCCCATCTCACAAGTACTTCCCGGAATATGTGGGTCTGTGTGTGCATGTGTGCTCCACTTGCATGTGTGCATTTCTTATGCGTGTACCTTTGTGTTTGTGCATGTGCATGTTTGCACCCTTATCTGAGCCGTGTTCATGCATGTGTATGCAAGCACGTGTTTGTATGTATTGTGAGTATATGTACATGTGAGTCTGCATTTGTGTGCATGCTTACATGTGCATGTGTCTATGTTTGCATGTGCATTGATTGTGGGCTTGCTTAGTTACATGTGTGTGTGGCAACTTGGGTAAGAGTGCTGGATTAGAAAAAAAATAGGTGCAGGAGTAGGCCATTCGGCCCTTCGAGCCAGCACCGCCATTCAATATGATCATGGATAATCATCCAAAGTCAGTACCCCGTTCCGGCTTTTCCCCCATTTCTCTTGATTCCCTTAGCCCATAGAGATAAATCTAAATATCTATTGAAAATATCCAGCGAATTGGCCCCCACTGCCTATTGTGGCAGAGAATTCCACAGATTCACAACTGTCTGGGTGAAAATACAACTCTCTAGGTGAAGAGGGATTCATCCTTCCCTCTTACTTGGAAGCACATGCAAGCAAGGCTGAGTGTGAATGGCCGTCATTTGGATCTGACCCACGTGCTTGTGCCATGAAGGTCAGGAGCCGACACTAATCAGGGCTGATGCTGCAATAACGATGCTTGCCACTGGATGCTGATAACACTGGGTGCCCAATGAAACGGGTTCAGAAAGAACCATTGCATTATGCTATAGGTTCCCTGTGGCTCTGGAGCAGCAGGTGCTTGGACCTGTCTTGCTTCAGACATGACTGCTCATTGTGGCCACCCCCACAAACTATTTTCTAAAAGCTGCAGCATATTCATGCACATTGCTAACAATTATTGCGTTCCACACTCTATCTTCAGAGAGCATTTTCTCGGCTCCCAGGACACGCTGCACTTATTTTGCGGCTCCTTACCTTCGCATACGGGGCAGCACTCTCCGGGAATTTTCACTGGGTTCAGGCAGCTCTGTCCGCAGGCTGTGGCCATGCAGTGCGGCTCGCCGTTGACACACTGGCAGAAAGTGCAGTCGTCTTCTCGCCAGCGGTCGCCGTGCGCGCGGATCTGTCCATTAGCGTAACAGCCGGCAGGATTGTGGATCGGGTAAATCGGATCTGTCGGGGTGGCAATGGAAAGAGGTAGAACAGGGTTAGCCAGCTGCACAAGTGGTGACAATTCGATGGGGGAGATACAAGTGTACGTCAAAGAGGCAGGCAGACATGAGCAGGGCAGCACGCACAGCAACTATGATTTAAAGTGTGCAATATAAAGTGTGGAAACTACCCCACCCTATTAAACAAAGGAGCCCAGAGCAAAACAGTGCTATGGCAGGGTAAGAGATCTGCTACAATGCAGCTCCGTGATCTACTAACCTTTCCTGTTTCTATTTCTAATAAGCTCATCCATTCAATGAAAACCAACCGGTGAGCAGAGATTGTCATTGATAACAGGACACAAATACATTCATCAGGATCAACATCTTAAGAGTCGTACAGCATGGAAATAGGCCCTTCAGCCCAACGACTAAATGCCATCGAAGCCAGTTCTAACACTTTCCACCCTTCCCGAAAGCAGGGAGTATTCTTGCTTTTTTCCACCCAATCTTTCACTCATATCAACAGTATCAACAGTAAATGAAGGTTGGCAACATTTAACTGGGATGGTAGTTCAATTATGAGGAGAGAACAGAAACATAAGAAGCTGCAAATGCTGGAATCTGATGCAAAAAATTCAAACTGCTGGAGGATCTCAGCAGAACATCTGTGAGAAAATTGTCGATGTTTTGCGTCGAGACCTGCATCAGGACCATGTGACATTGTCCTCTTGCTGGTTTTGATTCAAACATTGACTTCTCTGACCAAGTAGCCCTTGCTTTCCCTCTCTCTCCATCCCCTCCCCTTCCCCAGTTCTCCGGCCTGTCTTACTGTTTCTGACTACATTTTATCTCCGTACCATCCACGCCCATTTCTCTCTAGAGATGCTGCCTGTTCCGCTGAGTAACTCCAGCATTTTGTCTCTATCAACAATTCCTTTCCACCCCACAGATGGTGCCTGGCCCGCTGAGTTCCGCGAGAACTTTTATTTTTGTGTAACGAGAGACTAGATGGGCCGGACTTGTTTTCCTTGAAGCAGTGGAGGCACTTGAATGAGATTTACAAAATTATGAAGGTATAGGTAGGGTTGGCAGTAAGAAACTTTTCCCTAAAGTAGAGGGAATATTATAACATTCAAGGGCATAGGCTTAGGATAAGGGGGAAGTGATTGAGAAGGAATCTGAGAAAAAAATCTTGTACCCGGATGGTGGTTTGAATCTGGAATGCACAGCCTGAAGGAATGCTGGAGGCAAGTACTCTCACAACATTTAATTATTTACAAGAGTCTTGGACAGAAGGCTTGAAGGCAATGGACTAATTACTGATAAATGGGGTTAGTGTACATTGCTAGGCGATGGTTGGCATGGACCTGATGGGTCCAAGGAGCTATTTCTGTGCTGTTCGACACTATGAAAGGACATGTTTAACATAAAGTAATTGAGCTGAACTGTACAGAAACAGCCCTTTGGCCCCATTTGTCCATGGGAGAACATGTAAGTTTCCTTAACATGATCAACGATTATTGGGATTGGATTTGTGCCCTTGCTGCCCTCTCATAGGTGTGAATTGCCCTATGTGTTTACTGCTCTTCCAGATGGTACATGTCGTCTATACTGACAGAGGGGTGGAAAAAGTCAAGACAGTAAGCCGAGCCAAAAGCTTGGGTACTTCCGGGCGGGTAGCATTGTGACCATGTTAGATATAGATCTCAGGGCTAACCAAGGAATATGGGGAGAAAGCAAGAATAGGGTACTGATTCTGGATGATCAGCTATGGTCATATTGAATGGCAGTGCTGGCTTGAAGAGCCGAATGGCCTACTCCTGCACCAATTTTCTATTTCTTTGTTTCTATGACCAGAGGCCAGCATGGGGGAGGATTTTAAACATGGAATTACACAGGCAGTACAGCATTGAAACATCAATGTTTATGCTCCACATGAGCCTCGATACATCTCAGAGGCAACAAAACTGACAACAACACCTTAGGCCCTGCCAGCAAAAATGTACTGTGGACCTAGGCTTGAATCCAGAGTCCTCTGTTCTGTGCAACTAGGAGCTAATCTTCAACTCTAATTATAGATGTACCTAATGTTCAATCTTACGCTGTCTTATAAGGTTAAGCCCCACTCCAGGGACATCAGTATTGGACTTTAGTTCTGCATGGTCAGAGGAGTTGGCGTACCTCATCTGATATAATGGATGCAGCTGGTTGAGTAAGAGAAGGGGATATGTTCTCCTCTGTGCTTTGTTTGTTTGCCTTGAAAGCCAGCATCATTAAACAATTTGTTGACTAAAACATTGCATTTTTTGGACCTTGCAATGGACCGATTAACTGCTACATTCCGTCATGTGACCGGCCATGAAGTGTGTTGGAATATCCTGAGGTTGTGAACGGCGCTACATAATTGCAAGTAACTTACTGCCTTCAGCACAGGGGCAGAATTGCTGCCTTATAGCGCCAGAGACCTGGGTTTGGTCCTGACTACAGGTGTTATCTGTACAGGGTTTGTACGTTCTCCCAGTGACTGCATGGGTTTTCCCCGGGTGCTCCAGTTTCTTCCCACACTCCAAAGATGTACAGATTTGTAGGTTAATTTGGCTTTGGTAAAAATTGTAAATTATTCCTAGTGCGTAGGATAGGGCTAGTGTACGTGGATCGCTGGGCTGAAGGGCCTGCTTCAGCACTGTATCTCTAAACTAAACTAAACTAAAGCTCACTTCAACCAGCCCAATCAGCCTGGGTAATCAAATACATTGATCACTACTTTTAAAGTGTTAAAATGTTTACATTTAAAATACATTTGGACATGTATGTGCATAGGAAAGATCTCGAGGGATATGGACTAAATGTGGGCAAATGGAATTAGCTTAAGTGGGGTGTCTTGTTAGACATGGATGAGTTGGGCCAAAGGGCCTGTTTCCATGCTGTATGACTCTTTGACTATCCATGTATCGCCTGTACAATTTTTTATCCATTCGGTCTATTGGGAGGAGTAGTGGTAGAAGGAGGTTGACATGTTCTAGGCTAAATAGGGTTGGTGAAGGCTCCTCCCCGCTCCCCCCTCAACTCCCCATCCAGTGTAATTGTACGGGGAAGCGGCAAGTCTTACCTTCACAGACGGGGCAGCACTCTCCCTCCGGCACGTAGTATCTGTCACAGTGCAGCTCACCGCACTGGGCTGAGAAACAGATGGAGACACCCCCTTGACACCTGCAGAAGCGGCAGGCATCCATCCGGAACATGTTTCCATCGTAATACTCCACGCCGTTGAATATGCAGGTGGGCTTTGTCTCTACAAGGACAGAGCAAAATAAACCGGTTCTATCAGAATCTGTCATAACACAAGGGCACTTCAGTGAAAACTGGATAAGCTTGAAGAAATATATGGCTGGGTGCAAGAAGGAAACAAACAAGATGAGGAGGCCATTCGATCGATCTAGTCAATGCGAGCTCTCACAGAATTTCCATCAATCTTATTCCCCTTCTAATTTCCCTGTAACATGTCCTCTCTAGAAATGCACATCAACTGCCCCTGACTCTCCTGCTACTCACCTACACCAATGGTAATTCTACAAACACATGCTTATTTACAGAAAAATACACAAAGTGCTAGAGTATCTCATCAGATCAGTGCTGGCGTTAATTTTACAGACGTTAATTAACTTGACAGTGCATCTTTTGGATGTGGGAAGAAACCATGGGACCCAGGGAAAATCCACAGTGAGATATGCAAACTCTATAGAGGGAGAGGGAGAAGAGTAGATTGGAGGTGTCAGTGTTGCAGTTGAATAAAGGGGAAGTTGAATAAAGGGGACTATGGGGCCATGAGGGAGGAGCTGGCCAAAGTTGACTGGAAAGATACACTAGCAGGGATGACAGTGGAACAAAAATGGCAGGTGTTTCTAGGAATAATACAGAAGGTGCAGGATCAGTTCATTCCTAGGAGGAAGAAAGATTCCAAGGGGAGAAAGGGACGACCATGGCTGACAAGGGCCGTCAGGGACAGTATAAAAATTAAAGTGAAGAAGTACAACGTGGCAAAGATGAGCGGGAAGCAAGAGGATTGGGTAATGTTTAAAGAACAACAGAAGATAACCAAAAAGACAATACGGGGAGAAAAGATGAGGTACGAAGGTAAGCTAGCCAAGAATATAAAGCAGGATAGTAAAAGCTTCTTTAGGTATGTGAAGAGGAAAAAATTAGTTAAGACCAAAGTTGGACCCTTGAAGACCGAAAAAGGTGAATTTATTATGGGGAACAAGGAAATGGCAGATGAGTTGAACAGGTACTTTGGATCTGTCTTCACTAAGGAGGACACAAACAATCTTCCTGATATAGTCGTGGCCAGAGGATCTGGGGTGACAGAGGAACTGAAGGAAATCCACATTAGGCAGGAAATGGTGTTGGATAGACTGATGGGACTGAAGGCTGATAAATCCCCAGGGCCTGATGGTCTGCATCCCAGGGTACTTAAGGAAGTGGCTCTAGAAATTGTGGATGCATTGGTGATAATTTTCCAATGTTCTATAGACTTCAGGATCAGTTCCTGTGGATTGGAGGGAGAGAGAAAACGGGGAATTATAGACGTTAGCCTGACATCAGTGGTGGGGAAGATGCTGGAGTCAATTATAAAAGATAACCGCACATTTGGATAGCAGTAACAGGATCGGTCTGAGTCAGCATGGATCTACGAAGGGGAAATCATGCTTGACTAATCTTCTGGAATTTTTTGAAGATGTAACTCGGAAAATGGACAAGGGAGAGCCAGTGCATGTAGTGTACCTAGACTTTCAGAAAGCATTTGATAAGGTCCTACATAGGAGATTAGTGGGCAAAATTAGGGCACATGGTATTGGGGGTAGAGTGCTGACATGGATAGAGAAGTGGTTGGCAGACAGGAAACAAAGAGTAGGGATTAACGGGTCCCTTTCAGAATGGCAGGCAGTGACTAGTGGGGTACCGCAAGGCTCGCTGCTGGGAACGCAGCTATTTACAATATACATCTATGATTTGGATGAAGGGATTCAAAGCCACATTAGCAAATTTGCAGATGACACAAAGCTGGGTGGCAGTGTGAACTGTGAGGAGGATGCTATGAGAATGCAGGGTGACTTGGACAGGTTGGGGGAGTGGGCAGATGCATGGCAGATGAAGTTTAATGCGGATAAATGTGAGGTTATCCACTTTGGTAGCAAAAACAGGAAGGCAGATTACTATCTAAATGGCGTCAAGTTGGGAAAAGGGGAAGTACAACGGGATCTGGGGGTCCTTGTACATCAGTCTATGAAAGTAAGCATGCAGGTACAGCAGGCAGTGAAGAAAGCGAATGGCATGTTGGCCTTTATAACAAGAGGAATCGAATATAGGAGCAAAGTGGTCCTTCTGCAGTTGTACAGAGCCCTAGTGAGACCCACCTGGAGTATTATGTACCGTTTTTGTCCCCTAATTTGAGGAAGGACATTCTTGCAATTGAGGGAGTGCAGCATAGGTTTACAAGGATAATTCCTGGGATGGCGGGACTGTCATATGCTGAGAGAATGGAGCAGCTGGGCTTGTACACTCTGGAGTTTAGGATGAGAAGGAATCTCTTTGAAATATATAAGATTATTAAGGGTTTGGACACGCTAGAGGCAGGAAACATGTTCCCGATTTTGGGGGAGTCCAGAACCAGGGGCCACAGTTTAAGAATAAGGAGTAAGCCATTTAGACCGGAGACGAGAAAACATTTTTTCTCACAGAGAGTGGTGAGTCTGTGGAATTCTCTGCCTCAGTGGGCGGTGGAGGCAGGTTCTCTGGATGCTTTCAAGAGAGAGCTAGATAGGGCTCTTAAAAATAGGGGATATGGGGAGAAGGCAGGAATGGGGTACTGATTGGGGATGATCAGCCATGATCACATTGAATGGCGGTGCTGGCTCAAAGGGCCAAATAGCCTACTCTTGCACCTATTGTCTATTATCTATACTGACTGTATCCTCGGACTTGGATCCAGGCCACTGGGGCTATGAGGCAGTGGCACCTTGCCACATTCACCCCAGTGTCTTTTCTGTGTGGTAATCACAGTGCAATATTACCATTGCATGAAGCGTGATTTATCTCACGTTGTCAGCAGCTGCTTTACATGCTGTCTTGTTCCAATTTCCCCTACTATTTCTGTAGTGCTGACATTTTAATTTGAGCTGCTCTCTCTCTCTCTGTCTCACCTTCACTCTTCCTTTCTGTCCATTATTTCTGTCCATCTTTCCCTTTCTTTCCATCCCCTTTCCCCCCCCCCCCCCCCCCCGTTGACCCTCCTCCCTCTCGTTTCTGCACAAAGTCTCCATTCCGAAAAAGTTGGACTGGACTTTTCTCCATTCACCAACGGATGGTTGGGAAATGTGGACTGAAATTCAGAGTTATATTCAGTCAGAATATCGATGCAGTGAAACTAAAGATGTGCCGCACTTGACTCTGCTGATAAGTAGCCATCTGAAACTTTACTGCGGAAAAACAATCTGGCATGCTCAGGTCTTTGGTCATACTAGACGGGTACATTTTCTAAACTACCAATGTTGTTCCATTCACTTTTTTAAAAGATGTTACACAATCCTACAGTAATTTTTCCAGTGAACGCAGAAAGTTTAAAGCATAGAAATTAGTACTCTGGTGAGATTAAAGGGTGTGTGGGTTTCGATAACTTGAAGGGCAGTGCAGGAATCAGAGCCCCAGTGTGTTACCTGGAGTATTGTGTACAGTTTTGGTCTCCTAATCTGAGGAAATACATTCTTGCCATAGAGGGAGTACAGAGAAGATTCAACAGACTGATTCCTGGGATGTCAGGACTGTCTTATGAAGAAAGACTAGATAGACTCGGTTTGTACTCGCTAGAATTTAGAAGATTGAGAGGGGATCTTATAGAAACTTACAAAATTCTTAAGGGGTTGGACAGGCTAGATGCAGGGAGATTGTTCCCGATGTTCGGGAAGTCCAGAACAAGGGGTCAAAGTTTAAGGATAAGGGGGAAGTCTTTTCGGACCGAGAAGAGAAAAACAATTTTTCACACAGAGAGTGGTGAATCTCTGGAATTCTCTGCCACAGAAGTAGTTGAGGCCAGTTCATTGGCTATATTTAAGAGGGAGTTAGATGTGGCCCTTGTGGCTAAGGGGATCAGGGGGTATGGAGAGAAGGCAGGTACGGGATACTGTTGGATGATCAGCCATGATCATATTGAATGGTGATGCAGGTTCAAAGGGCCAATTGGCCTACTCCTGCATCTATTTTCTATGTTTCTATGTTACAGTGAGCGTAGGAACCGGGTCCTTGGTGTGTTAAAGGAAGTATAGGAACTGAGGCCTTGGAGTGTTAAAGGGAATGCAGGAACTGGGGCATTGGTGTGTTACAGGGAGGAAAGGAACCTAGGCCCTGTGGCATTTACATCACCCTGTCCCTAGGAGGCTGGGTGGTCTTGAGCCTGGTTATGATCGCCACTGCCTCAACTGAGCCCAACTAGTTCAGCCGAGGACAAGCCAGAGAAACCTGATGCCAGAGTAATGCAATGCCCCAGCGACAGGTAATAATGGCATCCAGTGAGTCATCTGCATGTACCGTCCAACATCTGCGGTGAGGTTGTGGGAGGGAATTGTTTCTGCAACTGATTGTTCTGTCAACAAGCCTGTGGAACCAGCTAACCTCAAGCACTGAGCCCAACCACAAAATAAAGATCTGACACTTAGCTGTCCTGACGAGTTTGCAGCATGAACTCCAGCAGATGTTTTTCATTGACAAATCTGAGCAGCCAGCTTTCAGAAGAAGCCGACAAAATTCCTCTGATCTGGAAGTCAAAAATAGCAAGCCTTCACCCCGTGATCGCAGTATCTACTGGAACTGACGACAACAGCTCAATGGACTGTGAAAATAACTTTTGAACTGGTGAATAATTGCATGTGACTTCATTCCCATTTTTGGGAAACCTCACTTTGCACAGGTTGACACTGGGAACAGGAAGTTGGTTCCTACAGACGCATAGAGAGCCCTAGATTTTTCAGGCGATCCCACATCGAACTGCCTTGCCCAAGCTTACATGAGCAAAAATGGGGAATTATGGAAATTTACAGTATTGGAGGAGGCCATTCAGCCCATTATGACCATACCAGCCCAGAACAAAGCTATCAGGTCAACTCCCGTTTTCTAATTCATTGTCCTCCCCATCAAGGCACATCAATGTTCTTTAGAATGTGGTGGGTGTTTAGTTTAGAGAAACATGCATTTCGGCCCACCATGTCCACGCCGACCAACGATCCCCGAATATTAACACTATCCTACACACACTAGGGACGATTTTTACATTTGCCAAGCCAATTAACCTACAAACCTGTACGTTGTTCATGTGTGGGAGGAAACCAAAGATCCCGGGGAAAACCCACGCGGTCACGGGGAGAACGCACAAAGTCCGTACAGACAGCATCCCGTAGCCAGTATCGAACTCGAATCTCTGGCGCTGTAAGCGCTGTCAGGCAGCAATTCTACCGCTGCGCCACCGTGCCGCCCTATAAGTGGATTCTTGCCATCCACTACCCCTTTGGGCGGTGAGGTCCAGGCCCCACACTCTCAAAGTGATTTTTATTATGATATGTTTTACCTATTACTTTAAACTCATTATTGACGCCTTTGCTGAGGAAAAGGCCCCTCCTTTACACCCATTACAGGCCCCTCCTAATACTATGCTTCTTCATTACTTTGTTCTACAAAGCTCTGGTCTAGCTCATGATTAAACTTCTACAGGACATGGCAAAATCTTTGTGAATCTCTTCTTCATTCTCTCAGCCTTCGTATAGTGATCACGGAACATAGAGCATAGAAACGTACAACACAGTATTAGATCCTTTGGACCACAATGTCTGTGTTGAAAAATGATATCAAGCTGAACTAATCTCATGTGCATCGGATCAGAAGTATACACAGTACCAACTGCATTATCTTCTGTCTGAATTATGCTGCCTATGGATCCACAAAACGATCAGAATAAGGCAGGGGAGTTTACCGATACAATGGGAACTTTGGTCAGGCTCTCTCCAACAATGAAATGCAGGACAGCATTTGTGTACACAGACACACACGGGCACAACATACATACACATATGTACCATCACACTTCACACAAACATACATGCCTGCATAATATACAAACACATGCCAGCACACACACACACACCAGTAAAAGAAAGACAAATACAGATAGAGATGTAGTGAAATGAACAGAATGAGATACTGACATTATAGGAAAGTGACAAAAAGAGATTACGACAGGGACAGGCAGAAAGCTAGAGGACGAGAGCCCATTTTTACTCCAGTAATTGGTGCTTCATTTATCCAAACGCAGTTGAAAACTCCTGTCCCCAGACAGTTAGCTACTGCTGAACTCAGTCAACAATCATTATTCAAATTGGAAATAGTGCAATAGACAGTGTTATAGAAAAAAGACAAAACAAGCAAAGAGCAATCATGCAAGCCTCAAAAAACCATTATTCACTCTGTCTTATACTAGCACTTCAACGGTTGCTGCAGGAGCTGTTTCATTCCCCGAGGCTATACCTGGAACATCTTACTGACGCTGAATAATTGCAATCTTGTTGCTGATGCTGCCTGCTGAATGAGGCTGGATTTTCTGTGGGCACCTTTGGTACTGGGCAATTATCCTGAATAATTGTGCTGAAGACCAGAGAGCTTCCATCCATTTCACCCTGAGATATTTAGCTTCAGGGGAAAGGGCAAGTAATGCACCTGCCACGTTGGGAGGGAAGTATTTGCCTTGCAAACAATAGCAGCTCTCCCACAAATCTATAATGAAATGAGAGGAGGTGGAGGGTTGTTTTCCACGCCAGAGGTTTGGGCACTGTCGACGAGGATGTGTCGCATCGTCACCTTGCAGACAAGACCCTGTTTGCCCTCTCACGTGACCCAGAAAGGGATGGAAGCAGGTTGGGGAGGGAGTTTACCCTGGTGTCCTAGTCAATATTTAACCCTCCCCCTTCAATCAAGCACGTTAGTCCGTTTAATGTGAAGTCCGTTCAATGGAACTAAAAGCTTTAACTTGAGTCTTTTAACATCAGTACATGTTTCAAGGGAGTGCATTTTCCCTGAATATATGCTAATGATTAAAAAAAAAATGTTTTTTTACTTTGCTCTCTTCGAAAGACCATTGCTCTTTTTAAAATATGTTTTATTACCGCATGTCTTCCATGTGGTTTATGGGATCTTGCAGTGCACAAATGCACTTCAGGAGTAGCCTGTGGGGTGCCAAGTGCTTTGGGCTGGGTTGCACTCACAGGAGGTGCTGAATAAAAGGCAAAAAGTTCCCCTTTGCAGAGGGGTCCAGGGTAAATAGGATGCAGAGATGTGGTCACAACCCTGCAGTGTCCTGAGATCAACATGCAGGTGATCTAACGAAGGGCCTGGCTCATAGGTTTGTCCCTACACCCCAGGGGCAGCTAAGAAAATAAAATACAACATGAAGTGATTTTAAAAAACAATTACGTTAAAAGAAGGGAATGCACATCTGCTAACACTGCTGGCAATGCATGTCCCCGCTGAAGCATGTTTTTATAGAATTAACTGTGATTAGGGAGCCTGTTTTCAGCACGCACCAAGAAAGGCCCTGCTGTGATCTCACATGGCAACACTTCTAACATGGCAATGCAGACTGCAGCCTTCTAAATTGGGAATCTGGAATGTTCTGGGAGGGAGCCAGGGCTCTGGTTTCTATTCTCATTTCATGGGGTACCATTTGTGGCAACATTTGCCAGGGGGCAGGCTTGAATGTTGGGTGCGCTCCAATACAAGGATAAGCGAGGGAAACAGTGCTTTCAATCATGCTTACTTAAGAAGTCAGTGACACTTCTAAAATTGCAGTTGTCCAGGTTGTTTTTTGGAGTGAGGGGCCCGACTTGCCTGCGGGTGCCATTACCAGACAAGTGATGACGGCGGGTTTGAGAGACTGCTGGGAGACCTGTTCTAACCTTGGTGTGAACTCGAGATATAGCACGGGTTGGGGACTCCCAGAGCATGAACTTCCTCAGCCTTGACCTGGATGTCTGGGTCATGAAGGAAAACAGGCGCTCATGCATCAGTCCTCGTGCTAGACCCTGTGCTTTGCACATGTATGTATCCCCACTTAAAGGGCAGCTGGGTGATATAAGGGTGCTGGAGGAAGGGGATAGAAAGTCTTATTTCTTTGAGAGCATGACATTTTCCTGTTGCTCTCCAATTCTCACGGTCCTGTTCAAGTGTGGGTAAATACACTTTGTTTGGCAGCTTGTTACATGTACCCAACACCTGTGTGAATCACTTGCCCCTCAGTTCTCCTTTTAAATCTTTTCCCTCTCAACCTAAACCAATGCCTTCTAGGTTAGACTCTCCTATCCAGGGAAAATACTGTGACTTTATGATTTTCACGATTTTATAAACAGTAACGTGACCCCTTGGCTTCCTTTGCTCCAGGAAAAACAGACCCAGCCTACGTTACAACTAAAGCCCTCCAGTCGTGGCAACATTCTTGTGATTTTCTTTTCTGTACCCCACTAGCCTAATCACATCTTTCCTATGGGATGGTGACCAGAAATTGATACAGTGTTCTAGATGCAGTCTAATCAATGTTTTGTACAATTGTAACATGATGTCCCATCTCTTGTACTCAGTGCCCTGACTGACGAAGGCAAGCATGCTATATATCTTCTTTGCTAATCTTTCAACCTTTGTTGCCCCACCTCCTCCTTCCCCCCCCCCCCCCCCCCCCCCCCCCCCCATAGTCCTGAAAATTTGTTCTTCTTTCTTTAGGGGGATCCATTACGTAGCACATCGAACAGTACAGCACTGGAACGATGTCTGTGCCGAACATAATGCCAAGTTAATCCCCTTTGCTTGCATATGATCCAATTTCCTTTATGGAGAATGTACAAACTCCATGCAGACAGCATCCATAGACAGGATGGACCTCTGTGAGACAGCAACTCTTACTACTGTGCTGCCCCAAATCTTTGGGTCTCATCTCAAATCTGTGCCAGATTTGTGCATTCCAGTTATCGGTTACCAGAAACATTTTCCCTCCATCTGTTCGATCAAAAGCTGGTGTTATATTTATAATGCGTTAAGGGCTCAAAGGATGACGATTCCTCTGTCACAGCATGCTGCAGTCCTGACATGCTCTGCAGGGGTGGGCTGTAGGTGCAATTACTGCATGCAGTGTGAGCAGCCTTGAACATAGATTCACATGAAACTGGAGCAGGACAAGGCCAGTCAGCCCTTCAAGCCAGGCCTGCCACTCATTTGTCATATCCCAGCCTAGGGAATTATTCTACCCTTATTTAGTCTATCTAACCCATGGTCTAGATGTTTGGCACAAACATGGTGGGCTGAAAGGTCTGCCATTGCTCTATTCGAGTTTGTATGTTTCAATTAGACACCCTGTCGTTCATCCAAAATCTATTGAAGAAAGGCCCAGTCAATCCAATTTCTCCTTATACAACAGTCCAGCGTCACAGAATCAGACTGTTGAACTTCCATTGTATTTCCTCTATGGCAAGGATACACTTTCTTCATAAATAGCTATCAGGCCACACGGTGAGCAGATGAACAATGTCAATACTGCTGGTCAATGATCTCTCATTAGAATCTAGATGTCTCTTGGAGCTGGGAGTGTTAAAACAAGTTGGGTTCACCTGAAGTCAATAAGTTGTTGGTTGGATGTCTCGTGCTGACAATGGAGCAGAATGTGATGGAGTAGAAGATGTGCACAGCTAATCACTGAAAAGGCGGAGGTTGTAGACTTCAATGAATTTAGATAGATGAAGGAATATCTTCCCACAGAGCACTTCAAGTAAACTTTGCAGAAAACACGATGTGGGTAGGAAGATTGAGAAAGGAAGAGGCCTTTCAATCAGATTATGGCTGCTCTGCTTTTAACTTGGATCTATATGCATCAATACCCTTATTCTGGTAGAAACTGATTGCAGATTTTAAATTATTAATGGAACTTAATGTGACATAACCCTTTTGTGAGAAGTGTTTGTTAACTTCTCTCCTGGACAGACTAACTCTGATGTTAGAGTTATGCCTCTTCATCCCACACTTCATTTTTTGACATTGATTTATTATTGTCAGGTACATTGAGATATGGAGACCCCGATCCCCTGGCTCCATCAATGGTGTTGATGTGCAGTTTACCAGGGAGTACAAATACCTTGGAGTGTACCTGTACAGTAAACTGGACTGGTCCAGGAATGCTGAGGCCCTGTACAAGGAACAGAACCACCTGTACTCTTTGAGACGGCTCCATTCCTTCAATGTCTGCAGTAAGATGCTGCAGATGTCCTACCAATCGGTGGTAGCCAGTGCCATCTTCTTCACTGTCATGTGCTGGGGCAGCAGGGTGAAGGCCGTGGACACCAATAGGATCAACAAACTCATCAGGATGGCTGGCTCTGTTCTGGGGGTGGAGTTGGATTTATGGGAGGTGGTCTTGGAGAGGAGGATGCTCCTCAAACTGCGAAGCATCTTGGACAATACAGCTCACCCCCTTCGTGACCCCCTGGTCAACTGAGGAGTACCTTCAGCAACAGACTGGTTCCACAAAGATACAGTACAGAATGCCACAGGAGATCCTTCTTCCATGTGGCTATCAAACTGTACAGCTCCTCCCCCTTCTGTCGTGGGGTAGACTGACTCTCCCCCCCACCCCACCCCCCAATCTTTGTGCATCCCCAATCCTTTCCACTCGTCACTTTAATTTCATGCATTTTGTGTTTTATGACTGTTGGCAGATTAATTTCCCTCCTGAGATAAAGTTCTATCATATCCTAACTTATTTCCACTGTAGGGTGATTCTCTCTTCACTTTCAATTCCTTTCAAAATCTCAAACACCTCAATCATGTCCTCAATGGAGAAATATTGAGACCGTTGGAATATTGCTGCTGCTTTGGAAACCTTGTAGCTCTGATTATACCGATGGATTCATACCAAAGCTAGAGATGGCCACAATATCAAGAGTAGTGAAGCTCTCCCTGCTGCTTTGGCACACATTTATTCGTAATTCAACATTAAAAAACAAATGATCTGGTTTGGTTTGACATTGGTAATTGTGGGAACTTACTGCGCACAAACCGGCCACTGGGTTTCCTGCATTGAAGGTACTCCATTGACTGTGAAAGGGTTTTGGGATATCCTAATATCCTATATAGAATTTGTAGTCGGAAGAGATCAAACGGCCCGTAACGGCCATCAATCCTGAACCTTCTTGCAGGAAGTATTCTTTATCTTTATATCCAAGTAATCATTGCTATTTGGCACAGTAATGTTAGATGCTCTTCCCTTTTAGACTTAACTACTGCAATAAGTATGTGTGCATTTGTGAAGGGTTAGTGATCACCCTCCTTTTTATCTTCCAGTACTTCTGGAATGCAGAATTCCACGAGTTATTTCTCTCTTTGACCATTGATCATCCTGTTAAATTATTGATCACCTTTTGTGCTGCTACATATTTTATGAAGTGCTTTCCCGATGGTTGATTTATCACTGTCTGTGTTGGATTTCACGGGGGCTGCCGTGCCCACGACAGCACTTTGTGGCTTTACATGTGCTCTCTATCTACTTGCTTCACTTCTGATAATTTGTAACATGGTTACACACCCTCTTGGAATTGTTCAGCTATTCTACACTCTGCATTCTTTCTGGGAAGAGGAGCTCTGTGTAGGAGTGCTGGAAGAAAGTTCTGGTTTTGTTTTGTGTGCTATTTCCTGAAAATTCCAGACTCGTGAGTACTTCTTCCTGACTGTTGACACCGGGAGCTCAAAAGCCTGCACACAGCTTGAAAACAGAATGCTGACAATTTCCACCCCCGGAGATCCCCCTTCACCATCCCAAACCCCCCCCCCCTCCCCCCCCCCCCCCCCCCCCCCCCCCCCCCCCATGACCCATTAATGGTACAGTATTGAGTTAGAAATGCAGTGTCGTCCTGAGTAAACACACAATTCCCCTATCACCCAGCCTTAGCCCCAGCTGCCCCCACTCGGCTGCTGTTCGAACAGAAATGTCCTTCAACTTTCGAGAATTTGCCGTGAAGCCTCCGTGTCAATAACATGTGACTACTTGCTTTCTTTTAATCAACACTACGCCAGTTTAAACCACTGCGTGTTTCACAGGGGATTGAGAAAGGGAACGTCATCTGTCAAGATCTCTTTTGTTGCTGCATTGTAAAAAAAATATTTTTCCCATCTTACATGAATACAACAGTTCTGCAGCAAGGTGGGCAATACATTTGTCAAAGGCAGTCTTTCAGCTCCGTCCTCTGCATGCAGTTTAAATATACAGGGAGCAGGTTCAGTTATATCTCTGAATGGAAAACACGGGGCAATTAGAAACATAGAAATTAGGTGCAGGAGTAGGCCATTCGGCCCTTCGAGCCTGCACCGCCATTCAATAAGATCATGGCTGATCATCCAACTCAGTATCCCGTACCTGCCTTCTCTCCATACCCTCTGATCCCCTTAGCCACAAGGGCCACATCTAACTCCCTCTTAAATATAGCCAATGAACTGGCCTCAACTACCCTCTGTGGCAGAGAGTTCCAGAGATTCACCACTCTCTGTGTGAAAGGAACACTCTCTGTGTGTCCCTCTCCTCCAGTGGAGCAATATGTGAAGAATGGAAGAGTCAGGAAAGGGCAACTAAAAGTAATAAGTTAATTTCTGCTGTGTAACATGCTATTCCACCACGGGCAAAACGCACACCTCTCTGACCAGGGTAAATTAGCAGTTAGGAAAGTGGAACCACGTTGTTAGTGAACAAAAAATACGAAGGTTGACTGAAGATTATAGAAAAGGAGTTGTAGTATTGAAATGTGTAGGAAGGAACTGCAGGTGCTGGTTTAAACCGAAGATAGATACAAAAAGCTGGAGTAATTCAGCGGGATAGGCAGCATCTCTGGAGAGAAGGAATGGGTGATGTTTCTGGTCGAGACCCTTCTTCAAACCTATTCAAATAGTGCCTTTCACAAATCGGGGAACAGTGATTAAGGTACTATTTGAATTACACAGATATAATGCAGTAAACAGAATGCAGCACAAACGATAATGCATTGAAAAATCATAGAACTATAAAATAACCTCTGCTTCCTCTTATTATAGCAGACCCATTCCTACTCTTTCTCCAGAGCCTTCTCTTAACTAACTGTTCAATTATTTTTACAAATCCCTGACTGATATTGCTTTCATACTCTTTCAGGCAGTGAGTTTCAGATCTCTGTATAAAAATGTTTTTCCTTTATTTTGTATTTAACCTAACACTTTAAATCTGCTCTTGAAACATCCATTAATGGGATCCCCTCCCTTCTATCTACCCTACTATCTAAACCTGCCACTGCATTGTACAACTCCTCTTAACTAGCTTTCTCAAAGAGTAATTCCCTTGTGTCCTTGGTTGAAGGAGGATGATTGCTTAGGACATTTTACATTCACCCCCTGTGACTGCCAAGGTTTCCTCCATGTATTCTCTTTTCTCCTATATCCCGAAGATGTGTTGGTTGGTAGGATAACTGGAATTGATGAGCATGTAAGAGAAAATAGGTCATGAACAAATGTGGGGAAATGAATTATTCTGAGAGCAGGCATATACTCAATAGAGTAAATGGCCCTCAATGTTGTAAAAATAGCATGAAAACTAAATAAATCCATGTATTTTTCAACGAGTATCTCAGAAACCAAACAGAAGCTTAGGTGCACATCTCATGCAAAAGACAGAGACAGTGCAGCTTCAGTTCCACCCTTCAAGGTCTCGCCGACTTTTGTTCATTTTCTCTCAAACAGGAATAAATGCAACTTACATTTCTTACTGTCACTGTCAAAATATTAACAATGCAAATTTAACCCTTTTAGTCAAAGTGATACAGTGTGGAAACAGGACCTTTGGCCCAACATGCCCACAGCGACCAATATGTCCCAGCTACACTAGTTGGTCCATATCCCTCCACACCTGTCACATCCATGTACCTGTCTAACTGTTTCTTAAACATTGGGATAGTTCCAGGCTCAATTACCTCCTCTTTTGTATCAATTGCATCTACCATGTTCCTACTGGATTAGCCGATTTTTACTTTAGATCTAGATTGTGACGAGATTCTGGCAGCCTGATGAGTCACATCTGCTAAATAAGGTTGACTTGAGTAGAGGGCAGGTTGGTTGTTGGTTGAACGATGAATGGTTATTCTGCAAAGATGTCGCACTGCAGTTGGAGACGTTTCAACACACCTAATATCCTACTGAAAGCCACCTGGTACCTGCCTGGTGAGTCTGCACCCAGACTGATGCAGGCAAAATAGATTGGAACAGCAAAGTAGGGCGCTAGAGAATACTGAAGAGCGGTGAGACCTTGATGTACATGTCCAAGGGCCCCTGAAAGTGACTGCATTTGGTGGTATGAAGCTAAGTAGACATACAGGAAACTTGCCTTCACATTGGGTTTGAGAGCAGAGAAGTTAAGGCAAGACAGGAAGGATGTGATTGAGTTGGAGAGGGTATTGTCTGGGATGGAGCATTTCAGTTATGAGGAGAGACTGGATAGCCTGGGTCTGTTTTCCCCAGAGCAAACTAGGCTTGGGAGGGGAATAGGGAGGGGTTGTTACCTGACAAGTTATGGAAAGTTATGAAGTTTGGAGTACCTTTCTCCGCAGCTGACCTGTGAAAAATTAGAGAGCACTAGTTTGGTTTGGAAACTTGGGAGGCATGATAGAGATGGGCTGAAGGGCCTGTATATATGCCATACAGCTTTATACCTTTAAATAACAGGAATGAAAGGTAAAATGCAGTCAGCTTCAAGAGCTTAATGGTCTAGGGCAGACTTAAAACTGTTCAGATCCATGAGTAAGATGCGAGTAATGAGAAAGGAGTCCTTGAGACTGAGCTCAGATATTTTGACACACAGGAGTATTAAAAACTCACTTCCCTTTTTGGTGGCCATTGTGGAGTCTGTTCAAAGAATTCATCCCACAAACATTTGTGAAGCATTACTAATACAACCACACTTTAAGCCTTTCATTTGTTTTGTTTTTTAGTAAAGAAAAAGCAAAAAAAAGGCTTAATTTCTTGGCACAAGTTAAAGTTATTTCAATGTGTGGCCCCCAGATGTCTGTGACGACTTCCTAACAGAAGCAAGCTCTATGATGTTGATTGCCAACAACTCTTGCACTCTTTCAATCACAGAGCCCAGCCCTGGTATGGAAATGAGTTTCAGGCTGGTAAACCACAGGAATCCAAGAACGTCCGTCATCACAGAGTTTGTCTGTCTACTCCTGTGTGCTGCAGCCCTGTTTGTCTGTGTTGTGAATTCCTGAGCAATGACAAAAGAAGCTCAAGCATGAATACATTCATATCCACAGACCGGATTCCTCTTCAGCAGCCCACACCCTGCACCCCTCTCCCTTGTAAACAACTGCCCCCCGCTACCACTGAACCCTCTGCTCTTTCCCACTTCTGGCTTGTGTAAGCACAGCTGCACACGTGTGCATGTGTGGCCACACTGTTTCACGTGTACTGAAAGGTGTGATACATCCATGTACCTGCACAGCATTCAATTTCCAAAAAAGTCAGCTTCATGGAAAGTGTAGAAAGGAACTGCAGATGCTGATTTAAACTGAAGATAGACACAAAAAACTGGAGTAATTCACCGGGTCAGACAGCATCTCTGAAGAAAAGGAATAGGTGACATTTCGGGTTGAGACCCTTCTTCAGACCTTCTTCTAAATGAGGGCCTTGACCGGATTTGATGAAGGACCTCGAGGTTAATGAGCCATCAGGAGGCAGTGACCATAACATGGTCAGGTTTAATCTACAATTGGAGAGGGAGAAGAGTAGATCGGAGGTGTCAGTGTTGCAGTTGAATAAAGGGGACTATGGGGCCATGAGGGAGGGGCTGGCCAAAGTTGACTGGAAAGATACACCAGCAGGGATGACAGTGGAACAAAAATGGCAGGTGTTTCTAGGAATAATACAGAAGGTGCAGGATCAGTTCATTCCTAGGAGGATGAAAGATTCCAAGGGGAGAAAGGGACGACCATGGCTGACAAGGGCCGTCAGGGACAGTATAAAAATTAAAGTGAAGAAGTACAACGTGGCAAAGATGAGCGGGAAGCAAGAGGATTGGGTAATGTTTAAAGAACAACAGAAGATAACCAAAAAGACAATACGGGGAGAAAAGATGAGGTACGAAGGTAAGCTAGCCAAGAATATAAAGCAGGATAGTAAAAGCTTCTTTAGGTATGTGAAGAGGAAAAAATTAGTTAAGACCAAAGTTGGACCCTTGAAGACCGAAAAGGGTGAATTTATTATGGGGAACTACGAAATGGCAGATGAGTTGAACAGGTACTTTGGATCTGTCTTCACTAAGGAGGGCACAAACAATCTTCCTGATATAGTAGTGGCCAGAAGATCTGGGGTGACAGAAGAACTGAAGGAAATCCACATTAGGCAGGAAATGGTGGATAGACTGATGGGACTGAAGGCTGATAATTCCCCAGGGCCTGAATGGTCTGCATCACAGGGTACTTAAGGAAGTGGCTCTAGAAATTGTGGATGCATTGGTGATAATTTTCCAATGTTCTATAGATTCAGGATCAGTTCCTGTGGATTGGAAGATAGCTAATGTTATCGCACTTTTTAAGAAATGCGGGAGAGCGAAAACGGGGAATTATAGGCTAACATCGGTGCTGGGGAAGATGCTGGAGTGAATTATAAAAGGTGAGATAGCCGCACATTTGGATAACAGTAACAGGATCGGTCCGAGTCAGCATGGATCTACGAAGGGGAAATCATGCCTGACTAATCTTCTGGAATTTTTTGAAGATGTAACTCGGAAAATGGACAAGGGAGAGCCAGTGGATGTAGTGTACCTGGACTTTCAGGAAAGCATTTGATAAGGTCCCACATCGGAGATTAGTGGGCAAAATTATGGAACATGGTATTGGGGGTAGAGTGCTGACATGGATAGAGAAGTGGTTGGCAGACAGGAAACAAAGAGTAGGGATTAACAGGTCCCTTTCAGAATGGCAGGCAGTGACTAGTGGGGTATCGCAAGGCTCGGTGCTGGGACCGCAGCTATTTACAATATACATCAATGATTTGGATGAAGGGGTTCAAAGTAACAATAGCAAATTTACAGATGACACAAAGCTGTGTGGCAGTGTGAACTGTGAGGAGGATGCTATGAGAATGCAGGGTGACTTGGACAGGTTGGGGGAGTGGGCAGATGCATGGCAGATGAAGTTTAAAGTGGATAAATGTGAGGTTATCCACTTTGGTAGCAAAAACAGGAAGGCAGATTACTGGCGTCAAGTTGGGAAGAGGGGAAGTACAACGGGATCTGGGGGTCCTTGTACATCAGTCTACGAAAGTCAGCATGCAGGTACAGCAGGCAATGAAGAAAGCGAATGGCATGTTGGCCTTTATAACAAGAGGAATCGAATATAGGAGCAAAGTGGTCCTTCTGCAGTTGTACAGAGCCCCAGAGAGACCACACCTGGAGGATGGACATTCTTGCTACGGAGGGAGTGCAGCGTAGGTTTACAAGATTAATTCCCGGGATGGCGGGACTGTCATATGCTGAGAGAATGGAGCAGCTGGGCTTGTACACTCTGGAGTTTGGAAGGATGAGAGGGATTCTCTTTGAAACATATAAGATTGTTAAGGGCTTGGACACGCTAGAGACAGGAAACATGTTCCCGATGTTGGGGGAGTCCAGAACCAGGGGCCACAGTTTAAGAATAAGGAATAAGCCATTTAGAACGGAGACGAGGAAACACTTTTTCTCACAGAGAGTGGTGAGTCTGTGGAATTCTCTGCCTCAGAGGGCGGTGGAGGCAGGTTCTCTGGATGCTTTCAAGAGAGAGCTAGATAGGGCTCTTAAAATGAGTGGAGTCAGGGGATATGGGGAGAAGGCAGGAACAGGGTACTGATTGTGGATGATTGAATGGCGGTGCTGGCTTGAAGGGTCAAATGGCCTACTCCTGCACCTATTGTCTATTGTCTAAAACGTCACCTATTCCTTTTCTCCAGAGATGCTGTCTGACCCGCTGAGTTACTCCACCTTTATGTGTCTATCTTCAGCCTCACGGAAATCCTGGAACAAATTTTCAGATGCGGAATACAACACACAAAAGTGACCACGGTGCACTTTTACTTGAACATCTCCCTGAATGTGAATTAGGTGCAGACGTGTCAATCAGCATTTGTCAGTACACTTCATGCCAGGGTCAGCAAGGAACTAACTGTGGACTTCAAAAAGGGAGGTCAGGAGACCACGTGCAAGTTTTCACTGGTGTGTTGACAGTGGACAGAGTTAGCAGCTACAAATTCCTGGACGTTAACATCCCAGTTGACCTGTCCTAGGCCCAGCACTTAGATTCAATTACGGAGAAGGTATGCAGTGCCTCTACTTTCTTAGATGTTTCAAGAGATTCAGCATGTTACTGAATAGGCTAACAAAACTCTACTGATGCACCGTAGAAAGCATCTCGATTGTTTGCATCATTGCCTTGGACGACAATTTTAATGTAAGAGGCTGCAGAGAACATTGGACTTAGCTTGGTCCATCATGGTGACATCTGAAAGCATCTACATACAGAGGGTATTTATCATCTACGATCCCCACTCAACCAGGTATAGCCGCCTTCTCGTTGCAGCTGTCAGTTTAGTGTAGTTTGGAGATACAGTGCAGAAATTGGCCCTTCGGCCCACCGAGTCCACACCCACTTGTAATCCCAGCACATTAACACTTTCCTACATTAGGGACAGTTTTGGCATTTATACCAAGCCAATTAACCTACAAACCTGTAGGATTGGACTGTGGGAGGAAACGGAAGTTTTCAGAGAAAACCCACGCAGGTCATGGGGAGAACGTACAAACTCCGCACAGACAAGCACTCATAGCTCAGATCCAACCCTGTCTCTGGCGCTGTAAAGCAGCAACTCTTCTGCTGCGCTACCGTGCCGTCATTGAGGTCAGGCAGGAGGTAAAAAGCCCGAAGTTCCATACTTCGAACGACAACGGCAGGAACAACAACTTTTCACAACTATCACGTTCTTAAACTAGTACGACCCTAATCTTACATCGACAATTGAATGCCATGGACCATCTCTTCAACTGAAATGGTAGTGCAAGAGGTTGTCTGTAGATTCAAGTGTAGTTTTGCACATTTCTTGTATTTTGCTCAGTCGTTTTTTTTTTACAATTTATGGTTTTGTGTGTTGTCTGAGTCTATGTTCATGTAATGTTGTTACAAGCACGATTTCCATTGTATCTGTACCTCAGCGTACTTGTATGATAAAAATCTTGACTTGAGTATACTGCATGCTTGTGTCAATATCTGTAAGTGTGTGAGTGTGTGTGTTTACTGCAGTTAAGCAACAGACTGTACACCTGTTCAAAATCAAACAGATAAAAATGTCTTGTGGGTAGAATATATTCCATTACAGACAGCAGACAAATATAGAGACAACTTATACATGGGTTGGCAACAAACCAAAATATAAATTGGTAGTTGTCAATGGGATGGCTTACATCAGCTTTTAAAAATAAGTTGCTTTTCCTGCAGACGAAACAGAATTATTGTTTTGTTGCTCTATTTCTGCAGGGCACATGGTTATGTTGGGGAATCATGATTAGCTTTAACTGGCAATTATTCTCCCACCCTCTCAGAAAGAGCCCTGCCATGAAAAGACCAATGGTAGCAAATACTTTTGAGTTGAGATAATCTCTCATAATGGTCTGCAAAGGTGCAATTCTCTCCCTACCCTTTGTTCCTACCTGGAACAACACAGACTGATCATTAATACTCGGACATTACATTAGCTTTGTACCCACCAAACTTGCCATTCCTCATTGGATTTTACTGGAAGTTTCTGATACATGACACACAGGAAACATGAACATGACTTCAACCTGAAACATTGACACTGTTTATTTTTCCATAGATGCCGTCTGATCTTTAATTTAGTTTAGGAATACGGTGTGGAAATGGGTCCATCAGCCCACTGTGTTTGCGTCAACCAGTGATCACCTGTACAATTTACAGAATTTACAAACCTGCAAGTCTTTGGAATGTGGGAGGAACTTTGAATCACTTCCCCTTGGAAGGCGACTACGGACTGTCAAAGCTGCCACAACCAGACATAAAAACAGCTTTTTTCCACGAGTTGTAGCTCTACTCAATAACCAAAAATCTTCCTTCCTTAGCTCTGGTATTTTATTTAATTCACATGTTTAATCGATAATGTTTTATTATTAATGTTTAATGTTTTATGTGTCATTCTTAATGTTGTCACTTGTGAGCAGAGCACCAAGGCAGATTCCTTGTATGTGAACAAACTTGGCCAATAAACTTAAACTTATTCACAAGGGAAACCGGAGGACCAGAGTAAACCCACATAGTCACAGGGAGAACGGACAAACTCCATGCTGACTGCACCTGAGGTCAGGATCGAACCCGGATCTCTGGCACTGTAAGGCAGAAACTCTACTGCTGCATTACTGTGCAACCCAGTATATCCAACATTTTCTATTTTGATTTCAGATTTCCACCATCTGAAGTTTGGGGATTTTCATAATCTTTTGGAAAGACAACACCTCAGTATGAACTAGGGAACAAGCACATACAGTGCCCTCCATAAGAGTTTCAGGCGAGAGCAGAACTGTGCTTTCCGTTTCGCATGCAGCCTATTGAAGGCTTGGAACTAGTATAGAAGCAAATCAGCCGTCATCATATTGAATGGCGGGTAGACTTGAGGGCCTGAGACATACTCCTGCTCTCTTTTTCTTCCGTTCTTAAATTTGTAGGCAGTTAACAGGTTGTTGGGGTCAAGGAAAGAGCCCTATTTCCACCACCATTCACAAGAAGCACAAGATGCAATTGTATGCAGATGCCGAGAAGTGTGTTTAGCTCTAGCTGAACAATATCTAATCTAATCTTATGATGTGGACTCGATAAGAAGAACAGGCTGTTCAAATATGCTGAATACAGCACCCTCAGATATGTTTCTCTCTCTTCAAATGCTGCAAGACCTGCTGAGTATTTCCACCTCTACAATATTTTGCTTCTGTATTATTGAACGGTGTGATGAGAGGATGTGGAGAGTTTCAAACGCTGAAATACTTCAGAACTACTTTCTTTCTGGGTGGCACTGCAGTAGATTTGCTGCCTTACAACGCCGGAGACCCAGGTTCGATCCTGACTACGGGTGTTGTCTGCACGGAGTTTGTATGTTCTGCCCGTGACCACGTGTGTTTTCCCCGGGTGCTCTGGTTTCCTCCTACATTCCAAAAGATGTACAGGCTTGCAGGTTAATTTGACTTTGGTAGAAATTTTAAATTGTCCCTAGTATGTAGGATAGTATCAGTGGACGGGGATTGCTGGCGAGTGCGGACTCGGTGGGCCGAAGGGCCTGTTTCCACGCTGTATCTCTGAACTAAACAGTTTTGACTAAATGTCAGTACATGGAGTGCAAGTTAATTGTGCTGTTATTAAGTGCATTAATTTATCCTTTCAGACATGATTGTCATTGGGCCAAACATTTCAGTGAGACAGAGCACAGCAGTCTCTATATTTAGTTTCCAGCAAGGTTTAAACATTGGGCTATATTTAAATAGCCAGCTCCTGCTGAGGCAGTGTTGCTACGTTGACTGTTTAGAAACACCACGGCAATAATAAATGTTATGGGCAAGGTATCCTTCACACTTTGCAAAATACATTCTTTCCAGTACGATTCGTGTTTTTCTACACCCCATCTCCATAAATAAGTCGATATGAAACTTCACTCGGTAACAAGGACTTATGTAGTTACCTTGTTCTTTGAGTTATTGGTTGAAGAAGTGATAGGGAATTTGAATGCTACGCATAGATCTTCTTGGGGTGACGGAGGAACAGGTTCTGCCAAGGTGCGGAATGTTAATGTCAAGATTGAGCATTCTTACATTGGTTTACGAAAGGATGATTAGTACGTGCATCAGAGGTTATGGGGAGAAGGCAGGAGAATGGGGTTACGAGTGAGAGATAGATCAGCCATGATGGGCAGAATGGTCAAATTCTACTCCTATCACTTAGGATGATCTATATCAATAGACTGGACTGAATAAATAGACCACCAGAACTTTGGAAGAGCTTCCTCCCATCCAAGTGCTCAGGGAGGACATGAAGATGGGAGATTTCTAGTCACAATGATCATGGCTGATCGTCCCCAATCAATAACCAGTGCCTGCCTTCTCCCCATATCACTCGATTCCACTAGCCCCTAGAGCTCTATCTACCTCTCTATTAAATCCATCCAGTGATTTGGCCTCCACTGCCCTATGTGGCAGGGAATTCCACACATTCACAACTCTCTGGGTGAAAAGGTTTTTTCTCACCTCAGTCTTAAATGGCCTCCCCTTTATTCTAAGACTGTGGCCCCTGATTCTGGACTCGCCCAACATTAGGAACATTTTTCCTGCATCTAGTTTGTCAAGTCCTTTTATAATTTTATATGTTTCTATAAGATCCCCCCTCATCCTTTTAAACTCCAGTGAATACAGGCTTAGTCTTTTCAATCTTTCCTCATATGACAGTCCCGCCATCCCAGGGATCAATCCCTTGAACCTACGCTGTACTGCCTCAATCACAAGGATGTCCTTCCTCAAATTAGGAGACCAAAACTGTACACAATACTCCAGATGTGGTCTTACCAGAGCCCTATACAACTGCAGAAGAACCTCTTTACTGCTATATTGAAATCCTCTTGTTATGAAGGCCAACATTCCATTAGCTTTCTTCACTGCCTGCTGTACCTGCACGACAACTTTCAGTAACTTGTGTACAAGGACACCCAGGTCTCGCTGCACCTCCCCCTTACCCAACCTAACCCCATTGAGATAATAAACTGCCCCCTTGTTTTTGCCGCCAAAGTGGATAACCTCATATTTATCTATATTATACTGCATCTGCCTTGCATCTGCCCACTCACTCAACCTGTCCAGGTCACCCTGCAACCTCCTAACATCCTCTTCACAGTTCACACTGCCACCCAGCTTTGTGTCTATCTGCAAACTTGCTAGTGTTGCTCCTAATTCCCTCTTCCAAATCATTAATATATATGCTAAACATTTGCAGCCCCAAGTCCTGAATGGTTATTCTTTATTTTAATACTGTGACCTCTGGCTCTTGCCAACCTATTCAGGGAAGCATCATCCTTGCATTTACGCTATCACACCCAGTAATAATTATTCCAAAGGTATCTTGCTTAGTGTTCTGGATGTGTTCCCAGTAATGAGAGAGCGTTCATGGATTTGGCACGAAGAGGAGTCATTATAACCTTTTATCCATAGAGATGGTTAGCTGGCAATGTTGCTGTGCCTGGAACCTGGTGCAAACCCCTGTTTCCTGATGCGTTTCGCACAACCTGCCAGAAACTCTCCACTGGTGTTCCTGCAGCAATTAAATGGTGTAAGTGACCTAATTGCTGAATGGTTTTGTATAGAGTGAACAGAGGGTACCTGAGAGGGCTGGTGTCGAACAGGATGTGGTAGGCAGCTTGGCTGCTCCATGCTGATAAGTGGCACACAGGGCTGCACCCTGGCTGGCATGGTGAATGTGAGCAATTGCAGAGGGTTGACTGCACCTGGTCTATGTGTCAACAGACTGCCCGGATACAATGATCTCTCTCTTCAACTCTTGTCAGATGTGGTGAAAGCTAGTTTCCCCTGATCTATATTTAGGTACACAGCTCTCTCCAACTCTGAGATATCGAGATGGTAACAAACTCTATGTTAGCAAATACTTAAAAAAAACATCCATCTCTTCCTTACAATCTTACCCTCCTTACCTAAATACATTTAGTCTGCGTGTCATGGATTATTTCCTTGACTGTCTACTGCTCGTTGCCTGTCTGTTAATCTCTTGGTCCAGTCTACTTTTGCCAACTCTGTCCTCATGCTGGTATAATTCCATCTATTTAAGCTGAACACTGTTGTTTCTGACCCAAGTTTTACCTTCTCATATGGAATGCAAAATTCTATCACTTATGATTACTATTTTCTATGGATTCTTCTAATCTGAGATCATTTGTTAAACCTGCTGCATCTCCCTTTACCAGGACCAAGTCAAAGGGGCAAGGTTAGCTGGACAAACTACTGCTCCAGAAAAATCTTCTCTATGAATTCATTCTTATCGCCACCCTCTCTAACTTGATGAACTTAATCTAAATGAAGATTAAGATCTTCTATAATTATTGCACTGCTCTTTTTACAAGGCCCCATTATTTGTTAATTAGAATCCTTTCTCACATAGTAGCTACTGTTTGAGGGTCCTTACACTACTCCTACCAGTGCCTTCTTTCCAATGCAGTTTTTAACCTCCATTCAAATGGACACAACCTTGAGCTGCACAGCAGTGCATTGGGTAGATCTGCTGCCTCATAGCGCCAGTGATCTGGATTCAATTCAGATTTCCAATGCAGTCATGTAGTTTGCAAATTCTGCTCAAGATTGTTTGTGCTTCCTCTGGGTGCTCAGGTTACCCCCACAGCCCAAAGATGTGTGGGTTGTTAGGTTATTTGGCCACTGTAAAGAGCTCCCAGCATACAGGTAATAGGTATATTCTAAGGGCACTAGAGAATGTGCACATAAAGAGAATAGATAGCAAGGAAATATTACAGGGGAATGGGATGGCTCTCTGACCTATCACAAATTCCAAGGGATGCTATGTCTTTTACATAATGGAGTTACAGCGTGGAAACAGGCCACACCGACCAACATGTCCTATCTACACTAGTCCCACCTGCCTGCATTTGGCCCATATCCCTCCAAACCTGTCCTATCCATGTACCTATCTAAATGTTTCTTAAACGTTCTGATAATACCTGCCTCAACTACCTCCTCTGGCTGCTTGTTCCATACACCCACCACCCTTTGTGTGAAAATGTTACCGCTCAGGCTCCTGTTAAATTCCCCCCCTCCCCCCTCACCTTAAACCTATGTCCCCTGATTCTCAATTCCCCTACGCTGGGCAAGAGACTGTATTCCTCTCATGATTTTGTACACCTCTACAAGATCACCTCTCATCTTCCAGCATTCCAAGGAATAGAGTCCTAGCCTGCTCAACCTCTCCCTATAGCTCAGGCCCTTGAGTCCCGGTAACATCTTCATAAATCTTCACTGCACCCTTTACAGCTTGACAACATCTTTCCTATAACATGGTGTCCATAACTGAACACAATACTCTAAATGCGGCCTCACCAATGTCTTGTACAACTGCAACATGGCCTCTCAACTTCTATACTCAATACTCTGACTGATGAAGGCCAATGTGCCAAAAACCTTTTTGACTACCCTATCTACCTATGATGCCACTTTCATCAAACTATATACATGTACTCCAAAATCCCTCTGCTTCACAACACTCCCAGAGCCCTACCATTCACTGTATAGTTCCTGCCCATGTTAGTGCTCCCAAAATGCAATACCTCACATTTCTCTGTATTAAATTCCCTCAACCATTCCTCAGCCCACCTGCCCAACCGATCAAGATCCTGCTACAATTTTTGACAACCATCTTCACTATCTGTAATACCACCCGCTTTTGCGCCATCTGGAAACTTGATAGTTACATCGTGGGGAAATATGAAATGTCCTGTTCATGTTCAGCCTTTGCCGTGGAGTTAGCCTGTAGCATAACTGCTGCAGCAGCTTCACCACATGACCTGAAGCTGTTCAAGGATATGTCTCTTACCACACGAAATGAGCAAAAAAATTCACCCTTAACCAGAGGGAAAACAAAATTGAAAAGGCCACCATCTTGTTTCCACAATCCAAGCAAATCCTGAGGAAAAGGGGTAAAGCAGGGTTTGCAACCCAAACAACTGGCTTTTCCTATCGTACTCGTCAAAATTAATGATACATTGGAGCAGGCAGATCATCTGAATGGAGTAATAAAAGTTTCAAAGCAACTTTGTTGCAAAGGCAATCAAACCTTGAAAATAGCATTGAAAGCATCTCCAAACACATAAACATAAATGCTATATAGACTCATTTTTTAATTAGACTAAAGTATTATCAATGAAGACCAACAACATCCTCGCTCCTGACCTCCCCCACACCCCTGTTTCTCCTTCTGGCTGTTTCCCTGACCTTCACTGTATCCCCACTCGCCACTCTGCAGGGAAGATTTTGGGTCAACATTTATCCAGCAGGCTCTGAAGACATTGGTGTTAAATCTGTACGTACCGTTGATGCATTCAAACCGATCGCAGCAGTTGCCGGGCATGCCATCCCCAGGAGAGATGATCCGTGGCACCATTCCAACCTCGCACTTTGGGACCAGGCAGATTCCCAGCAAACACTCGCACCTGGAACACAAATCAGACACAATTATTGAGAGGCAGGAATGCACCAGGACTTGTAGCTGTCTTGCAGGAAACCCAGGCTCACGAAAGATGTGTTCGAGGCAACATTCTTTACCACCAGGCCTTTCAAGCCTGAGTCTTCTATACAAACCAAAGCTCCTGGTTTTCTTATGTCTGGGCCTTTCGACTAAAAGCTCAAGGGATGGACTTTGTTTTCAAACTTGCTTGAAGATGCTTACCTGGTACCCACCCCTCCAATGTTTTCATTTAACAAAATGCCTGGGGAAAGCTCCAGGGATACACATTCTGAAACAGGCCTCCGGCACCAGCTTGGGCCCTGCATGTCAATCATCCATTCATTGATTATGCTGTGGCTGACTAGTCCAGCATTACTGCCCATCCTCATTGTTCTTGGACTAAGAGGACAATTAAAGCGCACTGCTGTGAAGGTGTGTGAAGATAGCAGATTTACTTCCAAAAGGGAAGAAGCAAAACAGAGAGGTTTGACAGCAGTCTTGTAGTCTATTCACCACTTTTGGTGATACCAACTCTCTATTTTGGAATTATTTAATTTGAATTTCCTGGGAGATTGGTGGGATTTGAATTCACATCTATGGATCAATAATCTAAATGAGTGAATAACCAACACGCTAAGTACCCATGTCAATGCCTGCCATTGTTTGACAGAATCTATCATTTTTATACATTAATCTACCAGCTGAACATATGGCTGCAGAATGGTACTGAATGATACATACTACAGCCAGTAGAGCTACTGCATCACAGTGCCAGCAACTAGGTTTGGTCCTGACCGATGCTGTTTGTGTGGAGTTTGCACATTGTTTCTGTGACTGTGAAGGTTTCTTCCAGGTGTTCTGTCTTTCTCATACACCCCTAAGACTTGCAAGCTGATGGTTTAACTGGCCACGGTATATTGCCCCGTGCATGCAGGCGGGTGGGAGAATCTGGGTCAGATTAGGTAAATGTGGGAAAGTCAGACCACCCCCGACAGAGCAAAGGAACATTTGAAGAGTAGCTCGTGTGTGGATGGTGGTGAAAGGGAGTCCATTCACCGAGCACAACCGGCGACAGACTCACCGTATCGGGAGAGTGCAGCAGCCATCTGTGGTCAATCGGGTCGGAGTCTCCTGGCTGTCGGGAGGGCAGTCCACTGGCTGGCTAGCAGGACAATCCACCATGCTGCAGTCCACATTGTAGACTACAAGAGACAAAACAAAGTGTCAACATTGGCCACATTCTCCCCACTCTTTGCTCAACCAAGATACATGTGTAAACCCATTCGGGTGCATGCAGCAGTTGTGTACTGCTGCTCCGTGGCTCCTCGACATTCATTTCTCCTTCACAGACTAAGGATGTTGGAGAGTAATGTAGAGAGATACGGCGCTGAAGCAGGCTCTTCAGCCCCCTGAGTCCGCTGCCTCTAAACTTATCACCAAATCAGTGGAACCCAAATGAGTGTGAATTCACAACACCCCTGCTTAGTGAACTGGAGGGACTCCCCTATCAGCACACACGCAGTAATTGATTCCTTTGGTCTATCCTGAAGCGCTGTCCTCCTCTACCTATATGGAGATTTTACATTTACTTTAATAGTTACTGAAATCTGCGTGCTTGTGAGTAAGTAAATGAGTGTGAGAGAGAGTGTGCATGTATCAGTGTGTGCTCGTGCATGCGTCTGTATTTCTCTGGTGTGTGTGCGCATGTGTGTGTTTAATTACTTGTATATCTGTGGCTGTGGGATGGATGAGGGCAAAATGAATGTCAGTTTCTTGAATCTGAACAGATACAATGCTCTGTGAATGTAACATGGTTTGAAAGCATGTGTCACTATACGTACCAAATGTGTTCATGGTTTCACTTAAAATTCTGCTGTGCTGTTTTAAAGACCTCAATGTGGATTTTGCATGACTATGCTAAAGCTTTCACTTGCAAGCATTGTAAAATGTCTTCAGCCCTAGTATTCCAAAATAGCAACTACATTTAGTTAATGCCGTTAACACTGAACCAACCCAAGGTACTTTGCTTAATAGTGTTCATCAGAATAAAATCGATGCAGTGGTACAGGAGTAGAGCAATAGAGCTGCAGACTCACAGCGCAAGAGACTCGGGTTCGATCCTAACTATGGGTGCAGGCTGTGCAGAGTTTGCACATTTGCCTTGTGACCATGTGGTTTTTTCCTGGTGCTCCGATTTCCTCCCAAATTCCAAAGACTCTGAAGATCTGTCCTGGACCCAACACAGGATGTAATCATAAAGAAAGCCCATCAATGCCTCTACTTCTTTAGAAGTATGAGGAGATTTAGTATGTCAATGAATGCTCTCTTAAACTTCTACAGGTGTGCAGTAGAGAGCATATTGACTGGTTGCATCACAGCCTGGTTCAGTAACTTGAATACCCAGGAACAAAGAAGATTGCAGAAAGTGGTGACCATATACTGAACTTTTGTTTATTATGGTGTTTACAAAGTACTATGTTTACATATCTGCTGTGTTTCTGCAAGTTAAGAATGTCTTTGTTCCATTTTGGGAGATATGACAAAAAAACTCTTGACTCTTAAATATATATCTAAAACTAGGTGGCCAAACGGTGGGATGATGGGTGAGCAGGAAATGCGTGGGAGAGGACATAGCTAGGAAGGATTTCAGTTTGGTTGAATGGTGTGGAGAGTGGAGTGCAGAAGGCCAGTCATGGGAGCAATGAAAGAATCACATCTGCAGGTGATGAAGATGTGGATGAGCATTCTGGCAGGAGATGAGCTGAGGTTGGGGATGTCATCCAGGCATGTTGTTGTCTTTGAGTTGGATAATGCAGTGGGGTGGAAGTTCAGGCCAGGATCATAAAGCAGCCAGAAGTTGCATAGCATCTGGGATATAGAGAGGATCGGTAAATGGGAGAAGGTATGGCAGGGGGAGTGTAAAGTTTGGCCATGTGCATTTATTTAATCACTTAGTTAACTAAGGCAAATGAGTTACCAACCAAATCACTTAACGTAGTTGGTGAGTTGGTTGATGGCTCACAGTTTGGTGAGCCACCTTGAAGCACTGTAGTGCTCCTAGTGAAGATACCCCCAATGCTACTGGGGAGTGTTCCAGGATTTGTGCCACCAGGAGAGGTGTGGAGAATCTCTGGTTGATGCAACACTTTGGGATGCCAGTGGAGTTTGTCAACCAATTGCAATGACAAAACCAGTGAGCTTCTTCCAATGCCTTCACTGTTGCTGACAAATTAGGAACACTGGTCATTGAGCAGTTTTCTTACTTTGTGTTATGCCGAGTGTGGGGAAATTCCAGGATTGGCTAGACTAGAGGCTTGTCAGCAAAATAAACAGCACCTGGATGTACAGAGGATTGAACTTTGTAATCTGCTAAATGCTGCTGTCAGCAGTTTAAGCCAGCTGATGAGCGAGCGACTGCTCCCAGATCTCACAGGTTTGGATGTTATCGCATTCGACAGGAGGCTGGATTCAATCAGAACTTAAAAGGGATGTTGAGCTTGGATAGGCCAGTTGCTCCTAAAAATACTCATGTCCTCATTAGTGCTATTTTTAATCAAGACACAATCATGGTGACAAAATGCAGGCCGAGGAGGGGGGCTGGGTGGAATGCAAGGGCTGAGAAAATAGGGGAAGGGTCGTAGAGCAGGAAATGGGAAACAAAGCAGGTTTTGGCCATAGAGAGTGTATGGGAATAGGAAAGGCATGGGAGTGGGAAAAGTATGGTGGAGTGAATAGCAAAGGCATAGGAATGGCAAAGACACAGGAATGGGAAAAGCACAACTGGGAGACGGAAAGGGATGTGAGGATCAGATAGACATGGCAAGGATAACAAAGGTAGGGTGGAATATTCTATACCAATGCGAAATGGCACAGAGATATGGCTTGGTTATTTTATTCAAATCAGAGGATCATCATAATGAGGGTGGGGTCAGGTTGGTGGAATGGGTTGGGCAGGGACATTGCTGGTGAGCGCATCATTAACATGACTTTCCTGTGAAGGGATTCAATGGAGATTCCACCTGACATGTCACTTCTCTTGCATAGGGTTTCCCCTTTCTCAATGGCAAAGATGTGTTCTCTGTGATTTCTTATTTCTATGGGCCTGTCCCACTTGGGCAATTTGTCAGGCGACTGTCAGCAACTGTCAGGTCGCCAGCAGTCGCCTGCACAACCGGCGGCTGTCAGAGTGCAGACAACACACACACACACACTCGCTCTCTCGCACACACACACACACACACACACTCTCTCTCTCTCACACACACACACACACCCACACACACACACACACACACACACACACACACACACACACACACACACACACACCCACACTTCATCAGTCCGTTATGCAGGCGGGGCCAGGGCAAGTGAGGGGAGCGCGGTCTGAGTGAAAATCACACGGTGCAAAGCCAATGTCCAGCCACTCACCGTGATGAACAGGAAGGTCGGCGCTGTAATTAAGACGGTGAAAGCACAGTGTACGGGAAGGGTCATGTAAGTCCTTTAAAAGAGGGGGAAGAGGAGGGGGGGGGGGGAAGGAGGGAGAAGGGGAAGATGGGGGAAGAAGGGGATAGAAGGAGTGGAGACCTCACCAAACACCTTTGGTTCGGAAAACTACTGCTTAAATTTTTTTTCCCCAATGAGCCAATGAAATTCACTGGTTAGCACCGGCTACAACCTACGAGAACCTTCGACTTCCTGGCAACCCACTAGGACCTCCTGTCGAATTTTAATTTTCCAAGGCAACATAAGGCGTCAACATGGCAGAACTGCTTGTCGAGGTTTTCGTGAAGCCTAAAGGGCCGGTCCCACTTGGCAATTTTTCCGGTGACTGCCGACATCATTGACTGATGTATCAGGTCACCGAAAAAATTCAGGGCGCGATGACGTATGACACGCGGTGTTTTTTCAAGTGTCGCAACATTTTTTTTGTCGCCGCTGGACTTTCAAATATTCAAAATCTTTTGGCGATACTGATATGACGCCGGCAGTCTTTGAAAAAATCGCCGTGGTACAGGCCCTTAAGTACTGGAGGTAAGCACACCCGAGGTGAATTGCTGCAGGTGATTGTAGTTTCAAGGTTGCAACTTGCTTGGATGGTTTGGGTTAAATTATTGTTATTCTAACTTAAAAAAGACTTCTTACACTTTGAAAATGTACAGAGGGGAACGAAAGGCAGAGTTTCTGTCTATACCAGTCACTGGTAGATGGGAGGGGCTAACTGAACCTGATAACAATAGCAGCTATAATTGATTGACCTCTCATACATTTTTTATCATCAGACTCAAACTGCTCCTCTTAGCCTGACAGAGGTTACAATTTCCCCAAAGGAATGATGTGCATGTTGAGTGGAACTGAGTTGAAAGGAGGTGATAATTCCTCTCAAGTGTGCAGATGTAACCAAGTTGCTGTCATGGGCTAAAGGGCTGTTCCTGCAGTGTAGTATTTGTTCTATGTTTCATATCTTAAAAGTCATACTCCCCATTATTCCCCTTATATATGTGACAGATGTTATGGCCCTTTGTAAAACAAGAAATATGCTTGGTTTGTCGATTTTCAGTGCTGGTGGAATATACACAGGGTGACAAACTTACATAGAAAGCCTTCTATTATGAAAGTGCCCACATTTGAGAACAAGAAGACCATTCGACCCCTTGGATCTTTACTATCTTTTTGATTGCACCAAGTCCATTGACTGAAGTGTGGTCATGTTGCCACTGAGAATGCGTGCCTATGATTAGCCATCAGGGAAATACCATCTCCTCTTCTGAAACTGGAATAGGAAAATTAACAGTGTGACTTGGTCACTTTTAACAAGTAATCTCTAAAGGATGAAATGGATTTCCCCCTCACCTTTCTTGCATTCATAGAGGTCGCAGCATTCCCCTGGCTTTCCTGAAGCCTTGGAAACCAGAATACTCTGGTATCCGGGCTGGCAGACTTTCCTCAGGCAGTCGGCTGGATTGCACATGCAACGGCTCGGGAGCGGGCAGCACTCGCCGGGTGGGGCATAGCCTTCGATCAGGATGGAATCCTCGGGACAGCGAGGCGAGAACTGGACCTCACATCTGGCTTTCGAGCAATCCGGCTTCTCTTCTGCAAAATAAATAAGGGAGGTTGGTGGAGGGCAGATGTTAGAGACAGTTGTTTGACCCACTGTGTTGGCACGTTGATACCATGTCGTCTGGGCTGCTGTTTTATTGTTGGTTTCTCTGCACCCATCCCTCTGCTCATCCTACCACCACATGAGTCTCTACCCCCCCCATCCATCCAGTTCAGGATCTTAAGCCACAAGATCAGCTGGGATTTCATTCTGCACTGCTGATCTCCATCTTCTTGTCAGCCCTATACCCAGGTCATCCTCTATCTTTCTGCAGTAAAGTTCTGTCCTTCTATCATTTCTAATGTTCTTCTTTATTGCACCTTTCCATTCTTTCCCTTTTCTTCCTTCCTCTCATTTTTCTTACTTCCTTGCCTTCCGTCTTCCTTATTTCCCTCGATTCTTCCTACCTCCCTTTTCTCTTCCTATCCTTAGGAATAATGCCGGAGAGCAAATAGGAGTCCCAGATAATTATTTGCTTTGAGCATTGATCTCTTGCGTTGCCAAATCTGAGGTCAACACTATTCCTGTTCTCCACGTGTCTGCTACAGTTCAATGCTCAGCAACACAATCTCTTTCTTGATTTAACTTTCTTTTATCTGTTACATATTTTGTTTATTTTTTGAATCTGACATCTGCCTTCTTTGAAGGTTGCTGAGTGGAAGCCAGGGCAATACAGAGATAAGGGGAATGTGGGAGGACGAAAGGGAGAGAGGCAGATCAAACTGGCTTAACATGACGTAACCAGTAAGAATCGCAGTGTAATGGGCCTAATCTTGGGTAGCAGTTAAATTATTAGCACAATGGAGGAAAATACCCTGCTCTGTATTGATCCCTGACTCATGGTCCATTGGCCCAAGTTGGCCTGAGGGAGGGGGATATCCCAGTACAGGTTGCAGAGAAGATCCCACCTCCTGATCAGTCTGGGGAAAATGTGTGCGACACTAAGCGAAAATAGGATTGGGACTGGCTGTGTTTACTGTAGCAGGATTACAGAGTTCTGGACTGACGATATGCAGGCATGTGATCCCATCCTGTCAGTGCACTGGGGAACATTTAAACTCATACAATTAAATAACACTGGCATGAAAATAACGGTGCTCGTGAAACGTAGATTGTCATCACAAACCCATTTATGTTTATAGCTCAGCCTGGACTCCATGCAATGATTGCCCCATGGAAAGTGGGCTAGTCTTAACTATTCTCTGGAATGGCCCTGCTGCTGTGACGGGGGATGGGCAATACATGGCAGCTTTGCCAGCCACCTTCACTCCCAGTGAATGAATAGTGTTACCAGAAATCCATAGTAGCCCTCAAAGCTGTATTCCAAGAGGTGGCTTCAGGAGGGAGGAACAGGGAACAGAGGAAGAATGGAAAAAGATTACAAGCCAGAGGCACGATGAGTTGAATCTGCAAAGTACAGCAGCTTGAAAAGAGCAAAAAAGAAAATGGGACAACCAACATGAAAAAGGAAGTGGGAGCTCATTATGGAACTGAGGCTTGCCAACGTTGCTCTGCTGTTACAGGCCCTTGGTCCTGGGCACTGGTTGCTGTCCTGTGCAGGAAATTACACTCTAGCTTTGCCAGCAGAATCAAATGGCAATCTTGCCACTATTTATAAAGAACTTACTACCTAGAAGATTGGAAATTCCATCATGACCTTTTCAGGGTCCATCTGGCATACAATCGCAAAAGCCTCATATGTGAGATTGAAAATCTCTGCTTGGTTCCGCTGTGGTACAACCCTGGTCCTTAGTCACAGCCACAAATGGGTTGGCACTTTTCATAATGATGTCCTTAACCCGGTCACTATCACTGCCGCCCTGGAAGACATCACGTAGACATCTGTGCAGTTCTTTCACTCTTTGCCAAACAATGTAGCCCAGTGGGACGTGTCCCTGGACAATGGCCACAAAACAATAGACAATAGACAATAGGTGCAGGAGTAGGCCATTCGGCCCTTCGAGCCAGCACCGCCATTCAATGTGATCATGGCTGATCATCCCCAATCAGTACCCCGTTCCTGCCTTCTCCCATTATCCCCAGATTCCGCTATTTTTAAGAGCCCTATCTAGCTCTCTCTTGAAAGCCTCCAGAGAACCTTCCTCCACCATCATCTGAGGCAGAGAATTTCACAGACTCACCACTCTCTGTTAGAAAACGCGTTTCCTCGTCTCCGTTCTAAATGGCTTACACCTTATTCTTAATCTGTGGCCCCTGGTTCTGGATTCCCCCAACATCGGGAACATGTTTCCTGACTCTAGCGTGTCCAAACCCTTAACAATCTTATATGTTTCAATGAGATTCCCTCTCATCCTTCTAAACTCCAGAGTGTACAAGCCCAGCTGCTCCATTTTCTCAGCATATGACAGTCCCGCCATCCCGGGAATTAACCTTGTAAATCTACGCTGCACTCCCTCAATAGCAAGATTGTCCTTCCTCAAATTAGGGGACCAAAACCTATCTTACTAGCTGACACCTCTAACACTGACTTAGATTGGATTCTAACACACATTTCATAAATGCTCCTATTGTAGTTTAAGTACCAGACTCTGGTGACCAGTAGCGAGCAAATGCTATTTGAATTTAAAATCTCCGGCAGCCGAGCTGTGTCCCTTCAGTCACCTTCAGAGCAAACTAAACGTTACAGAATTTATTTTCTTGTAAACGCTTCTCTTGCTGCTACCTTCTCTCCGCTCATTCTCCAGGGCACGGTTTCACATCCCCCAATCTGCCTGCCAGGCTACTTGTCTATTGCAGATGAATCTATTCTGTATACACACACACCTCATAGATCAGCTGAGGCTTTTGGCTGTATTTCTACATTCCAGCAGCACTGTGGCCAAACTGTGTGTGACACAGTGATGCAGCTATCAGGCCTGCTGCCACACAGCTGCACAAACCAGGCTTTGATCCCAATCTCCAGTGCTGTCTGTGTGGAGTTTGCGTGTGACTGTCCCAGATTCCCCTCAGGTGCTCCAGTTTTGTCGCACATTGTAAAGTAGCGAGTTGGTAAGTTAATTGGCTGCTGTAAATTCCATGCAATGCTAATGGTAGTAGGAGAGTTAGAGGGGAATTAATGGGTTTGTGAGGGAAAAATGGGTTATGGGGAAATAAGGGATTGCTCTGAGAGCGGGTATAGACAATAAGGGCTGAATGGCCTCCTTCTATGTTGTAAGGAAATAGTAAATACTAGACCAAGTGCAGACCCGTTGGGTCTGTTCCCCCAATGTGTGGTTGGTTTAGAGGAGGAGGGGGGGGGGAAGAGGAGGGGGAGAGGAGAGGGGGAGGGGGGAAGGGGGGGAGGGGGGGGGGGGAGGAGAGAGGGGGGGGAGAGGAGGGGGGGGAGAGGAGGGGGGGGAGGGAGGGGTAGAGGAGGAGAGGGGGAGAGATGTGGGGGGGGGGAGAGCAGAGGGGGGAGGAGGAGAGGGGGGAGAGGAGAGGGGGGGGAGAGGAGAGGGGGAGAGGAGAGGGGAGAGGAGAGGAGAGGGGGGGAGAGAGGGAGAGGGGGGGAGAGGAGAGGGAGGGGGGAGGAGAGGAGAGGGGGGAGAGGAGGGGGGAGAGGAGAGGGGGGGGAGAGGAGAGGGGGGGAGAGGAGAGGGGGAGGAAGAGGAGGGTGGAGAGGAGAAGGAGAGGGGGGGAGAGGGGGGGGAGAGGAGGAGGAGAGGGATGGGAGAGAGAGAGGGGGGATGGGGAGAGGAGGGGGGAGAGAGGAGAGGGAGGGAGAGGAGAGAGGGGGGGGAGAGGAGAGAGAGGGGAGGGGAGAGGAGAGAAGGGGAGAGGAGAGGGGGGGAGGAGAGGGCGAGAGGAGAGAGGGGAGAGAGGTGAGGGGGAGGAGAGAGAGAGAGGGGGGGAGAGAGGAGAGGGGGGAGAGGAGAGAGGGGGGGAGAGGAGGGGGGGAGAGAGAGAGGGAGAGAGAGGGAGAGAGAGGGAGAGAGAGGGGGGGAGGAGAGGGAGAGAGAGGTAGAGAGGAGAGAGAGGGAGACAGAGAGGGAGATAGGGGGGGAGAGGGGGGGGAGAGGGGGGGAGGGAGGAGGGGGAGAGAGAGAGAGAGAAAGGGAGAGAGAGACAGGGGGGAGAGAGAGAGAACGAGAGAGAAAGAGAGAGGGATAGGGAGAGAGAGAGAATGCCTTTTTACTCAACCCAAACCCCCCAAACAACCATTTGCAGGCAGTGCTTTTTTCCTCAAACTAACCATAACCATATTTTCATTTTCAAACCAAATTAAGGGTACTTACTCACAGCTGTGTAGACATTTGTTCAGTCATTCAGAGCTCAGACCTCCATGTTGTAGAGACTGATTGGGCCACACCACTTCCTGGTTTTATAGTCCCTCCCCCTCCCACCAGAAGGAGCAGCAGAGAGAATGGGGAATTTTGTAAAAGCATTAATATCTCTGTCATGTGTCATCGACGGGAAAAATCCTCGGCACACATACGGCGGAGGGGGGCTCTGAGCAAGGTGGCCAAAAATGACGGCCGTAGGTGGCGGCGTTCTCTCGGAAATCGCAGCACAGAAGGCCAACACCGGTCAAGAACAGACTTTTAGTAATATAGATAGATAATAAATGTGAGAGGCCATTGTGCAATACAATGTCAGTATGGCAAAGAATCACACTTGGTCATTACATTATATTACAGATACTACATTATCATGCCATTGGGAGGAACTCCTAAAAGATACTTTGACCATGTGAAACACACTATCCTTTTCCCCTTCTCTTTCTACCCATGTCATGTGTTGATTGCAGAGTGGCATTGTAACAATCTGGTCCTCCTGTGGCTAAGAGTGTCTATGGGCACTGTGGATTAGCAGTACTCAAAGAGCACGAGGCTCAGTCACAGCGACTCCTGAACCTCCCTGTCAGGAGAATGGAGTTGGAACTTTGCAGCTGTCTACACTGTTTAGCACCAGGAGAGTATGATGGGTGGCACCACTGACAGAGGGAACTGGCGTAACATGGGCATTTCAAGCCTTTGGCTCTTACACTTTCGTGGAATTATGGAAACATCCAGCACATAAATCCTTTGGCCCACCATGTCTATGCTGAGCATCAAGTATCTATCTATTCCAACTCAATTTATCATCTTTTGATCCATAGCCTTCTATGCCCCGTCAATTCAATTATTCTTCTGAAAAGACTTGCATCCACCACTCCCTCAGGCTGTACATTCTGCTGCTTCTCATCCACCTTCCCACTCCATTGCCTTCCTACTACCTATGACTGCAGCAGACTGAAATGTATCTGTCCTGTCTTGTGTACAAGAGAAAACAAGGAAGCAACACTGAACCCACAGACAGTTAGCTCTTCAGTTCAAATAGCATTAGTAGGACCACTGAAAAAGACCTCATATTCCTTTTCACTTTCATCATCTTTGTATTGATCAAAGCACTGACATTTGAGACGATTAAGCATTCTGTGTGTAAATTTAGGGCAATTAACCTTTGGTATATTGTCAATCACTTTCTACTTTAAAAACCAGGCAATTGGAAAATGAACCCAGCCAACAGAGCGCAGTAATTGGTTTCAGTACAAGCTTTCTGTCTTTAAAAAAAGGAATTGATTAGACTGATTTCAGAGTTTTTAAGATGATAACCCATAGCTTAAAGTTACTGCAACATATTAAACAAGGATATTTAATTAAATGATATAAGTTAAGGGACATCTAGCCATATGGGAATCCAATTGCCAACCAGCTTTCTCTCAAGGGAGAAATTGCAATTTCTGATCAGTGCATCCTCAAATATTTTAATGCCACTTTAATGTTGATCTGCTTCTTCCCTTCAACACACAATTTATCATCAGCAACATTGTAGGGAACTCAATTCCCTTTGCCATTAGTTGTGCCTTTAGGAAGGAGGGAGATTAAAATGGAACTGGGTTGTGATTATTTCTGAAAAAGACCAGGTTTAGGACTTTGTACAATCAGACAGGCACATTTATGGATATGCACGCAGACACACAAATGCACAAGCACATAGGTTCAACCGACATACATGTAATCTCATGTGCACACATATATACATACGCGCATACACTCATTTGCACATGCACTCACACTCTACTACACTTAATACACATCATCACCTGCATGCACACAAACATTTGCACGCACACACTCATATATACATGTATTATCTACATTGACCTCTGAGCTCTACCGCAGGTGCCTGCGGATTTTAACACCATGGAGCCTGAGGTCTCAGGTCAGAGACTGACATCGGGAACTCCACGCTGCAGGAGCTTCGATCGTCCGAAGCGGGGGCTTCGACTGCTGGCTGCGGGAACTTTGATCGCCCCGACGGATGGTTCGACTGCCTCGACCGCGAGGAAAAAGATTGGACTTTATTGCCTTCCATCACAGTGAGGAATGTGGGGAATCCGCTGTGGTGGATGTTTATGTTAACTTTTATGTCGTTGTGTGTCTTGTTGCTTTTTTTGGTATGGCTGTATGGTAATTCGCATATTACTGTACCTTAATAGGTACACGTGACAATAAAAGATCTTTGAAACCTTTACTCACATGCAGACATGCTCATATACACATTCATGCATGCTTGTACCATAGATTTCCATTTTAATAATATAACAGCTGTGTACAGTTCAGTCAACTGTGAGCATGTATAATTAAAGAGAAATGTTGGCTGTGTGGGACATGTCTGCAAAGCAGTGAAATCAAACAACATCTCAGACACAAGACTCAGCAGAAGCAGGGCTGCGAATGACCCATCCCAATGTGGCTAAACTCTCTGTGAATGCCTAATTTGCCACAAGGATTCCTTTGAGTGCATCTTGCTTTTGTACAATTGTGTCTAACAGGCAGAAACAAGACCGCTAACATTGCTGAGATCCAGTTTTGATCCACCACACCAAAGCCACAATCTGTCGCCAATTTTATCCTTAATGATATTCTATCAACCAGTTCACCATTTTTTCCCACACATTATTAATCCTTTTTCGCTGGCACACATGCAAGAGCAAACTCACAACTAACGAGATCTAGTGTTTAAGGAGCTCAGTTCACAAGTGATGTGGTGGACTTTCTGAAGGTGTTCAGGTGGTCATAGGTGGTGCAGCCATGTTGGACAGTAAAACCCAGCAAGAAGTGGATGGGGTCACTGCTGATAAAGTCAGCAATTACTGCCCATACCCAACTGTATCCTCAACTCGCCTGGGCCATTTCAGAGGGCAATCAGGAAATATCTGGAGTCAAAGATAGGAGAAGGATGGCTGATTTCTTCCAATGAAGCATATTAGTGAGCCAGAGGCTTTTCATGACAATGTTAAAGACAAAACTTAAAAACTGCAGATGCTCGAAAACTGAAATAAAATAATATCAGCTCATTGACCGGAAGATTTCGCTCTGTTCTCTCTAATATGCTGCCCGGTGTGCTGAATGCTCCCAGCTTTTTATGGCTTTGTCAACATCACTGATGCTTGCTTTCCTTTTAATTACAAACTTGTATCTTTTTTCTTCATTCATCTGGGGTTTGTGGATGCCATTGGCAAGGCAAACATTTATCATCCAATTCTAATTGCTTTTGATTTGATTGGCTTGCTGAATCTGGAGTCACGTAAAGGCCAGAGAACAGACATTCTCTCAACAACATTAGTGAAATGAATGAATTTTTAACAACAGTCTGGTGGTTTCATAGTCACCATTACATTGCCAGATCAAATCCCACCATGGCAGCTGAGGAATTTAAATTGAAGTTTTTAAATAAAAGCTAGAATTGTAATCATTCTACCATTTTATTACGGATTTATTTAAAAACTTCAATTTAAATTCCTCGGCAGCTACGGCGGGATTTGAACAGGCAATTTAATGACTGTGCTGCTGTGATGAAAACAATGTTCTGGAAGCGCTCAGTTGGTCAGGCAGCAGCTTTGTTGACTGAAACAGAGTTAATGTTTTCAGTCTGAGAACTTTTCTCAGAACTGGGAAAGTTTTAAGTTAAAAGAGGAGGATGGATGGATGCGATAAACATCTCGGTAAAATGGGGCTAGGATTAACCAGGTCATTTCAATGATGACGTAGCCATCAGGTTTATAGATTGTTAAGGGGATTAAAAGAGAGAGAAAGCAAAGGAACATGTTGAAACTGTGAAGTACAGGTCAGAGCTGATGGAGAGAATTAAAGCAAAGAGAATGCTAGAAATGTCCAGCTAGTCAGGCGGTGCATGTGGAGAAAGTTAATATTAATCAGGGCTCTCACTTAACTTTTTTCTCTGTTGTCAGCCAAGCAACATAGGCAGCTTTTTAGATTGCTAAATGACAGTTTAGGTGGTCATTTAAGACGGCTTGCATGACGCGTGCGATAATGTGCTCGGACGAAGTGCGTAGTTACCAGTCGGAATTATGCTCAATATAGCATTCACATATTATTTCGGCTTCAAATAAAGTCACAAACCAAACATATTCACCAATCAAGACATGATATATACCACAATGACATGCAGCAACATTATAATACAGTATCTCAACTCTTTTTACACATTGCAATGAATGCAATTTCTATTAGTTCTTTCCACTTCCAAACAAAAATTGGATTATTCAGCGTATGATGAACCTGTGTCAATAAATCCTGGACCATGGTAACATATATGTTTAACCATGCACACTACAGATTGATGCAAGCATGTTTTCTGTGAAGGACCGAAAATTACCATGACATGGCCATAGCATGGGTCGTTATTGCTATTGGGACAGAAACACTCTGGCTTCCCACGTAATTTATCCACAACAAAATAAACAGGTTGCAAGGAAATTTCTAAAGGCATTTTATGATAATAGCTGTTAAAACCGACTATACCCATCTGACAGGTTAAACATTACACTAACTGACAAGAGATGGCCAAAGGACATAACTGCAGCAAATGGTCTTTTGGTAATATGTTTAAAGGTGTCAAAACGCCACATTACCGGACATTTAGATTAGATGTACGTGTTGTGAACAGCAATGAAGATACCCAGTTTGTACGCACCAGATTAAAAAAAATTATTGATAAACGCTGTTTCCATCATTCCCACTTCCGAATTAACGTTAAAATTTCAACTGAAATATCTCCTGACCAAATTTGTGACGTATATGACCGACTGTAGAAGTAAAACTTGGATAAATCCAATGTATAGTTGTGAATGTTGCTCATTAAATAACTACAGATACTCCATATTAAGAGCATTGATTTGCCGTTAAAATGAATTCTGCAATAACATGTCAACGGTAGCAGTGACAATCGAACACTCTGGGTTTAATGTATCACATGTTCACAATTTAATTAATCCATCTTTATGGACTAAAACAAATAATAACATTGGGAATTAAAACACATTTGATTGCATTCCGTTATCAAACATAGTAAATGTTCGCTCTGAAGACATTTCCAGCACAATAGGGTCAGGGAGGGGGGGGGGGGGTGTGAATCAGTGCAGATGGATAGGTGGTGGGGGGGGGTGAGGTGGGGGGGTTGAGAAGGCAATCGGTGCAGAATGGATGGATTGAGGTAGGTGAATTAGTACGTGTTGGTTGGTGTATGTAAAATTGTGAGGGGAGAGCACGGGGGATGTCAGTGGTGTTGAATGGGGGGTTCAATACGGGATGGATGGGGATGGGTGGGGATCAGTACAGGATGAATGGGGGGATCAGTACAGGATGAATGGGGGTTGACCAAAATGCTGGAGAAACTCAGCGGGCGAGGCAGCATCTATGGGGCGAAGGAAATAGGCAACGTTTCGGGTCGAGACCCTTCTTCAGACTGTTCCCCCCATTCTTCTTGAATAGGGGGGGGATCAGCACAGGATGAATGGGGCGGATCAGTACAGGATGAATGGCGGGGGGTCAGTGCAGTGTGGATCGGTGGGTCTGTGCAGGATGAATGGGCGATCACTACAAGATGAATGAGGGGATTACTACAGGATGAATGGGTGGATCAGTACAGGATGAATGGGGGGTTCAGTAAATCAGTACAGGATGAATGGGGATCAGTATAGGATGAATGAGGGGATCAGTATAGGATGAATGGGGGCATCAGTAAAAGATGAATGGGGAGATCACTACAGGATGGATGGGGGGATCGGTGCAGGATAAATGAGGGGTGGGTCAGTAAGGGATGAATGGGGGGGGGGGGGGGCTCAGTACAGGATAGATGGGGGGGGTTCACTAAAAAGTGAATGGGGAGATCACTACAGGATGGATGGGAGGATCGGTGCAAGATAAATGGAGGGTGGGTCAGTACGGATGAATGGGGGTTTCAGTACAGGATGGATGGGGGAGCAGTGCAGGATGAATGGGGGGGGGGGTGCAGTGCAGGATGGATGGGAAGGGGGGTCAGTACAGGATGAATTGGGGGACCAGTGTCAGATGGATGGGGGAGTGGATGGCAGGAGAATCAATGCGAGGTAGATAGGGTGATCAGCGCAGGCTGAATACATGGTGCTGGGGGGGGGGGGGGGGGGGGGGGGGGGGGGGGGTAGATGGGGAGGGGAGCACAGGAGATGTCAGTGAGGACCTAATAGAGGCGGGAATGGGGATCAGTGTGGGATGGAGAGGAGGGGTCCCAGGATAAGGGGGAGGGATGGAGAGGGGCGTACAAGAGAGTGAGAGAGAGAGGATGTGGGGAGGAAGGGAGGTCAGCGCTCCTCGGACAATACAGATATCGTCGCCTTAGCCGTCCCTGTCCACCACCAAGTGCTGCCGCCAAAGGAAGAGGCATTTGGGATCTCCTCGGCACCGCCTCCCCTCCTCCGCCAGCCAACAAGAAGGTGCGGGGCCGAGCGGTGCAGCTGCTTCAGACGGCAGAAGGAGGCCTCCCCCTCCCTCCCTCCCTCCACCTGGCCTCGGCGTGCGAGAGGGTTTGTTTTGAAAGCGCAGTTGGCAAGCAGCGGCCGCTATCAGGGCGGGCTGGGTGCGGGAGGAGGTGGAGCCACAGTCGCTGCTGCCGCTGTGGGCCCGTCATTCGCTCTGACGCTCCGTCACCCTGCACCTAGTATCCTTGCCCCGCACTACAGCCGTCGCCAACACAAAACGTCACATACCTTTTCTCCAGAGATGCTGCCTGACCTGCGGAGTTACTCCAGTTTTTTATGTCTATTTTCGGTATAAACCAGTATCTGCAGTGCCAAGCTGGGCAAAATGACTCGGCGTTTAGGTTGCCCGGTGGCACTTTGGGTGGTAATTGGCACCCGGGCAACCGCTAATTTCGAGCATCTTTGTACCTCTTTAAGGGGCTGTCCCACTTGGGTGAACTAATTGGCGAGTTTAGAAGAGTTTGAAAAAATGACATGTTGAAGACCTCCTTCGACTATGTAGAAGATCTCCTTCGAATATGTTGAAGACCAGCTTCGACTAGCTACGACTAACCTCGGGAAAATTGGACACCGAATAGTGGAGAGTGAAGACTACTCTCGAGCATGAAGGAGAGTTACGAAGACCTCCTTCGACCTCATGTCGACCATGCTGCGAGTATGAGTCGAGGGCAAACTCGCTAGAACTCGCGGATTAGGTCGCCCAAGTGGGACAGGCCCTTTATCCTGCACCAATCCCTGAATTTAAACTCCACAACTGCCCTGCTACAAAACATTCAGATCAATAGTTCAAGCCTCTGGATACTGGTTCAGTGCAGTGACAGAATGCACATCTCATGCCAATATATTCTGTGTAATTCTACAAGTAAACTTTAAGTCATCTTAGGCTTGTGAGCAAATGGGTAAAGATTTCCATTAAATTATACAAGTAACAGTATAATTAAATGTGAATGCAATTTATATTTGCCCACAAAATCAAGTCATTCTTATCCTACGGTAAATAATGAATCAACACTCACAGAAAGAAGCTGCAAAAATAGACATGCCTATCACAGTTTATCATTAGCATGAACTATGGTCAGTTTGTTAATGTGCTTGATCGCAGCTGAATATGACAACCTGAACATGATGAATGTTCTTCTTTTTTATGCACAGGCAGCTTGGAACTGTGATTGGGAGCAGGGGTCGGCAGGGATATAAAATAAAAACCTGGTCCAAACCGAGTAAGACCGACTAAAGCTATATTGAAGGCAAGTACTAATGTCCTTCTTCCATTCCTGTCCTGACTGTGAGGCATTTGCAGACAAGCTGAGAAAAGGACCGGCTATGCTGCCCATGCACTGTCATCGATCACACGCAAAGCACAAATATAGCAAAACTACGCATATCATCTAGACTCAAATACAGAACACATTTGGGCCAATAAGGAATTGCCCAACCAGATGTGCTTGAATCGGGAGCATCTTAAGCAGCAAACTAAGTGACGGTTACCAATGGCTCCCACACTACAAACAGATTTGTTAGGGCTTGAATGTTTTTTTTTTTTTAATTAAATTTTAACTCCTCAGAGCTTTTATTTTTATATTAGCGTTCAGGTTTCGAGTATTTTTAGCAAAACAAATCTCGGCCAAAGATATGTTGATCAAGATGGCGGCTTCTGTCATCAGGGATCATCACCATCCAGGCCATGGCATCTTCTCATTGCTACTGTCAGACAGGAGGTATGGAAGCCTGAAGTCCCATCCCCCCCAGGTTCAGAAACATCTACTTTCCTGCAGCCATCAGTTTTGAGAACAAACCTGTATACACCCTCTCCCTAACAAAAATGGAACACTGGACCACCTCATGCACTACCATTTTTTTTCTAATTACATTTTGCACATATGTCTTTTTTTGCAGTCTTTTCTTTGAATGTCTTGCAGAGGTTTGTGCAATTTATGTTTTTGCATGTTGTCGGGTCTATGGGCCTGTGATTTTTTATTGTACCTGTACCTCACTGCATATGACAATAAAGAACACACTCAACTAGAAACTGGGCACACCTAAATCAAAAGCATACAAAGTTCTGGAGTAACTCAGAGACCAGGCAAGATCTCTGGAGAACACGGATAGGTGACCTGCTGAGTTACTGCAGCACCTTGTGTCCCTTTGTGTAATTCGGCATCCACAGTTTCCCCATTTCCGCAGGTAAATCAATATCCGTAACAATAAGCCACAGAATTGTCCAGGCTATAGTGTGATTAGTCCTTCAACACCTCAATTTTCATTCATATATCTGCAAACACATTTTGTTTTTCGACCCCTTTCCAGGCACATTTTTCATCTCCATTCCCTCTCACCAGCAAAATGTCACTGACCAAAGCCTTGGACAAAAGGTCAATTTGTCATCTATATGAACATATTGAAAGCTTTGCAAGGCATTTTTAAAACAAACTGAATGTAAATGTAAATTATGGTGTATGTTTAATGCTTCAACTTCATCAGTGAAATGAACCGTCAAGGGGGTCTTCTGGAGTGCAGGGGGCTGAGGGGTGACCTTAGAAGTTAATAAAATCATCAGGAGAATAGATAGAGTGAATGCACACAGTTCTTTTCTCACGGTAGGGGAATCATGAACTAGAGGGCATAGGTTTAAGTTGAAAGGGGAAAGGTTTAATGGGAACCCGAGGAGTAACTTTCTCACGCAGAGGGTGGTGAGTATACGGAATGAGCTGCCCAATGAAGAGGATGCAGGTACAATAATAAAATTAAAAATACATTATTTCAGATACATGGATAGGAAGGATTTAGAGAGATAAGGGCCAGGAGCAGGTAAATGTGACTAGCCTAGATGGGGCATCTTGGTCAGCATGGACGAGTTGGGCAGAAGGGCCTGTTTCCATGTTGTTTTATTCTTTGACTCTTTCTTTAATTAGTTACAAATGAAGAAGTCAAGACCCAGATATACTTAATGACAGACAATTCAAGGTAAAGGGATGATGCTGATGCTGCCTGCAAGGTCAATATTTTTTGATGAATGATAGTATCAGAGAGCTGTTACAGTGGAGGTCGAGGACATTCAGCCCATTTGTATTGCTAGTAAAAGTAATTGCTCGAGTAGAGCAATCCCATCAGTCCCTTGCATTGTATCCCTGCAAATTATTCTCTCTCATCCTGATCCAATTCTGTTTTGAAGGCTGAAATTGAAACAGCATCCACCACCTCTGCACCAGTGAGTTCTACAACAATGAGTAAATAAACTTTTTCCTTAAATCCCTCGAGCTTTTTGTCCTTCACGTTAAAACTGTGTGCAGACCTTGAATGACCTACTGATGGGAACATCTTTTCATTCTACACCTATTTTAATTAAACGCAGTCAAGATCTTGTTCACCGCTTCTAAATCTCACCTCAACCCCAAATTTCAAACTTCTGACTTGTTCCCATCTACCGAGACAACACTGTGAGGTTTCAATGAAGGCAAACTCACAAGTAATCAGTACAGCTCTGCAGTTTCTTTCTTTCTTTCTCTCTCTCTCTCTCTCTCTCCCTGACATCTGCCTGGTTTTTCAGTATAACATTCTGCTTAATGAATCCAGCATTAAAAAATGCCTCTGGAGCTCGCCTCTGACTGGAACACATTCCCTCAATGGCTCCCAGGAGGGCGGAGGCTTGGGAAGGCAATTTCATGCAAAGATCCAATGTGACTTCACTGCCAATAACTTTAACGGCGTGCGTTAAGAACAAACTGACATCTTAATCCAACTGCACTGCCAAAGAGGCCGGCGCCTGCCATTTACTTTTGTATGCCAACCTACTCCACCTTGTTTTGGACAAGCACTAATGCTGAAAGTTCTCATGTGACCCTGCGACCAAGCACTAGAGACAATGAGCAGGATCTTGGAACTACCAGAGTGGAAGAAAACACACTTCTTACAAAGAAAGCCATGAAAGAAACTATGTACACACAGGGCGAGACAGGATAAGAAGTAATGAGGATTCATTTATACAAATTTGGCTCAGACTGCCTATGCTTCTTTCAGTGCAAACTCTCGTAGAGTCATAGAGAGATACAGCACAGATACAGGCCCTTCAGCCCACTAAATCCTCACTGACCATCAACTATTCATTTTTTAAGAAAGAACTGCAGATGCTGGAAAAATCAAAGGTAGACAAAAATGTTGGAGTAACTCAGCGGGTGAGGCAGCTTCTATGGAGCGAAGGAATAGACTGGAAGTGTCTCAACATGAAACTTCACAAATTCCTTTTCTCCAGAGATATGCTGTCTGACCCGCTGAGTTACTCCAGCTTTTTGTGTATCTTTGGTTTAAACCAGCATCTGTAGTTCCTTCCTATACAGGAATCAGGAGGATCTGAGAACAAACCCCTACTCAAGGAACAGAGACCTAAGCTAACTTGCCTGTGCAGTTCTGATGGTGCTGTTTATCAGATGAAATATTTTAGGCCAAATTTGTTGTCTCAGATGCACATAAACAAAAAGCTCACAACACAATCTGCAAGTAACATATTCCTCATGCCCTGGACCAATTATCCACCAATTAAAATGTTCTGGGCACCAAATGCAGTGTCTTTATTGCATGGCTGTTTAAGGTATTTCTCTGGTGTAAGGAGTTTCATGAAAGGCACAATGTAAGCACAAGCCAGTCTTTCCTCCTTTATTGTCAGAGGAATCTCCATCTGTGCCTGAACAACATTCCTCCCACCAGTATCAAAAGGAGAGGTTTACTTTAGGGTCACAGCATGGAAACAGGCCCTTTGGCCCACACCAACCATTGATCACCTGTTCACCCCAGTTCGATATTATTTCACTTTCTCATCCTCTCCTTACAGAACAGGGGCATTTCCAGAGGTGAATTAATCTACCAAACCACACATCTTTGGGATGTGGGAGGAAACCAGAGCACCTGGAAGAAATTCACGCAGTCATGAGGGGAACAGGCAAACTCCTCACTGACAGTATCCGAGTCAGGATTGAAGTTGGGTCCGTGACACTGAGGCAGCAGTTCTACCAGCTGCGCCACTGTTCTGCCCTGCACAGTTCCACCAGCAGCCATTGTTTATACAACAGTTGGTAGGGTGCATGGTTTCATCAAAAACATGAACAAACTGTGGAGCAACTCAGTGGTTCAGGCAGCATCTGTGGAGGGAAATGGACAGACCACATTTGGATCTTGACCCTTCATCAGACACAGGATCCTGACCTCGAATATCGTCTGTTCATTCCCCTTTATTTCCCGCCCAAGATTCCAGCGTCTCGTGTCTCTGCAAGGCATCAAGGTTTTACAGCACTGCATTTTAATAGTGTTAGCTCAATCATTTCACCGGAGGAGAAATCTAATTGACGGCTTGCTAATGGTTTTTTTCTTGTTATTTTCTTGTCGATGCTGGGATTAGATGATTCTTTTGTTCAGCTGATATGTCGATGTTCACATTGGCGGTTTGAGATGGTTCCCGGTAAGTACTGCTTTTGTTGACACTGCCTCCCTTTGCCCCCAAAGGAGTGATGGCTGCAAGATTCCTTTCTCCTGCTCTCAATCTCCATCTCTGAGCTCACCAGGCCATGCCCATATTATCTCTTCATTTTTTAAAATACATTCTCAGCATGGACATGCCACTGGTTAGAACTAGGAGAAAACAGGCCCTTCAGTCTATAATGGCTGTGCCAAACATGATGCCAAATTAAATCACTTGCCTGCACATAATCCATATCCTGCCATTCCATGCATATTCATGCACCTGTCTAAAAGCCTTTTATATGCCATAACTAATAGTAACCCAGGCGCTCACCAATCTTTGTGTAAAAAAAACTCACCTGCACATCTGTTTTAAATTTTCCCACTGTCATCTTAAAGCTATGCTCTCCAGTATTTGGCATATTCAACCTGCAAAGATATTCTGTCAACCAGGCACGTGCCGTCAGGGTAGGCAAGGTAGGCACTGCCTATTCTGACTAAAATTATAAAATGATAATTATTAAATATAAATAGTAAAGGCATGGGAGAATTATGCCTACCTAAGAGATCGATCTCTTAGGTAGGCATAATTCTCCCTGTGTTTCACGCGCAGTACATGTAACACGGGAAAGTGTGTGCAGCCCACATGCCATGGATGCTGCTTCAAGCCGTCAATTTCAAGCAGAGCTGAAGGCAGCTGAAATTCTGTCTGTGCAGCGTGAACTGTGTACTACACATGCACAGCGCAAGCGTCTGTAAAGTGGGAAACGGCTGTAAAAGGACAGCGCGCGGGGGGGGGGGGGGGGGGGGGTGGAAAGAGTTCCTTTCACAGCATGTGGGGAGTCTGGCCAGCGGTAAAGTTGCGGGAGGGCAGGAGCGTTGAGAAGGTGGGGGTCGGGAGTCAGCGGGCAATGGATAACAGGACAACGGGCGGTGGAGATTACTCCATGTGTCAGTGCGAGTGTCACTGATATGACGCTGGCTGTCGCTGAAAAAATTGCCAAGTGGGACAGGCCCTTAAGGAAATTCAGTGACCCAAACAAGTCTTCCAAATGTTTGCTGATGCAGCACAGAAAGCTTGCTATCTGCATACATCACAGCTTAGTTTGGCAACTGCTCTGCCCAAGGCCACAAACAATTGCTGAGAGTTGTGAGTTCAGCCCAATCCATTGTGTAAACCAGCCTTTCTCCCTCATACCATCGACTCCATCTGTACTTCATGCTGGATTGGGAAAGCAGACAACAAAACCAAGGATCTCTCACACCACAGTTATTCTCGCTTCTCCCCTCTCCTGTCCGGCACAAAAGCTTGAAAGCCTGCACCATCAGATTCAAGAACAGCTTCTTCACTGCTGTTATCAATCTCTTGCATGAACTTCTCATCAGCTAAGGTTAAATTGTCAATCTTCTAATCCACCTTGATGCAGCACATAATTTTTAAAATCTGTACTTTTTCTGTATCTGCAACATCATTTTCTGCATTCTATTTATATTGTCTTTTGCATTACCTGACATTCATGTACGGTATGATTTGCCTGGACTGCACTGTGTCTTGGTATACTTGACAATAATAAGCCAACACCATTACTAAAGTCACCGTAGACACATGTACTGCTCTACTCTCATCAATCACCATCGTCACCCCCTCAAAAATATCAGTCAGATTTATAAGAGGGATAATCTGGTATTTGTCCAATATATATATTATTAATAAAAATTCCAATTACACACAGCAGAACATTAATCTGTTGGCATTCACCGCACCAAACATTTCAATGAGTTTGCTTACAGTATTTATAATAGGTCAACGTGGCATCAATGTTTATTTTCCAAACCTTCCATCAGTGATGTGTTTGATAGGTAATTACGAAGAATAGAGTAGTGGGAGGAACCTAAACTGTGGCCCTTCTCCTATGTGTGATGGCTGCACAAACACCTTTGTGTGTGTCCATCAGCATATGGCTGAGCAGTACAGAATGTGCCAATCAGGGGCATTTGTTTGCAGACAGTTGTATGTACTCAAAAAAACAGTAACTTTTGGGTATATCAAAGTGCTCTTTTCATTGAGTTGACGATCTTCCTGAAGTGATGAATGTTTGATTTCTGTGTACATCCCTGGGAGGAGCACATAGAACACATCATTCCATGTCATCTGGTTCTTGATTCCTCTACTCCGGCTAAAAGATTCCTCGCATTCACCCTATTTATTCCATGTAGACAACCTCAACTGCCCTACCCTTCTGGCTGCTCAGGATGGAGATGATGGGAAGGACCTTACCCACTTCCAGCCAAGCAAGAAGGGTTCCGACCCGAAACACCACCTATCCATGTTCGCCAGAGATCAACCTGAAGAAGGGTCCTGACCTGAAAAGTCACCTATTCCTTTTTTCCAGTGTTGATGCCTAACCCTCTGAGTTACTCCAGCACTTTGTGTCATTTTTTTGTTGTAAACCAGCATATGCAGTTCCTTGTGTCACCTAGCAAGATCCTGTTGATTGTATGAAAGTTCTGAAGCTGAGGAATTCTGCCAAATTAGTTTGACAGTCTGCTTGAGGGATTATCTAGAGGATCCACAATTGTTTCCCCGCAGGCACTCAAGGATACTGCAGACCACTGCCTGAATGATTTGTGGTCAAAGATATATGCCTGCACAAACGTTTTTCCAAGAGTCGCGTGGTATGGCACAGTATAACAGAATGCACTTTTGTGAAACAGGTTTTTTTTAACTACAGTAGCAATCTGTCACTATTTACTGTCATCATTCCAATGCTGTGTTTTTAAATATTTACCTAACTCAATTTCAGTTCCCCACAGGCCATCGTGAGTTTTGAATTCACACCCCCAGATCTCTGGAATGCATCACTGTGCAATATATGTATAGAGCCATAGCATTGTACAGCATAGAAACAAGCCCACTGAGTTCATGCCAACCACCAATAACCTACTTTCACTAATCCCATTTTATTTTCTTCAGACTCCAATTAACGTCCCAAGATTCCTCCATTTACCTTCACACTAGGGGCAATTTGCAATGACCAGTTAACCTGCCAAGTAATCCGCACGTCCTAGGGATGTGGCAGGAAACCTATGCCATTGATGGGCGAATATACAAACTCTACACAGACAGTACTCGAGGTCAGAATTGAATCCACTGGGGCTGTGTAAGATAGCTCTCTATCACCTGGACCATGTTGCCAGGGCCACCTCCTCCACCAAGGCTGAACCTGGGTCCAATCCTGCCCTTGGTCCACCACCAAGCACAAACAATTACCAGGCACTGGACAATGGCAAGGGGATGTGTGCAGGCTTTCTTTCTCCAGTGGAAATAGCGACCTCAGCACCGAGCGACATCAACAGCGTCACATGACACTGCCCCCGGACACGGTCTTACTTGTAGTATTTCCAGTTTTTATTTCAGATTTCCAACAGAACATCTTCAGAATGTTATAGTTTGGGAATTGGACACGAAGGTAACAAGATTTTGCTTCAGGTATATGGGCATTAGTGTGACCACACCTGGAGTACTGTGTGTAGCACTGATGCCCTTCCTTAAGGATGGATGTCAATGCTTTGGAAACCACAGAGAAGAATTCTGAACTAATACCTGAAATGGACAGTGTAGGAGTCATTAAGCTTAAGTCAGTATATTATAGCCATGTCTAACAAGTAAGAAAGGTGTACGTAGTAAAAAAGAAAGCACAAATTTCACCTGACCTCGTTAATGGTTGTTCTTCATCAACATCCCTAAAAGCAAAATCTGGTCATTATCTCATTACTGCTTGTGGAAACTTGCTGTGCATAAATTGGCTGTAACATTACGGCATTCCAAAAGTAACCACACTTCATGAAGTATCTCACTAGTTTTAAAGTGGTTCTACAGCCCTGAGGACGTAAAAGAACCATATCAGTGCAAATCGATTATTATTAGATCCACGCATAACTGACAACCACATGCAAGAACTTTACAGCAGAGTGACAGGATCATAAATTGCAAGAGGTTGGAACCCCAAGTACTGTTTTACCTCCACTGACATGAGTGCCAGAAGTTCAAAGTTACCCAGTTCACCATCAACCAGACCATTCACCAGGAGCACAGTGTCAGCCATGAGTTAAAGGCAGTATGGAACGTGTGGTAGGACTTGTAACAAGCAGTCTACATGAAAACTTGCACTTACTATGGTAAATCATCATATAAGTGCTTTCTAGGGGGTTATCAAATACCAGAACAGCACAGTGGTGCAGTTGGAAGGCATGGTGGTGCAATTGGTGGAGCTGCTGCCTTACAGTGGCAGTAACCCAAGTTCAATTCTGACATATGGCCTTATCTATGTGGAATTTGCATGTTTTCCCATCATTATTTCCAGTGCGTACATCATGATGACTATCGTTTATCAGTTCTTGTCTATCCAAATGTAAATGCAACCTTCCCTCAGTATCCCTCCCAGTGACTTGCCAACCACTGATATTAAACTGTGGTGCCCTGGCTTCCTGCTAACCTTCTTAAATAAAGACACACTAACTATTCTCCAGTCTTTTACCTCACCTGTGCCTAACAAAGATCCAAAAGTCTCAGCTAGGGCCTCAGGAATGCCCTTCCTTGCTTCCCACGACTTGCTAGGATGCACATGGTCAGGGCCCTAGGATTTATCCCAGGCACATGCCATCAGGGTAGGCGAGGTAGGCACTGCCTATCCCGACTAAAATTATAAAATGGTAATTACTAAATATAAATAGTAAAGGCACGGGAGAATTAAGCCTATCTAGAGATCGATCTCTTAGGTAGGCATAATTCCCCGTGCCTTTCATCCGCAGCACCTGCAGCACGTGAAGGTCTGTGCAGCCCACGTGCCGTCAGCGCTGCTTCAAGCCGTCAATTTCAAGGGGAGCTGAAGGCAGCTGAAATTCTGCCTTTGCTGTACTGCGCAGGCACAGCAGCCTACTGCGCATGCGCAGCGCTAGTTTCTTGGCGGGTTTTTCAAATATGGATTGCCATTATCTGAAGAGTATCTTACGAAACAAAGAGAGAAGAATGGAGTTCATATACAAATGATATGGTAAGTACATTTCTTGGTGCTATATGTTTTTAAATAACGTATTTCCCGGGGTGGGGGAGTTCCTTTCACAGCGTTTTGGGAGTCCGGCCTGGAGTAAAGTTGCGGAGAGGGCAGGAGTGTTGTGAAGGAGGGGGTCGGGAGCATGCCACTTGCAACGTTCCTTGCACGGAGGCGTGCAATGTCACTGCATTGAGGCCGCGGGGAGAAGTAGCTCGGGTGGCTGTGAGCGGCCACCGGGCCGGACAGTGGAACCAGCCACCACCTTAGCTCCTTCTGCCGGCCCCCTCTCACCTCCGTCTAAAAACCTCTCCCCTGACGCTCGCTGGCCTCATTCATGTCAGCTGCTTCCTGCAAATCCTTAAATTCTGACAGCGCGATTGAGTTTACTCGGTTGTGGGAATTTAAGGATTTGCGGGAAGCAGCAGACATGAGCGAAGTCGGCGAGCAGCAGGTGTGAGGTGTTCAGACGGAGAGCACTGCCAGAGGTGAGCGGGCCGGCAGAAGGCACTGAAGTGGCGGCCAATTCTGCTGTCGGGTCCCGGCAGCTGCTCGCAGCCACTCGAGTAGCTGCTATTTCCGGCCACAATGCAGTGGCGCCCGGAGGGCCGCGGTGAGTGAGTGAGTTACTGGCATTATCCCCGACCCCTTCCTTCTCAACACTCCTGCCCTCCCCGCAACCTCCTTGGCACAGACTCTCCACACGCTGTGAAAGGAACTCTCCCCCCCAATTGGTACCTTGAACAAGTGTTGTCATTCAATTAGATGACAGCTGATTCAACTTTTTCCTGTACTCCCGTTTTCCCCACCATCTCTCCAAATGCCATCACCCTTCACCCATTCAGTAATTCAGAATAAAGGAGACTTGGAAGCCTTGGGAAAATTTAATTGTTACTGTCTTTATTTTTATATTTTATTTCTACGGAGAGAACAATCTGCGCATGCGCGGTTTAAGTTTAAAAAAAAAAGCCGACTGACTGCCTACCTTGAGTAATTACTCACGGCACGTGCCTGATTTATCCATCCTAATGCATTTCGGGACCTTGTGTAGCTTAGTTCTGTGTGATTAACTCTATAACTGCCTCCCCAATCCGCTCACACCTCTATCTCCTTTAAGATGCACCTTAAAAACTACCACTCCTTGCCTAATGTATCCTTTTCTGGCACAGTTTTACATTTTCCATATTCCATATCAACATGCCATTGAAGGTCATTTGTCACATCTAGACTATGACACCTCTCAGAGCAATCCTACTTTTACAATGATTTTCACTGTAACCTTACATCTCCTTATATTGCTATCAACATCCCTCCTCTCGGCACCAAACCACACCTCTTTGGATATGAAAGGAGCAGTCTACCATTTGAAAGAATGATTTACAAATTGTATTCCTTCTTTTGAAGAGAATGATGAATGTAGGGCAGCAGACAAGGTCAACATGGACTTTTAGCAAGGCCTTCGACAAGGTCCCACGTGGTAGTCTGTCTGGAAGTCATGGGATCTAAGGTGAGCTAACTGATTAGATACAAAATTGGCTTGGTGGTAGGAGGCAGAGGGTGGTAGTTGAGGGTTGTTTTCCCCGATTGGGGCCTGTGGCCATATATATATATATACTAGACCAAGTGCAGACCCATTGGGTCTGTTCCCCCAACGTGCGGTTATGGGGGGGTAGGCGGCATGCAGCATCACACACACTAACTATCTCCCCCCCCCCCCCGCACTCACGCTAATTACCCCCCCTTGATATAATATTAATATTATTAATTTGCTCCTTTTACCCTATAACCACCGTATCTACTGACGCATAGCCCCCAACTTGCAGTCACATCTAGAGAGGGGGGGGGCGGCGTGGCGGGGGATGAGAGTGAGGGCAGAGAGAGAAGGGGCAGAGACAGAGAGTGAGACACAAACACAGAGAGAGGGGCAAGAGGGAGAGGAGGGTGGGGGAGGAGGAGAAGAGGAAGGGTGGGTGGGTGGGGGGGGGAGGAGAGAGAGAGGGTGAGAGTGAGGGGGGAAAGAGAGAGGGGGGTGCTGAGAGGGGGGTGAGGGGGAGCAGAGAGGGCGAGGGGGAGGGAGGGTGGAGGGAAGAGGGTAGGGGGTGTGGAGGGGAGGGGGTTTAGGGGAGGGAGGGTGGGGGAGGGGATGGAGGGGGGGGAGAGAGAGAGAGAGAGAGAGAGGGGGAGGGGAGAGGGGGAGGGGCGGGGAGAGAGGGGGGAGAGGGGGGAGCTGAGAGGGGGGGGGTGAGGGTGAGGGGGACAGGAGAGGGAGGTGGAGGAGGGAGTGGAGGGAGGGGGTAGGGAGGGTGGAGGGAAGGGGGTGTAGGGGAGTGTGTGGAGGGGAAGGGGGGGGGAAGAGGAAAAAGAGGGGAGAGAGAGAGGGAGGGGGAGGGAGAGGGGGGGAAGAGTTGGGGAGGGGAGGGATATACTAGGGTGTGAGTGGGAAAGAGAGAGAGAGGCGAGAGAGAGAAGAGAGAGAGAGAGAGAGGAGAGGGGGAGAGAGGAGAGAGGGGAGGAGAGGGGAGGAGAGGGGAGGAGATGGGAGGGGAGAGGAGGAGAGGAGAGGGGAGGGGTGGAAGGAAGAAGGGAGCAGTTGATAATGGAGAGGGGGAGGGAGAGGGGGGGAGGGAGGGGAGACAGGGGGAGGGAGAGAGAGAGAGGGAGAGAGAGAGGAGAGGGGAGGAGGGGGGGAGAGGGGAGGGGGGGGGAGAGAGGAGAGAGAGGGGGAGGAGAGAGGGGGAGGAGAGAGAGGGGAGGGAGAGATGGGGAGGAGAGATGGGGAGGGGAGAGGGGGAGGGGAGGGAGGGGAGAGGGGGAGGAGAGGGGGGGTAGGAGGAGAGAGGGGAGGGAGGGGGAGGAGAGAGGAGGGGAGAGGGGGGAGAGGGAGGGTGGAGGGGGGTAGGGGAGAGGGGGGAGGGGAGGGTAGGGGGAGAGAGGGGAGGAGGGGGAGAGAGAGAGGGGGAGAGAGAGAGGGGGGGGGTTGAGGTGGGGGGGGAGAGGTGGGGAGTAGGGAGGGTGGAAGAAAGGGGGTATGGGGTGTGTGGAGAGGAGGGGGGATTAGGGGGGGGACGGTGGGGGGGGGGGGAAGATAGAGGGGAGGAGGGGGGGAGAAAAAGAGGGGGGAGAGAGAGAGAGGGGGGGGGGGAGAGGAGGAGGGGGGGAGAGGAGAGGGAGGGAGGAGAGTGGGGAGAGGAGAGGGGGAAGAGGAGGAGGGGGGGGAAGAGGAGAGGGGGGGGAAGAGAGGAGAGGGGGGGGAAGAGGAGAGGGGGGAAGGAAGAGGAGGGGGGGAGTGAGGGGGTGTGCTGAGAGGGGGGTGAGGTGAGGGGAGGGGGAGGAGGGGGGTGGAGAGGAGAGGAGGGGAGGAGAGGGAGAGAGAGAGAGAGTGCCTTTTTATTTCAACCCAAACAACCATTTGCAGGCAGTGCTTTTTTACTTTAACCATATTTTCATTTTCAAACCACATTAAGGGTACTTACTCATAGTTGTGTGGACATTTGTTCAGTTTTATTCACAGCTCAGAGAAACGTGACCCTCTGCGTTCCTCCAGCTTACAGACTAATTGAGGCACACCACTTCCTGGTTTTATAGTCCCTCCCCCCTGCCGCCAGCAGGGGCAGCAGAGAGAATGGGGAATTTTGTAAAATCATTAATATATCTGTCATATTTCATCGACGGGAAAAATCCTCGGCACACATACGGCGGAGGGGGGCTCTGAGCAAGGTGGCCAAAAATGACGGCCATAGGTGGCGGCGTTCTCTCGGAAATCGCAGCACAGATCGCCAAAACCGGTCAAGAACAGAGTTTTAGTAATATAGTTATATATATATATTATAAATAAATATAAACGATTTGGATGAGAATGCAAAAGATTTTTAATGAGTATGTTTGCTAATGACACTATAAATGGTGTACAGTGGAGAACGGTGTCTAAGGTTCCACAGAATATCGATAAAATGGGAAAATTGTCAAAGGAATGGCAGATAGAATTTAACATGCGAAGTGATGAATTTTGGGAAGTCAAACCAAGGTACAACATACATAGTGAAGGTCAGGGTCCTCGGGAGTGTTGATAAACAGAGGTCTAGGGGTACAAGTGCATAGTTCCCTGAAAATGGCCACACATGTGGACAGCGTGAAGAAGGCATTTGGCATGCTTGCCTTCATCGATTGGGGCACTGAGTACAAGAGTTGAGACTTCATATTACAGTTGTATAATACATTGGTTAGACATTGGAGTATTGTGTGCAGTGTCAGTCACAATTACAGGAAAGAAATTGTTAAGCTACAGAGGGCGCATAACTTGTCCTTTAAGGAGATCTGCGGGGTAAATATTTCTCAAAATGAGTAGCTAATATTTTAGTTTTAGTTTTAGAGATACAATGTGGAAACAGGCCCTTCGGCTGACTGAGCCCATGTCGACGAGCAATCAGCTGTACACTAATTTTATCCTACACACTAGGGACAATTTACAGAAGCCAATTAACCTCCAAATCGGCACATCTTTGGGATGGGGGAGGAAACCGAAGCACCTGGAGGAAACCACGCAGTCACGGGGAGAACGGACAAACTTGTACAGACAGCATAAGTAGTCAGGATCGAACCCGGGTCTCTGGCGCTGTAAGACAACAACTCTACCGCTGTGCCACTGTACCAATATCTGTAATTAACTGCCAGAGGAGGAGATGGAGGCAAGAACAGTAACAATAATTAAGAGGAATATGGACAGGTAGTTGAATGTGCACAGCATAGATGGATATCGAATTAATACACACAAGTGAGATTAGTATAGATAGACATGATTGGCTGGCATAGATGTGGTGGGTCGAAGGGCCTGTTTCTATGCTGAATAACCTGATGATTGTGGTGAACGAGTTGAGTCTTATATTACAACTGACAGTCTTCAGATTCTATTTAAATGTTGTCTCTAAAAACTAGAAAAACACTGAACTCATGCATGACCAAAGCTACAGCAGTCTCCTGAGAAAACCAGCATGATTTCTCCAGCAAAATAAAGACAGTTTAGGATCATTCCATAGTTCAGGTTATGTAACACCATTCCCAGCCATATACAGCAGTAAGTTTCCTGCAGTTCCCAAAGAGGGTATTACCTAATCTCTTAATTATGTCTAAGAATTGCTCTAGCTTTGCATGCAGCTATCTGCTATACAACATCTTATCCCTGGGACACTGGGGTCAGTCACACATATATGTTTAACTATCGCCCTGTACCTTTGCCAAGAACCACTGAGGAAAGGTCATCCTGGCATTGATAACAGACTCTCAGAATTTTCCATGAGCAGATGTTCAAGGAGCACAGTTTATAATTTTGGCCAAAAGATAGAAGGGAGATAAGCGGAAAATCCTTTCATTCACAACCAATTTGCTGCTGGATCTCAGCGGGTCAGGCAGCACCTGTGGAAGGAAATGGACAGTGACACTACCGGTTGGGACCATTCACGTGGACATGATGAATTCCTCCAGCTGATTGTTTGTTACTGCGTGAATGATCTGGATGTACGTGGGAATAGTGGAAATATTCTGTGGCTTCAAAAGGGAAATGGGCAGCCCCTCGTATTTTGCAATGCTTTGGGGAAAGAATGGGGAATGGATCTTACAGGTTGCGAGAAGGTGGCACAGTCACGTATAGGCCAAATGGCTTCTGTCAAAGCTGTAAAATTGTCCTATTCTATTCCTGAATCTCTCCACCTCTGCTATATTTGCCAGCAGAAGGCCCATTCCACTCAACAGCTAATTAAGGACCCCCTGGACATGGTGTTGCCATTTTGCATGTCGATGTGAATGTCCAGTGAAGCTGCATCCAAATCAATCGATTGCCTTGCAAATGATGGCCAAATATGTACTGTATTTTTGTCACAAGAGATTTGTGAAATTTGAAGCACTACATGTGAGCAATAACATCCTGTCTCTCTGTTACCAAGACTTACCTGCAGAACACATTCCATGTCTGACACACCTATGATACACCAATGATGGGCACTTAAATACTGAGAAAGTGCGGCAGAGAAGGTGTGGGAGAAAACTAGCTATGAATCTTCATGAAGAACTAATAAGAAACTTACTAGTAGACGCGTACTATACTCTGCTTTCCAAAGCTTCATTCCATTGACGTCACAATATTGCCGCAACACACATTCATCACTGCTGACTGAGGATAGATTCACATCCCATCGTTTTGTAAATTGGGAGGAAGTATGGGTTGAAAAGAGAAAAAATAGCTGATGAGGAGAAAATTATTCAAAAGCTCTTCTTGAAGGTTCGTCACCAGTTTTCTGTGCCGAACGACGTCATTGAATATCAAAGAATGCACACACCAGCTGAAAACAACCCATCGACCTTGAAGGCATTCAAGCTACAGTCTGGCTGGCGGAGTCCCGTGACCACGGTCGGCTGGATCCTGGTGGAGGAGGCTGCACTGCTTCAGCCAGAGGGGAAATTTGAACCATCTTTATAAGTAAAACAAGAAAAAACAATTCCACTGCAGCAGTGATTTGTCGGCCACTTTGAAGGGACAACGGGCTGCTCGAACGTGTCAGGGCAGATATCGCAATGGGGGCGCTGAGGAATGTCAGCTCGACTGATTGATGATGCCAGCTAATCTCAAGTGTCTGCAAATTAGTGTGAAGTTGGCAGGCAGCGCAGATGGGGGAAATCGGGAGCTGCAATTTCCTAGTATTCATGACCCATGCTCACATCCAGAAAAAGTCTGTTACAGGAGCACAGCTCAGTGCCCTCATTTATTTATTAATTGCATTTTCAATTTCTAGCGTCTAGCGCACATAAATGAAATTATTTATGAGGATGGATTAAAAATTAACCCATTTATGTCATCGGTAGCAAACATTCCAGGTTGTACTGGCATTGTTTCCTTACATTCAGCTGCATCCAACAAAATGGACTGATGGTGCTACACTGGGAAATAAGATCCAGTCTTCTGGATGGTGACCCTATCCTGCTTACCAATCAGTGTTGGGTACTTTCATATGTTCCCGATGTTGGGGGAGTCCAGAACCAGTGGCCACAGTTTAAGAATAAGGGGTAAGGCATTTAGAACAGAAATGAGGAAACACTTTTTCACACAGGGAGTTGTGAGTCTGTGGAATTCTCTGCCTCAGAGGGCAGTGGAGGCCGGTTCTCTGGATACTTTCAAGAGAGAGCTTGATAGGGCTCTTAAGGATAGCGGAGTCAGGGGATATGGGGAGAAGGCAGGAACGGGGTACTGATTGTGGATGATCAGCCACGATCACATTGAATGGCGGTGCTGGCTCGAAGGGCCGATTGGCCTACTCCTGCACCTATTGTCTATTATCCCTCTTCACTAGATGCAATCAAGATAGGATACTCGAATGAATGACTGAGTTGATACAGACAGGTCTGTAGTGTAATGAGTAGCATACAGCGTTATGCTTCCTATTTTAAATAAGCAATGAGTCATTTGCAGGGGTGTGAGGCTGAGGAGATTGGGGTACAAAAAGAAGGCACAAACTGGGCTATAAAAAAAAGAACAGCAGATGCCTGTTTATACCAAAGATAGACACAAAATGCTGGAGTAACTCAGGCAGTATCTATGAAGAAAATGGATAGATGGCATTTTGTTTCAGGTCAGGACACTTCAGACTGATTGTAGGTGGGGGGACTGGAAGCAAGAAAAGACCAGGACTGCTCGGGGCCGGCAACAGATGACCTCAGGCAGGGAGGTTCCCTAATAGGCCAATTGTTTGTTTGGAATAGTGTGATCCCAAGAGGGATAAATCATTGCAAATTGTGGAACTCGGTTAACCGACTTTGGGAGAAGAAGGGAGGTGTGTGGATAGGGGGAATGTGGGGATGAGAGAGAGCGAGAGGATGAGGGTGGAAGGTGTTTGTAGAAGTTACCTAAAATTAGAGAATTCATCGTTCATGCTGAAGGTGGTGTTCCTCCTATTTGCATGTGGCCTTACTCTAGCAATGGAGGGGGGCCATGACAGAAAGGCCAGTATGGGAATGGGAAAGTGAGTTAAAATGGTTGGCAACCAGGAGATGGAAGCGAAACGGTCGTCCTGTCTATGCTTTGTCTCACCATTCTACTGTAGGCCACATTGAGAACACCAGATGCAGTAGATGAAGTTAGAGGAAGTACACGTGAACCTCTGTCTCACCTGGAAAGACTGTTGGGAGTCCCTGTTGTTCCCAACTTCTAGCTCTCTTTTCACTCCCCTACTCCATCAATCTGAAAAAGGGTCCCGCCCCAAGCTCCGTCTGATCATTCCCTCCAGACATACTACCCGACCCAACGAGTTCCTTCAGTACTTTGTTTTGTTTTTATTCAGGAACATTACTCATTGGAATTCTATAGCCAGGAAGGCTGCAGAACCTCAGACACTGAGTATATTTGAGGAAGTTACAATCTGACATAAATAATGTACATTTTTAGGCCTAGCCAATTGTGAAACATGACCCATGCCAAATACATTGCAGAGGGACAGACATCAATGAGAATGTACAAGGCATGATTAGTAAGTTTGCTGACTAAATGACAGTCATTTATGACTCGGATGTCAGTAAAGTAGGTGATATCATAGATAGCAAAGGTGTTTATCAAAAGTCACAGCAGGACCTTGATCACTTGGGAGAGTGGGCTGAGGAATGGTTAATGGAGTATAATGTAGATAAGTGCGAGGTGTTCTGTTTTGGGAAGTCAAACCAGGGCATGACCTACAGTGTTGTAGAGCTGAAGGATCTATGAGTGCAAGTAGATAGTGTCTTAAAAGTGGTGTCCCAGGTAGATAGGGTGGTGAAGGTGACTTTCGGCACATTGGCCTTCATCAGTCAGGGCCATGAATTTATAAGTGGGAATGTTATGTGGGACAGTTGTACAATATGTTAGTGAGGCCACATTTGCAGCAATGTGTTCAGATTTGGTCACTATAGGAAATACTAGACTAAGTGGGACCCGTTGTGTCACAGCATCACACGTGAGGGCTGGTCCCCCAACGCAATATTCCACCTCTCCACCAATTCCAACATTGGTGGCCAGTGGGGGAGGGCGGGGTTCTGCAGCGCTGGTATGGGTGTTGTGGCTGCAGCGACTGGTTTCCAGAGGGCTGGTATGGACATTGTGGGCCGAATGGATTCCTGGGCTGGCAGCTCAGTCACTCAAGCCTGTTGTGCTGGCAGCTCACTCACTCATGGCTGGTGGGCTGGTAGTTGACATGGCTATTCCTTGAAATTCCATTTCAAGCAGGGTGCAAGGCCACCAAATTCAAGTGCAGTTTCATACCAATTCAAGCAGGGTGCAAGGCCACTAAAGACAGCAAGTCGTGACCTCTCCCTCCTCTATCTTGCAGAGACTGAGCCATGCCCACACTTCTGGGTTTTATAGTCCCTCTCCCCCTCCCACCAGAAGGGGCGTGGCCTTCATGGGATGATTGACAGGAGAGAGAATCTCAACATTTTTAAAAACACTAATAACTCTTTTATTTTTCATCGATGGGAAAAATCCGCGGCACCTGATGAGCGGAGGGGGACTCTGAGTAAGATGGCCACAAATCACAGTCATACGTGGTAGTGTTTTTTCTAAAATCAATATAAAGCTCAAACAGGAATTGGTCAAGATTAGACTTTTAATTATATAGAAGGCAACTTTAATTTGGCAAGGCAACTTTAATCAGGCAAGGCAACTTTAATCAGGCAAGGCAACTTTAATCAGGCAAGGCAACTTTAATCAGGCAAGGCAACTTTAATCAGGCAAGGCAACTTTAATCAGGCAAGGCAACTTTAATCAGGCAAGGCAACTTTAATCAGGCAAGGCAACTTTAATCAGGCAAGGCAACTTTAATTAGGCAACACTGCTTTAGCATTTCCAAACCAAAGGCAACACACTTTAGCATTTCCAAACCAAAGGCACACAGCTTTCGCATTTCCAAACCAAAGGCAACACAGCTTTAGCATTTCCAAACCAAAGGCAACACAGCTTTAGCATTTCCAAACTATATTTTCAAACCACATTAAGGGCACTGACAGGTCAGTAAAACCACTCACAGTTTAGTAGACATGTGCTCAGTGTTAGTCACAGCTCAGACTGAGAGAAGTGACCCTCTAGCTCCCCCATCTTGCAGACTGACTGAGGCACTTAACACTTCCGGGTTATATAGTCCCTCCGGAAGGTGCGTGGCCTTCAGGAGAGAGAATCTTAACATTTTTTAAACTCTAATAACTCGTTTATTATTCATCGATGGGAAAAATCCTCTTGTCCTGCACAGCGGAGGGGGACTCTGAGTAAAGTGGCTAAAAATCACAGCCGTAAGCGGCAGCGTTTTTTCTAAAATCAATATACAGAACGACAGGAAGTGGTCAAGATCGGACTTTTAGTAATATAGATGTTGTTAAGCTGGAAGGAGTGCAGAGAAGATTTACAAGAATGTTGCCAGGGCTTAAGCTACAGGGAGAAGTTGAACAGGCTAGGACTTTATTACTTGGTGCATAGGAGGATGAAGGGTGATTCTTATAGAGGTGTATTAGATCATGAAGGGAATAGATAGGGTAGATGCACAATGTCTTTTACCCAGAGTTGGGGAATCAAGAACTAGAGCAGATAGGTTTAAGGTGAGAGGGGAAAGATTCAATAGTAACCCGAAGGGCAACTTTTCACACGAGGGTGAGGAGTATATGGAACGAGCTGCCAGAGGAGTTTGTTGAGGCAGGTACGATAACAAAATTTAAAAGGCACTTGGACAGGTACATGTATAGGAACTGTTTACAGGGATATGGGCCAAGCATGGGCAGGTGGGATTAGTGTAGATGGGACATATAGGTCGGCAAGAGCATGTTGTGCCAAAGGGTCTGTTTCCATGCTGAATGACTGACATTATTTCATTCCTCTGTTTGTGGAATGTGGATATGCAAAACCCAGATTTATTATCAATTTGCCTCTTGCCTTTGGTGGATAAGGAGTCACGTACAATTCTTTCCTGTTACACCGGTGAATCAGGTGGGTTCTTAACCACTATCCCGTGGCTTCATGACCTGCTTCATCACTACTAGCATTTTATTCCAAACTTACCTAAAAATTTGAATTTAAATTCCCCAGTTGGTAAGATGGGATTCGAACTCCTGTCTCAGGATAAGGTCCTGAGAAATAGAAGCCAGAGCAGGCCATTTGGCCCTTCATGTCTGTCCTGCCATTCAGGTTGAGCACGGCTGATCTTTAATTTTCCTCAGCTACTTCCATGTGCTAAGCCCATATTCCTTCTTTGCCTTAGTAACTGCCTTGAATAAACTCAGTGTCTGAGGTTCCGCAGCTCTCTTGGGTACAGAATTCCAATGATTAATGTTCCTGGCCTCTGGACAGACGTACAGTAACAACCCCCAAGCTGTCTTATCTTTAAAAAAGAGCCAGGCAGCCACAAATAGATGGAAAACCTGCAAGGCTCCAGGTAGAGCAGGAAAGGTGACCACGTTCTCCCCCGAGTACCGAACATACAGGAACTATGAGAGCCATAGGCGCAGAGAGTATCCAACACTGTCAAAAGCAGAAACAGACACATAGCGAGTGAGCTGGCAAGGGAAGGCATGCGAGGAGCAAAGTGAAAGTCGAAATGGAGTGGGTGAGTGATATGCAGAGTTAGGAAGTAGGATTCAGACAGGCAGATAACCACAGCATAAAAAGGGTGACGGCTGCTCTCACTAAATACACGCAGGTGTGTCAGCTGCTGGGTGTATCACCACAGTACACACAATGCAGGTTATGTCAAGTGACAACAGAGCTCCTGGCGATTTGGTTTCAACTTTGTAAATGAGCAGCCCCACTGGAGATCAGTCAGAGGCCAGACGAAAAGAAAAAACCATGGCTTCAAAATGAGGAGAGGTAATTTATTTTACCTCTGATTCCTCTGCGTGCTGCCTGTCAAACTGCAATGTTACTGAAGTCAGTCATATTGGCAGCAAACTCAATGTGATGACAACACTTGTAATTAAATTTAGTGGGTTTTGCGGTTTATTGTTTATTGTGTGGGATCTGATGCTGAGGAGCACTGTCAACTTGCTCATCCATGCAGACGGGTTGGAGAATGAGCCTGAAACCCTAATCGATGGAAGAATTTAGCAAAGCTACATTTAAAGAAAGTCTTATGGTCTTCTGGTTGATATCTGGCCAGACTAACAGGCTGCCTGGGATCGCCATGGGGGATACACTGTGTATAAGATGCTTGGAAACAGGTAGGAGATCATGTACGCAAACTGGTCTCCAGAAGGAAGTTGCCTTCGGCTTTGCAGTAATACTAATAACTGTGCTGTTGTCAGCCATTATTACTAAAGGAGAGAAAACTGGACAGTAGAGAAACAGGATGTTTTCCAGTCACCATAGGTTCCAGGCCACTAACTGACTGAAGAAGTTAGTCTGCTGCAGAATAGTTGCCCACATTTATTAGCCACTGACTGCAAAACTTAGGCGTTTGGTATTGGATAATGGTTGAGTGCCAGAAAACAATTTAGAGACCGTCATCGCACGCTCAATCCTCTCCTCACCTATACACATAATTCTAACATAAGTAACAATAAAGAACAGTAACATGTGTTGCCTTTCTCATCTATAATCCAGGGTTTGTGGGCTTTGGGGTGGCAGCTCGGTGAATTAATTCAAGCAACCGCATGACCAGTCTGGAAGATATCCAATGACAGTCATAGAGTCATGCAGTTGTACAGCACGGAAACAGTCCATGCCGACCTTTTTTGCCATCTACATTTATCGCATTTGCCCACATTAGGTCTGTATCCTTCTATGCCTTCCCTATTAAAGTGGTTGTCTATATGTTTCTTATACATAGTAATGGTATCTACTTCCACCACCTCCTCTGACGGCAAGTTCAACATCTACTGCTCTTTATGTATAAAAAAATCTTTCTCCTAAAAATCCCTTTAATACTCGTTCTTCTCATCTTAAACCTATGCCCTTTTGTTTTTGACACTCTTACCAAGGGGCAAAGATTCTGACTATATCCATGCTTCTCCAAATGTTATACACCTCTATCATGTAATCCTTCACTCCAGCCAAAACAAGCCCAACCAATTAAATTTCTAACTAAAGACATAACTAAACTCCTCCAATAGAGGCAATAGCCCAGTGATGTTATTCTGCACTCCTCTGCACTCTCTTCTTCCTGTAGTGTGACGACCAGAACTGCACACAAAGGGTGGACTAATTCATGTTCTATAGAGTTGCAATATAATGATTATTTTTTATATGCGATGCCCTGACCCATGCTTTCCTTCTTCACCAACCTATCTACCCATGTTGTCAGGGAACTATAGATTGAACCCCATAGACACTCTTTTTATCAACTGAGCCCTACCATTTATTGATGCATCACCCAGTGCTTGTGAGAATTATACGCACTGCCAATGCGCTGCCTAACCTTCCAACTGATCTATATCCTGCTGTTGTCTCAGGCAACCTTTGAGAGTCAAGGGGCTCAAGAGTGTTTAATTGCCATATGCATCAGGAATGGAACAATGAAATTCATCCTTGCTGCAGCTTTACAGGCAACCTTCTTTACTATTCACAACACCACCCATTTTCATGTCATCCACTGACTTACTAATCACACAGCCAACATTCACAACCATATTGCCAATATACGTACACTCCCTGACTTACGTAAGGGTTACATCAGGGTGACACAGTGGTAGAGTTGCTGCCTTACAGCAGCAGAGACCTGGGTTTGATCCTGACTACTGGTGCTATCTGTATGGAGTTTGTACGTTCTCCCTGTGACCGGCTGAGTTTTCTCCGGGTGCTCCCGTTTCCTCTCACATCCCGTAGATGTGCAGGTTTGTAGGTTAATTGGCTTCTGTAAAATTGTCCCTAGTGTATAGGATAGAACTAGTGTAAAGGTAATGGTTGGTCAGTGTGGCCTCGGTGGGCTGTATCTCTAAATTAAACTAAAGTCAGATTTTACATGTCAAAATCACCTTAAAACTCATAAGAAAAAAACTGCTCATGTTAGTTAATACACAAAATAACACAAGATAGATACAAGATACATGAATTTGTCACATGTGCCAGTTGGCACAGAGAAATGTGATCACCATACAGCCAGACAATAAAATAAAGAACACAACACACGGTAGAGTTCAACATAAACCATCCCCACACAGCAGAATGAAAAGTTTCCCACTGTGAGGGAAGGCACCCAAGTCAAGTGCTGGAGTACCACAGCAGGTCAGGCAGCATCTCTGGAGAACATGGATAGGTGATGTTTCACGTTGGGATCCTTCTTTAGCTGTTGCTGCCCGACCTATTGAGTTACTCCAGCACTTTGTGTCATCATATCATATCATCATATCTATCATATCATATCATATCTATATAATATTAAAACTCTGTGCGTGTGTGTGGATATACAGCATTTTGCATTTGAAACGTATCTCCTCGAAAACCAGACGCAGGAACGCAGAGATTTTTTACAATTTCGGTAGGGATTTAATTTACGAGTTCAGAATCCACTCCTCTCTAGATTTGGTCAATTATTTCCCCAATTTTGAATAAAATTGTTCACAAAACATCAACAAATGTTAAAATCAAACTGCTGCATGAGTCACAGTGCCACTCACAGATCCAATCACAATGGATCTCATTTACATATATGACATCACAATGGGACAGGGGTGGGAGATTGAAACCTGCACATGGTCCCACTAAAATCAAACTGCTGCATGAGTCACAGCGCCATAATCTGTGTCCAACATGATGCCAAGAGCAGTACTCATCTATCTACACATAACCTGGAACGTGTATTCCCTCTATACCTCCTTGCATATCTGAGGAGATATGCCTCCTCATTTAACCATCGAGAGCATCCTAACAGTGGATTGCAGTTTCAACGCATCACCGGTTCCTCGCTCCCCAAAGCAATGCGTTCCAGGCAAGGACTGCTCTCATCCCATCCTCTCTGTTGAAACTTGCCCTGTAAATTCCGTCCTTTAAACTCTTTTATTTTATTCAAATCGTCTATGTCACCTTCAATGCTAAATGCCGTCTCTGTATGTACACTTGACAATATTGGAATCTGAATCTATTGAAGAAAAAGATTCTTACTGTTGTATCTATTTATGCCATAATTTTATATACTTCTCTCTCAGGTCTCCATACGACCCCCAACGTTCAAAGAAAACAATCCAAGTTTGACCAACCTCTCCTTTTAGCTAATACCCTGTAATCCAGGCATCGTTCTGGTAAACCTCCTCTGCACCCTTTCTATAGCCTCCACATCATTCATGTAATGGAGCAACCAGAACTGCAGACAATATTTAAATATGGCCTAAGTCCTATAAGGGCCCAGACTTCTTGCTTCTGCCGTTCTTTGATTTAACAAAAACAGGAAGGAGCTTCGTATTGGCAAAAGCAGCTCATAAATGGAAACCTTGTCAAAAAAATTGAGTTAAATTAAAACCGTTTTTCTGTAAAACATGTGCTATAATAAACAGCAGGGAGGTTTTAATGAAAAGGGACAAGGTATACTGACATTAATAAGCATTGTGGCAGCCTATCGGATTCAATATTGAATTAAACAATTGTGGATCATTTATTTTCTGTTCTGATGCAGCTTACCCAAGTACAATATAAATCACTTTCCTTTCTCCACTGACATTGCTGATCTCCTGGGTATTTCCTACAGTTCTGACCTGCATTTCACAGCTTTTACATGTTACTTTATTTGTTTTCCCTCTCTCTAATTACCCTCATTAATCTATTAAAAAAAGATAGCCTCATCAACACTTTATCCCCAAAGCAACCCTATTAGAGATATTATTATTAACCCTTTACTGCCCTGTCTGCAACTTGGAACTGTTGTAAAACTCCGATAGTCTGATTTGGTTTGACATCTGGGTCACCAGGTGCTGTTTCCCTGCTCCTATTAAACACACCCCTGCCCCATTTCCTGTTCTCCCTTTAAATGCAAGTTGTCTATTGTTATTGGCACACGGATAGTGACAATGAAAATCTTGATTGCAACAGCATCAGGCACAAAGACTCAGACAATACACTAAATCATAAATTATACCTAAATTATACATAGATTCTGCAGGACAGTGAAAGGAAAAGCACTATCCAAAAAACAAAGCATTAGATACATCAGGACCCATTTCTCGTACTCCTGTTAAACATAGCAGGGCCTGTTTCCTGTTCCCCCTTAACCCTTTAAATACACCAGAGCCCATTTCCCTTGTTCCCCTTAAACACACCCGGACACATTACTCGTGGGCCTTTTAAACTCACCAGAGTCACTGGAAAGTTTGTTAAGCTACTGTGTAAAATTTTGAAAAAGTGAATTTGTTGTGTCTAGTGGTATTAAATAACAGTAATATCCAATATTCTAGAAAATTTGCCAGTGTGGATCATCACAGTTTTACTGTAACTAGTTTACTTTCTCTCAGTTCTGAAGAAGGGTCTTTGATATGAAATGTTGACCGTGTTACTCTTTCCCTGGCCCATTGAGCATTTCCATACAGCCAGACAATAAATCTTCATTTTTTTTTGAAACTTTCATTGATGAGCATCCACCAATAAATTCAGGTTGTTTATGATATTGCTGCCAAATAAACACAAGGTAGATTGTGATATTGATCTATGATTAGCAACACCATCTCTTCCTGGTGACTACGCACGTAAATAGGAAACCCTGGCAACAATGATCAATGATGAGGCTGCTTGGGAGATTACAGAGGTCCCTGGCAGATAGCAGGAAGGCCAGGATTTCCTCTTCCAAGAATATTAAACATATTCTTCCTGTTCTTATTATTGTTGCTGCAATAATCCATCACTATCAAAGGACAACAAACTATGCTAAAGTCCAATGGAGGCAGGAAAAGATCTCCCTTATTGAAGTCTGGCAGTTTAACAAATCAGTTTTATGGGCAATATGGATAAATATTACAATAAATGTCTGAATAATGGTTAAGTATTCCCTATTGTGAAAAAAATGGATTTATCGTTAATATCGAACATCCATAAAAGACATAAAAATCCCACTGCAGGAAAAGCAGCTGCTGAATAGTTTAAATATCTCCAAGGAAACATTAGGACCCTAGTTTCCATGCTTTACTTTTGACCTTTCATCTCTATGGTAACATTTTGTTCAGGTTGCCATGGAAGCAGTCTAACTGAGCATCTGTTGCCATTAGAGCTTCTGGCAAGGTGACAAGGCCCAGGCTTAGAGCAAACATCAGGAACGTCTCTTGTCTCACATACTGCAGGTAGAACGCCAAAAGAAAGAAGGATAACAAAAACAAAAACAGCCTATATCACAAGGAATAATTCACAGCGTTCACAAATGTTCTGCTCTGGGCTAAGACCTGCCTGGAGGAGTATAGCAATATTAAGTAGCGTTCTCAGTGCATGTGCCTGTGCAGATAACGTTGCCTACAACAGTAAAGGATGTGTGCAGCTCTTCCTCTGAAATTCAGTTCCATTGCTTTCACCAAGATCGAATTGTAGAATCAACATTGAAAATTACCACATTATGCATTTGTCGTGTGGAATCAGTGGACAAATTCCTACCCCAATTTTCAGATTATATACCGTTGAAGTTCGGGGTGATGGTGGAGGAATGAAAATTAAAGACACGATAAAAAGTCTGCAGAATGTGCTAGCCAGAGGACCAGGGAGGCAGGGCACTTGAAAACAGCACTAAGGGTGTTCAGGTCCAGCGCCTGATGCTGGATCCATCCAGTGAGTGACAGCATAGTCGAGCAGCATCCTTGCCTCTGACGAGGATGAAAAGCTGAGGGAGAGTCCCACAGCAAACGAGCACTGATCGAAGCACAGTGGGGGCACTGCCTGTCAAACTCAATCTCATTCCATTCCCTCGGGTGAGATTCAGATGATCAGATGGTTCTGTCCCAAAGAGCAGGGAGTTATTCCTTAAGGCAGGCCGGGCTTTTACCTCCCAATCAACCTCACCAAAGTACATTATTTGGATCTTACCATGTGGTTGCTTTTGAAGCTTGCTATGCACAACCTGGCTGACAGATTCCCCACATTACATTAGTGACTGCACATCAAGAGTACTTTTCTGTCTGTGAACCATTTGGAGAGGACATGAAACTATGGAAAACCCTGAAAAAAAGCATCCTGTTCTTTTGTTTTCCCCAAGTCATTCTTCCCCTATTATTTTTTCTTCAACTGTCAGGGTCCAACTAATCTTCCATGGTTGTGTCCATACTGTAATATTTCTTCAGTGGCAGGTTGAAGGCAACTATCCTAATTTTACGCCCATAAATTCCCTATCCACGAGTCAGTGAATGTATTATTTCACAATTTACAGCTTTACTTGATTCTTTTCTCGGGGAGGGTGCTGGTTAACCTCCCTGGGTTGTGTGATAGGAGTAACTGGTGCATTAGGCAAAAGCAGGGAGAGCTGGGATTAGGAAGAAATTAGTTTGGAAAATGGAAGCCCGCAGCACCATGGGATCAATGTCAAGTGAGATTATTTTTTATTTAAACAACTTTCTCTGTTGATAACACCAACATGTGTTCAAAATGATTGCTGCGTATTGTGAACTGCCAATACCCTGATGATATGCCTGTACTCTCTGCATGTTTAAATTGGTCATTAACAGGGGCAAATTAATCCATTTAACATGTCTCCGCCCACTACTCTCTCCAACCCCAGCATCCACATCTTCTTCTCCCTGTCCCTCTGTCCATGGGCAATTCTGAAGATGACAGGCAGTCTTTAAGTGATGCAGAGAGGAAATTCCTGGGGCTGCTGCATCTTCAAACCCAACCTCCTCTGTCGTCCAGTGGCCACACACCCTTCTGATGAAAGAGTAGAGCCAATGGAAGAGAAACTTTCCCAAGCCTATTGTAACTCCCAGCTCAGTGCCCCAGAGCTATGACCCACTCATTCCTGGGCTACACTGACCAACCATGTATAATCATCAAATTTACACGACGGAAACAGAAACAAGATTAGCACAGGGCCATCTACTTTGCTGGAAAGGTTTAACAATACAAAAATGCTGAATTCTACTTGTACGCTGCAAAGTACAGAAATTGTTATTTTAACATTACACACACAAAGTACTCTAATATAAAATTCATCGTTGTTTTTCACCACAGGTGTTAAATGACACAACAGGTGATGTTCAATTGGCTTAAGGTAATAGAAGGAATTGAAAGGGTGGATGGAGTGCAACATTTTCTTCTGATGGTGGAGCTTGGGAGGTAGTGATTATCTCAGCAATTGTTTCTCCACTCAAGGCCTGATGAAATCTTGAATATCTCTCACCAAATCTCAGCAGAGGCTGGTGGCGGGTCATGTAATAATTTTTTCAGGCAATGCTAATTAGAGTTACCATAATTAATGCTGATGTTTAAGAAAGAACTGCACATGCGGGAAAAATCGAAGGTAGACAAAAAAAGCTGGAGATACTCAGCGGGTAAGGCAGCATCTATGGAGCGAAGGAATAGGTGACGTTTCGGGTCGAGACCATTAATGCTGAACTACACAGGTCGGCAGCTTAATAATCGAGATAGAATTGAAGGGTGGATGGCCCTTTCTTGCTATTTCACTATGTAAAATAATTCAGCACCCCTTATACAGGTCTGTGCGAACTGAACATGAAACTGTTGCTATTCCTGGTATCAGCGCCTTGAATCACTGTAACCAGATGTTGAAAGTCAACGCCACTCTTTCTCAGTGGTTTCAAAATCAAATAGTGTCAATCGCTCAGAGCATAGCCACTGTACATACATACTGCTTCATCAACAGTATTCATGCAAAGCAGGTAAGGTCTCCAGCTGATTAAACATGGACTAAACTCCCTGCAAGGGTAAACGTGCTTTAAACAGGCAACTGTTTAAATCTTACTGTTTACAGGCAACCCCACATTACTGGGGCTTGACCATCCAAGGAAACAGTCTTTTTCACGCTACACAAAAAATGCTGGAGAAACTCAGCGGGTGCAGCAGCATCTATGGAGCGAAGGAAATAGGCGACGTTTCGGGCCGAAACCCTCTTCAGACTGATGGGGGGTGGGGGGGGGGGGAGAAGGAAGGAAAAAGGGGAGGGGGAGGGGCCTGAGGGCGGGGAGGATGGGAGGAGACAGCTTGAGGGTTAAGGAAGGGGAGGAGACAGCAAGGGCTAGCAAAACTGGGAGAATTCAACGTTCATGCCATCCGGACGCAAGCAACCCAGGCGGAATATGAGGTGCTGTTCCTCCAATTTCCGGTGTTACTCACTCTGGCAATGGAGGAGGCCCAGGACAGAAAGGTCGGATTGGGAATGGGAGGGGGAGTTGAAGTGCTGAGCCACCGGGAGTTGCATTTCTTGCGGTTGCCCGGGGGGCCCGGGGAGGGGGTGTTACGGGAGGGAAGGGAAGAATTGACAAGGGAGTTGCGGAGGGAGCGGTCTTTGCGGAAGGCAGACATGGGGGGAGATGGGAAGATGTGGTGAGTGGTGGGGTCACGTTGGAGGTGGCGGAAATGGCGGAGGGTTATTTGTTGTATTTGCCGACTGGTGGGGTGAAAGGTGAGGACTAGGGGGACTCTGCCCTTGTTGCGAGTGCGGGGATGGGGAGAGAGAGCAGTGTTGCGGGGTATGGATGAGACCCTGGCGCGAGCCTCATCTATGGTGGCGGAGGGGAATCCCCGTTTCCCTGAAGAACGAGGATATTTCCGATGCCCTGGTAGGGAATGTCTCATCCTGGGAACAGATGCGGTGTAGGCGGAGGAAGTGGGAGTAGGGGATGGAGTCTTTACAGGGGGCAGGGTGGGAAGACGTGTAGTCCAGATAGCCGTGTGAGTTAGCTGGTTTGTAGTGTATGTCGGTCAGAAGTCTGTCGCCTGCGATGGAGATGGTGAGGTCAAGGAATGGTAGGGAAGTGTTGGAAATGGTCCAGGTGTATTGGAGTGCCGGATAGAAGTTGGTGGTGAAGTGGATGAAGTCAGTCAGTTGTGTGTGGGTGCAGGAGGTGGTCCCAAAGCAGTCGTCAATGTAATGGAGGTAGAGGTCGGGAATGGGGCCCTGGTATGTATTGAACAAGGATTTTTCAATACCCGACAAAGAGGCAGGCGTAGCTGGGGCCCATGAGTGTGCCCATAGCTACGCCTTGTGTTTGGAGGAAATGGGAGGAGTCAAACGTAAAGTTGTTGCGGGTGAGGACCAACTCCGCCAGGTGGAGGAGGGTGTCAGTGGCTGGGTATAGGTTGCTCCTCTGGTCGAGGAAGAACCGCAGGGCTTTGAGGCCATCCTTGTGGGGGATGGAGATGTAGAGTGACTGGACATCCATGGTGAAAAGATGAGGGGGTGAGGGCCTAAAGAGTGGAATGCGCGGAGGCGGCGGAGAGTGTCTGAGGTGTCTAGAACATAGGTGGGAAGGGATTTGACCAAGGGGGATAGTATGGAGTCAAGGTATGTGGAGATGAGTTCGGTGGGGCACGAACAAGCAGAGACAATGAGTCTGCCGGGAGAGCCGGGTTTGTGGATTTTTGTGGAAAACCGTGAAAACGTCTTTTTCACGGTTTTCCAATAGAGCAATACTGTCAAAAGTACATGCATCAAAAAGTGAGAGTTGAAGAAAAGTAAATGATGTGTTTATTTGTTTGCTTTTTTCCTCCACTTAAATTCCATTAGAACTAATTTGATTAACCTCAAAGTTATGGTGGCGATTTGTGAATTCTGTAGGGATGCATTTCTTTTTTTTTTTTTTTTTTTTTTTTTTTTTATTTTTTTTTTTTTTTTTTTTTTTTTTTTTTATTTTTATTTTATTAGAAGTTAATACATCACAAAACAGTACAGTGGCACCTAATTTTAGGTGCCAACTATGTAATAACGTAATCCATTCTATGTACAACCTCTAGTTTTATGTTATAAGAAAGAAGTAAGCAGAACAAGAAAAAGAAAGCAATAGAAAGGGGAAAAAGTGGAGAAATAGATGGTAGAGAGTAGAAAAACGTGAAGTGTGTATATAAAAAATAAAAAAAAAGGAAGAGAGAAAGAGGAAAGTAGAAATAGAAGAGAAGGCCCCTTAAAAGAGAATTTTTCAAATCTGTATTCGGAGATGTAGCTCTATCCGCGTCATGAACTGAAATCAGCAATCCTTACGGCACCGCTGCATCACATGATTCCAAAAAGTCGATGAAAGGAGACCAACTCTTTAAGAATTGGTCATATTTATCTATTAGTCGGAGTCTCATTTCTTCAAGGCGTGCTATGTCCATCATATTCCTAATCCACATTTTAACAGTTGGTGTGGTTGTATTTTTCCAAAATTTAAGTATCAATTTCTTTCCAATTATTAACCCATAATTAAAAAAAACATTTTGATCTTTATTTAAATTGGTATCTTCTCCTATTATTCCAAATATAATCCATTCCGTTCTGGGTTCTATTCTTGACTTGAAAATCTTTGTAAATATATCAAATATATCACTCCAAAATTTATTCAACTTTGTACATCCAACAAATGAGTGTGTTATATTAGCGTTTTGAAACAAACATTTATCGCATCTGGGAGAGACGTTTGGATAAAATTTATTCAACCTCGTTTTTGAATAATATAGTCTATGTAATAATTTGAATTGAATTAAATTATGTCTTGCATTAATAGAACAATTATGTGTATTCATCAAATATTTTTCCCATCTATCCTTAGAGATCTTTGTCATTAGCTCTTGTTCCCAATCTTCCCTTAATGCTTCTGTTTAGGTTGATTCTCTATTTAATATATTATTATAAAAGTATGATATTAATTTTTGTGAATCAGCCTTGATATTCATTGCTTCTTCTAAAGGATCTAAAAATATAGTTTGAAATCTATGTGTATGTTTCTTCATAAAGTCACATACCTGTATATATTTAAAATATTGATTATCCTTCAATTTAAATTTTAATTTTAATTGTTGAAATGATAACAGTTTGCCCACTTCATACATGTCCCCTACTTTCCTAATCCCCAGTCTATCCCATTGTTGATATGTGTTGTCGATGAGAGAAGGTTTGAATGCGGGGTTGTTCAATAGTGGGGTTAATACTGATAAATTATTTAATTTCAAGGATGCTTTTATTTGTTTCCAAATTCTTATTATATTGTGAATAATTGGGTTCTTCTTATATATTATACTATTCAATTTTATCGGTGAGAGCAGAATCGTTCCTATATCGTACGGATAGCACTCCTCTGGGATGCATTTCTGTTACCCGAGGGTCACCTGTATTGCTTGGATGTGTGTCTCAGTTGATTTACATTTTGAGAATTTGGACTTTGGAAAAGAACATGATTGCATGGCTCAGCACAGTTCCAATGAAATCTACAAATTCACCAATGACACCACTGTCTGAGCAGCACCGTGGTAGAGTTGCTGCCTTACAGCACCAGAGATCCTTGTTCGATTCTGACTATGCGTATTCTCTGTATGGAGTCCCCACCCCCCCCCCCCCCCCCACATCAGTCTGAAGAAAGGTCTCAAACCGAAACGTTGCCTATTCCTTCTCTCCAAAGATGCTGCCTCACCCGCTGAGTTTCTCCAGCATTTTTGTCTACCTCTGTTTGGCGTTTGTACTTTTTCCCTGTGACCATGTGGGTTTTCTCCAGGTGTTCCAGTTTTCTCCCACATTCCAAAGATGGGCAGGTTTGTAGGTCAATTGGGCTCTGTAAATTGTCCCTAGTGCATAGGATAGAACTTGTGCATGGGTGATAGATGGTCGGCGCGGATTCAGTGGGCCGAAAGGCCTGTTTCCACACTGTAGATGTAAACTAAACTAAACTATTGGCTGTATCATGGGTGGCAATGAGACAGCATACCGTAGAGATAAAACACCTGGTTGAGCGGAGCGACAACAACAACAATGTCAATCTGCTCAATGCCAACTAGACTAAGTAACTAATCGTTGACTTCACAAAGAGAAAGTCAAGAGACAAGTGGGCAATTTTCATGATAGGTCAGTGACGGTCAGTAGCTTCAATTCCTGAGCATTTACATCTCGGACGACCTGTCCTGGGCCCAGCAGATGGGTGTAATCACAAAGGCAGCGTACCAGCGTCTATGTGTAATGTCACCGAATACTCTAATAGACCTCTACAGGCGTACAGAAGAAAATATCCTGCCAGGTTGCATCTTGGCCTGGTACGGCAATTCCATTGCATAGGTACACAAGAGGAACTCAGCCCAGTCCATCACAGGCATCACTACCCAACATCAAAAGCATCTCAGGTACAGCCTCAAGAAATTTTTGTTTGTATAGCATGATTTGTGTATATGAAATGGACGCATGTGTGCACTACTCTCTGTTGTGTGCACCGTGCATGTGGCAAGTATATTGTGTGTGTGTACGAGCTGTGTGCTTGTGTGTATATGTCTGTGTGCTTGTGTGTATATGTCTGTATGTGTGCATGCCTGCATATGCTGTGTGCATGTGTCTGTATGTTTTGTGCATATGGTGTGCATGTGTGTCTTGTGTCTGCTGGTACAGTTGATGTGTTTGCTTTGTCTGGTATTGGGGGACCCAGAGCTTTTCAACTGGATCAGCATTTACTGGCCTCTACCACCTACAATTTCAGTGCCTTTCAAAAGCCAGCACAACATAAATTAACCATATCTGCATTGTCTTTCAAGAATCCCAGGAAAGCTGCCTTCTTGTAACATGCCTCCAGAGTTCATATCACAACATGACTACAGACTAAAAGCCCAATAGTGCATCAGTCATTGTGTTGGCTGTGAATTTGGTTACACAAGATGCGAGTCCCAGTCTAAACTCTCTGCTGTATATGTCTGAAGTTTTTCCATTGAACTATACAAGGAATTCACTGGCACTTCATCTAATGTTCCCTTCAAACAAATATTCCATTAAGTGGATGATGCAGTGAGTTATAACACTGTCCTTTCACCTCTGGGAGCAGGATTTGAAGTGAAGCCAGTCCATGGAGAGTGTGGTCTCTGCTGGCTCTGTGTGTCCTATGTGAAGTGATCTCAAACCACAAGGCTTGGTCCCAGAAGACAAAATTGCTTCTGACAATGAAAATCAATGGCATACAAAGGCTTTCTCTGCTGGATAACCCAGCAAAGACTGGTGTATTCCTAGGGACCACTAGTGTTAAAACACTGAAAGAAAAGACCTAAGGAATGCTGTATTGTACTGCTGAAATGTTTTTTTTTATTGGAACCCAGAACCAGAATTGATCTTAAAATCAGAGAAGGTTGAAGCTCAAAAGAAAGTCACAGCCGTCCAAAATAGAACTGGAGAGGGAGTCCTACTTCCTTGGTTCCTTGCCACATTGTTTTTAACATATAAAGTACACTTTAAACATGGTGAGGTAGCGGCTTCGAAGCCGTCCATTGCCCTCACCCCATCACTCCTTGAGCAAGAACATTTCTCTCAATCGTCCCTCCTAATCCTTTCCCAATGTTCTTAAATCTATGCCCCAAACATGGAAACAAGTCAATAGGACACAGCACCATTCAGCTCGGCGATCTCCTGTATTGCTGGGAATCCCCTCACATTTGCTGGGGTCCAGTGCGGTGCAAAGCAAGTTGGTATAATTTGGCCCGATATAGGAAAAGGATTAACGCTAATGTATGCACCAGACGTCATATCTCTGAGACTGAGGATGCAGTGTTTTGGTGATCAGAATAGAGCGCGTGTTACTCTGCACCTGTACTGGCAGTGATTTATGCAAACACTAGCTGACACAGAATCCCGTCAACACCAGCATCCCAGTGAAACAATTGGTGCAAAGCGTCACTCATAGTTGCTCACCACTGGAAAAGGAGAACGTGTTTCCCCTCTGCTGTTGTGGGAGCAGAGTGTAAATCCTCACGTCCTTCAGGTACTCAAACTGGCTTCACCACCGATCTTGTTCATACACAAAGAGATTCAGCACAGCGGTTAAGCCAATCACTTGGTCCATGACGGAGGGAAAGGCCTCATCCCCACCTGTTGGTTTTATGGTACCCACCCTGCTGACTTGTCTCCCCATCACAATGCACCTCTAAGCACCTTGGGTGTATTATGGCTGGCATTGACTTGGTGGACTGAAGGACTTGCTTCTGTGCTCTCAGACTCAACCCGCCTGCTAACATGAACTTCTCACAGAAGCTTTCCCTTTATACACCTGATTGGTGACCTGACACACTTAACCTGGGGCTTTCAAGGGACTGCATAGAATATCTGGCACAGATACAGGCTCTTTGGCCCATCTAGCACATTCCAACTCCACGTCAGCCCCCTCCCATCTTTCTTCCTACAAATCTCTCATCTAATCCCCAATTCCCTTGTCTCTCATATACTTGTCATAAATGCATCCACACTGTATGCTTTAACCATTCCCTGTGGCAGAGTTCAACATCCTCACTGTTCTTTGAAAAAAAGTGGTTTCTTCTGAATGTTCTATTGAGCTCTGTCAACACTCCAGGTGCTCAAGTTATTATCCATTGGAACAAAGCCAAAGAAAATATTCCCACCTTGTGAGGAAGCACCCTGAGTCTGGAAGCCTAATCAATTAAGATTGAGAACTTGACAAATAAGGAACTCTGGTAACCAGTACCACAGATCCCCTTTATGTGAGAACCCATTTATGAGAAAATGATGCATTACAAGGGAAAGATACGAGACATTAAGCTGATTAATCACCCACCAGTTCACAACGAGCTTTCACTAACACTGAAGCAAAATAAACCAGCAATTCACTCAACAGCCAAATGGTAAGGCAGAGATAAAATCTAACTGATTGTTCACATCCTCCACTTCCTCTTTGAGAAGATGAGAATATGCTCAATTTAATGATCACAACACTCGGTTTATGTGGATTGCAGATGTTTCTTTATACATCCAATAATGGAGACTGTTTTTACAGAACACGATTCTTGGCAACCAAACAACAGGCGGGTCAAACGGGGGGGCCTTTCCGTACACTTTCACTGTTGGCCGAGGAGACATAAACAACCCGAGGTCACAGCACTACAGACAATGTGTTACTGGCGGTTGCCTTTACCACAGCCTCAACACCAATGCTACACACACAACCAGTTTAGTTTTGTTTAGAGATACTGCATGGAATCAGGCCTTTTGGCTTACCGAGTCTGCACCGAATATGGATCACCCATTCACACTAGCTCTATATTATTCCACTTTCGCATCCACTCCCTACACATTAGTGGAAATTTAGAGGTCAATTAACCCACAAACTCCCATGTCTTTAGGATGTGGGCGGAAACCGGAGCATCCGGAAGATACTCATGCCATCACTGGGAGAAATGTGCAAACTCCACACAAAAGCAGTTATCGAGATCACGATACAACCCAGGCTTCTGATGCTGTGAGGCAGTAGCCCAACCAGCTGCACCATTGTTCAACACTACCAATTGATTGCTTCAAGTTTGGCAATGATTGGCAACAGAAGCAATAAATGAAATGGTATGATACTCTACTGATGTAAACAAAACATTTTACTTTTCTTACATTGAGGTGCAAGTCACTCGTGTGGGAAGGGTGGGTTCCCAGATATTGCAAAGTGATTCTGATCAATCACAACCACCTATGACCCAACCCCAGCAAACCTCAGAGATTCTGGGTTACACAAAAAAGCTGGAGAAACTCAGCGGGTGCAGCAGCATCTATGGAGCGAAGGAAATAGGTAACGTTTCGGGCCGAAACCCTTCTTCAGACTGTTTTTTTGTGTAACCTTCGATTCTCCAGCATCTGCAGTTCCTTCTTAAACTCAAGAGATTCTGGGTTGGGCACATTCCCAAGAATCCAGACTCACAGAGCAGCTGCCTAGCAGCACCGGAGTTCCAGGTTCAATTCTGACCAAGGGTGCTATCTGCGTTCTCCCAGTGGCTGCTTGGCTTTCCTCTGGATGTCCTGGTTTACTTTCACATACCAAAGGGATGTGGGATGGGAGGTTAAAGACTGCTGTGAAGTACGCAGGTGAGTGGTAGGTTTTGTGGAGAGAGCATGAGAAGGTAAGGAGAATGAAGAAGTGGGATTAATGTAGGATTAGTGTAAATGACTATTTGATGGTCAACATGGTCTAGCGGGCGGAAAGGCGTGTTTCTGTCCTGTATCTTCCTGACTGTATGGAAGACACCCAGCAACTGGTGATGTCCATGAATTGCAGATTTCAAGCAGTCATTGCATGCAAAGGATATGCAACAAAATACTAAACATGACTACTTTCATTTGCATGACATTGTTGTGTCCCAAACATCATGGTGCCCTGAAATGGGGGGGACTATGTATAAACACTGCTGTAATTTGTACATGGTGAAACCAAAATGTATAAAAACGGCCTTTATTAAAATCTGACAACGTGCACTTTAACCACATGTGATTTTTTTCTATTACAAACCTCAAATTGTGGAGTAATGAGGCAAATAAATAAATGTTGGGTCTTTGGCCCAAACATTATGGAGGGCACTGAAAATCCACTAATGCAGCATTTCACTTCTAATCCCAATCTTGTATCCTGGGCTGACCTTTATCTGTACCTCACTGAGACCGTAATATGCTGGGAACTTACTCTGAACAAATTAACTCCCATCCATCCTGCATTAAAATAGAGAGAATTCTGTTGTCTGTGATGTGTTCAGCAAACTTGATACTCAGAGGCATACCAATAGCCAGCTGATGGCCAGGATTGCAACAGCACCAAAGGTAAACATAGAAGCTGCCAAGTGGGATTTCACATGGACGCTTCAGAAATGCTGCCTTGCTGGAGGAATCAATTAAAAGTGTCACAGTCTTTGCTGCCCTGGTTCCGCGGAGCTGCCGGTAATGTACAGCACCTCAGCTGGCTGCTCGCAGAATGTCTGTGATTATCATTAACCCAGGACACTGCAGGGGACAGCATCTGATTCTCTTATTGAAGTGCGACTCAATAAGAGGCAGATTAAAAGGCAACAAAACCGGCGATTAGTAAGATAATAGCAGGAAAGAACATCACAGGATTAAATGGGCCCACGAATGCACATAATACACAATAAAACACAACACAGTAACAAAAGAGACTGGCCAAACAGGAAGCAAGGCAATACACAGACGCGTACACACACACACACACACACACACACACACACACACACACAATGGAAATCAGTTTGGAGAATTCCACAAAACCCTGGAGTAATTTTATGCACATTTCTGGACACCTATTGCGGAATGGGAAATTCTTCTTGTTTTTCCATTCTCCTGAGCACTTTTTTTTTTTCTGGTGTAAACCTCCCCCAAATGACACGTATTGTGCAATGCACAAGATTTGCCTGCAGAGAGGTTTTCTAATTCATTAAGTCTGAAAAATGAGTTTTTATTTTCTCACAATACCTTGCATTTTTACTAATCCCATTTCTTCTAGCATAGTGCTAGAGGGCTAGCACTCAAACTGCACTCGTCTTCACTGAGATCTGTGATCGCCTATGACTTCAAGTTTCACCTCATACGTGTGCGACAAACAGCCTGCTGAAAGAACTCAGTGGGCCGAGCAGCATTAGTGCAGTTACACCAAAACCCCCCAGCCCCCTATCACCCAGCTTCCTTCCCCTCCCCCGCCCACTCTAACTATACATCACCCACACACTCCTTCCTTTGGGTACCCTCCCCACATTATACACATGTGCCCACCCTACCTCCCTTATTTGGTTTCATGCTAATGTTCCTTCTTATTCGATTCTATTATCTACAGACCAGTTAGCCCGACTTCGGTGGTGGGAAAGATGCTGGAGTCAATTATTAAAGTGGTAATAATAGGGCATTTGGATAGCAGTAAATGGATTAGTCCAAGTCAGCATGAATTTATGAAAGGAAAATCATGCTTGACTAATCTGGAATTTTTTGAGGATGTGACAAGTAAAATGGATGAAGGGGAGCCAGTAGATGTATTGTATCTAGACTTTCAGAAAGCCTTTGATAAGGTCCCGCACGGGAGACTGGTGACTAAAATTAGAGCACACGGTATGGTAGGGTGTTGACATGGATAGAAAATTGGTTGGCAGACAGGAAGTAAAGAGTAGGAGTGAACGGGTCCTTTTCAGAATGGTAGGCAGAGGCGAGTGGAGTGCCGCAAGGCTCGGTGTTGGTGCTGCAACTGTTTACCATATATATTAATGATTTGGAAGAGGGAATTAGGAGCAACACTAGCAAGTTTGTGGATGACACAAAGCTGGGTGGCAGTGTGAACTGTGAAGAGGATGTTAGGAGGTTGTAGGGTGACCTGGACAGGTGGAGAGAGTGGGCAAATCCAGTATAATATAGATAATTGTGAGGTTATCCACTTTGGTGGCAAAAACAAGGGGGCAGATTATTATCTCAATTGGGTTAGGTTAGGTAAGGGGGAGGTACACGAGACCTGGGTGTCCTTGTACACCGGTCACTGAAAGTTGTCGTGCAGGTACAGCAGGCAGTGAAGAAAGCTAATGGAATGTTGGCCTTCATAACAAGAGGATTTCAATATAGCAGTAAAGAGGTTTTTCTGCAGTTGTATAGGGCTCTGGTAAGACCACATCTGGAGTATTGTGTACAGTTTTGGTCTCCTAATTTGAGGAAGGACATCCTTGTGATTGAGGCAGTGCAGCGTAGGTTCACGAGATTGATCCCTGGGATGGCGGGACTGCCATATGAGGAAAGATTGAAAGGACTAGGCTTTTTTCACTGGAATTTACAAGGATGAGGGGGATCTTATAGAAACATATAAAATTATAAAAGGACTGGACAGGCTAGATGCAGGAAAAATGTGCCCAATGTTGGACGAGTCCAGAACCAGGGGCCACAGTCTTAGAATAAAGGGAAGGCCATTTAGGACTGAGGTGAGAAAAAAACTTTTTCACCCAGAGAGTTGTGAATTTGTGGAATTCCCTGCCACAGAGGGCAGTGGAGGCCAAATCATGGATGAATTTAAGAGAGTTAAGATAGAGCTCTAGGGGCTGGTGGAATCAAGGGATATGGGGAGAACGCAGGCACGGGTTATTGATCGGGGATGATCAGCCATGAATGGCGGTGCTGGCTCGAAAGGCAGAATGGCCTCCTTCTGCACCTATTTTCTATGTTTATAAGTAGGCACGGCACAATGATTGTGCATTGTGGTAATGGGATCAATCTGATGTGCAGGCTCTGTGGTGCAACCACAGCCAAACCCATCTCTAGTTGCCATTTACAGCAGGAGGTGTTTAACAAGTGGATACCATCCCTCCCACGGTACCAACCAGGAGCTGTACTATGCTACACCAGCTGACATTAACTCTCTCAGCAAGCACCTCACACCAAGTCTGCGGCCTTAAAGATCTGCTTAGCTCAAAGGAAGGCAAAAGCATCACTTCTCAATTCTCCAGCCCACTGAAGTCTTTTGATGTGCAATAGCTGTTGTAAGAACAGCAGCCAAGTTGAACAGGACAAGGTGTTAATTACCAGATAATCTGTTCTTAGTGATGCTGGCTGTGGTGGCAGTCATGACTCAGTAGGCAGAGCTCTCACTTCTGAATTAGAAGGCTGCCAGTTCATGTCCTCCTCCAGAGAAGCCACAAGCCTACACTGACATTACATGTGCAAGTGATGCACTCCTGTGGGTATCAACTTTCAAGCAAGTTTATTCTATGCCTCTTCTGTATTGGTATTGGTTCACTTTGTCACACGCACTGAGATGCAGTGAAATGTTTTGTTTTGTGTGCTGTCCAGGATCTTACCGCTGTGTGACCATCCTCCAACCCACCCAATTGCACCACCCCACTGACAGCCCCTGCCTCACACCTCCCTCTCACCTCTTAACTGGCTATCTCCCCTCTACACTCTTAATGCAGGGTCTTGACCCAAACATTGACCATCTGTTTGTGTCCACAGACGCTGCTTAACCTGCTGAGTTCCAGCAGCAATTAATTATTTTGCTGTACGATCATATTCTGATCTAGTCCTTGCGTGTGCCTTTTCCAAATATTTGTGTGTGTATGTGCATCTCTGCCTTTACCTGCATGTTTGTGATTGTGAGCATGTGTGCATGTGTTGTATGAGTGTGTTTGTGCGAGTGTGCGCAAATATGTATGCATGCAAGTCTCTGCAGCTCTTTATGTGGTATGTGCTGATATTGGGTGCACGCATGTACGCACATACATTCTCAAAGTCTCTGAAAAGATGTGATATTGTATGTGTGACTGATATTGGGTGCACACGTGTATGGCAGGTGTACATGCACGGAAGGATTACGTACATGTGTGCACGTGTGTATGCATACATTCTCAAAGTCTCTGAAAAGATGTAATATTCTCATCAAATCCTCTTTGGGAATGAGGTAGGGCAGGTGTGTGAAGTGTCAATGGGGCAATATTTTGGAACCATCATTTTTATTAGATTTAAAGTAGTTATGGAGGATAGGACTGCCCATAAGTTAAGGTCCTAAATTGGGCAAGATCGATTTTGGAGGTGTTGGCTGGTACTTGCATAGGTCTAAGGTACCCCATCAGCATTAATGGTCTGAATGGGAGATGGTCGAGAGTTTCAAGTTTCCAGGTGTAAATATCACCAACACTTTCTCGCGGACGAACCACTTTGAAGCTATGGCCATGAAAGCACACCAAGAAAACACAATATTTTACCCAGAGTAGAGGCCAAGAAAACGAAGGAAGTCCGGCAAATATCCCACGTCGCAAGCAGCAACATGATTTTGCTGACTCTGATAATGAAAGCCTTAAGACTGAAGAACTCACATGGCGTCACGGTTTGCTTGATACAACCCAGACCCTCAGATGCAGGCCTTGTAATTCTTAATAAATTCCATGGTTGTAATCTATAGTCTTTTCATTGTTTTACAATATCCTGATTTACTGGATCTTCTCTCCTGTAAGTTAGATTTGGAGTATTGTGTTCAGTTTTGGCCACCCCGTTATAGGAAAGATGTTGTTAAGGTGGGAAGAGCGCAGAGAAAGTTTTCAATTATGTCGCCCGGACTTCAGGGCCTGATCTATAGGGAGAGGTTGGGCAGGCTAGGACTTTATTCCTTGGAGCGCAGGAGGATGAGGGGTGAAGCTTGTGAGGGGAATAGATAGGGTAAATGCACAATATTTTACCCAGAGTAGAGGAATCAAGAATCAGAGCTCATAGGTTTAAGGGGCACAGAAAGATTTACTGGGAAGATGTGGGGCAACATTTTCACACAGTGGGTGGTGGGTCCATGGAATAAGTTGCCAGAGGAGGTAATTGAGGCATGTACTATAACATCATTTAAAAGGCATTTGGACAGGTATATGCATAGGAAAAGTTAACATAGATATGGGTCAAATGTGGCCAAGGTGGAACAAGTGAAGATGAGGCATCTTGCTTGGTATGGGCAAGTTGGGCCGAATGGCCTGTATCCGTGCTGCATGACGCTATGACTCCAAGTGGGCGATGTTTTGTTAGTTCTTGGCTGTGATGTTCAGGTCACAAATCTTTTCATGCATTAATAAACCAGTACAGAGACTGCACATTCTTAAAAGTCTTTCCATTCTCAAGGCTTATGATTCACGATAGATTTATCACATACTATTTTCCTTCCAATAAGGGAAGTTAATGTTGCTTTAAAGGACACCAAAAGCCAGGAGCATCACGTACTAAGAATTTCTAATCAGGATGTGGATCAGGATGTTCACAGGGAATTGCTGTCCAAGATATAACACTGCCTTCCTCATGCACAGTGGTATGAATTTATATTAGAGCCTTTAACCCATGGATGGAAGTGACAGGCTACACTTCCTGCATCAGTTCCTCCTGGCCATCTCTAACAGTAGCACACAATGACCATGCTGGTTAACTGATGCTCCTCTCTCCTTTGTGTCCTGGCCGATATTAAATACAAATATAAATACGTCCCAAGGGAAAAGAAAACGTCCCTACACGATGTGTGAAATCAGACAGATTGACAGTCAGTAAAACCTGTCGGCCAGGGCAGGAATGGGCAAAGGGCTCTGTGTTACACAAGAAAACACAAGGGCATTTCCAAACCTTCACTATCCACAGAGAGAACCTCAAGCAGGGGTCAAGCAGTGATCAGTGGCTTAGTTTAGTTTAGAGGTACTATCGAAAAAGACCCCAGCCCACCAGGTCCACGCTGACCATCAATCAACTGTTCACACTAATTCCATGTTATCCCACTTTCTCATCCACTCCCTACACACTAGGGGAAATTTACAGAGGCCAATTAATCTGCAAACCTGCACTTCTTTGGATGTGGGAGGAAACCAGAGCACCTGGAGAAAGTCCATGTGGTCACAGGAAGAACATTCAAACTCCTGTTAATGTCCTTGGGGGCACAATGTCCACCCTCATAGGTGTTGGTGGGAATTTGTTAGGTGCATCTAAGAGGGTTTCTTGAAACATTATGTGGATAGTCCAACTAGAGGAGGGCCATACTGGACCTTGTATTGTGCATCGAGCTTTGCCTGGTTTTTCACTGGAAGAGTATTTTTGGGAACAGTGATCACAACTCCATAAGATTCAAGATAGTTATGAATAAGAATAAGCCTGGACTTTTGGGGGGAGGTACTAACAGTAAGGCAGACTTTAACATTGTTAATCTGGAGCTAGGGAGAGTAAAGTAGGAGCAGCTGTTATTGGGCAAGTCCACATCAGACACGTGGAAGCATTCAAAGATCAGCTGATTAAAAGAACTCAGGATCGCAATGTTCCAGTAAGGAGGAGGGATAAGGATGACAAGGTAAAGGAAACTTGGATGACCAGAGGGGTTGTAAATTTGGTCATAAGGGAAAAGGAAGCATATATGCAAGCTTTAGGAATATGAAGTCAAATAGGGCCTTTGAGAAATATAAAGCAAGCAGGAAAGAACTCAAGCAGGGAATATGACGGGCCAAAAGAGGCCATGGAATGTCATTGGCAAGTCAGCTTTTTATACCTACATTAAATACAAGAGGGTAACTAGGGTATCTGTAAACTGATTTATATCCTGCTGTATCCTTGGATAACTGTCTTCACTGTCCCTAGCTCCACCAATTGTGGTTCACCTGCTGACTTGCTAACCATCCCTTCTATATTTTGTGTAGAAACAAGAAATCACGGATGTTAGCTGACACAAAAAGACACAAGTACCGAGGAGGTCGGGCATCACCTCCGGAGAACATGGGTGGGTGCCATTTCAGGTCGGGACTCTTCTTCAGACTGAATGTGTTGGGGGGTGGGGTGGGAGGGGAAGAAAGCTTTATTCCCGCTCCACACCACAATCAGCCTGAAGAAGGATCCCTGCCTGACCCACTGAGTAGCTCTAACACTTTGAGTACATTCTGTGCAAGTCATTTATATATATCACAAATAACAGAGATCGCAGCACTGATCCCCACGGAACACCACTGGTCACACATTCTGGCCTGAATAACACTCCTCCATTATCCTCCTCAGTCTGAAAGAAGGTCTCGACCCAAAACGTCACCCATTCCTTCTCTCCAGAGATGCTGCCTGTCCCGCTGAGTTACTCCAGCTTTTTCTGTCTATCTCCGGTTTAAACCAGCATCTGCAGTTCCTTCGTACACACTCCTCCATTACTCCTCTCTTCAATGTGTAAGCCGATTCTGAATCCAAAGTACCAAATCGCTGGATCCCATGCAACAGGGTTTATGGCCCCGACCATGGGTGAACAATGGAGGCGAACTGACTGAACTTTGTTGCCTTCCACCATAGTGAAGAATACTGTGGTGGATGTTTGCGTTGAATTCCAATGTGTATTGTGTGTTCTTTTTAAGTGTATCGCTGCTGGCAAATTCATTTCACTGCACCTTCCGGTGCAAGTGACGAATAAAATTGACTTTGACTTAGTGTGTAGGAAAGAACTGCAGATGCTGAAGAACTGCAGGTCTGAAGAAGGGTTTCAACCCGAAACGTCACCCATTCCTTCGCTCCAGAGATGCTACCATGCAACTTAATATTCTGTATCAGTGTACCATGACGGATCTTGTCAAATGTCTTACTAAAATCCAAATAAACAACATCCACTATCTTACCCTCATCAATCACCTTTGTTGCCTCCTCATAAAAAGCAATCACCTGCCTCAAACAAAGCCATGCTGACGATCACTAATTGTCAAGTTTTTCAAATGCAAGTGAATCCTAATCCTAAATATCCTCTCTAATAACTTCCCGAGGCTTTTTCGAGAACTACAGTCCTATAATTTCCTGGATTATCCCAATTTCAGTTTAGAGAGAGAATAAGGTGTAGAACAATGGGGAAATATGTAGCTGGAGTATAAGATTGATGAATAAATGAATGAATAAGTTTATTGGCCAAGTATTCACATGCAAGGAATTTGCCTTGATGCTCCGCCCACAAGTGACAACATGACATACAGTGACAGTTAAGAATGATACATAAAACATTAATAATAAAACATTATTGATTAAACATGCGAATTAAATAAAATACCAGAGCAATAGGAGGCTACAGATTTTTGGTTGTTGAGTAGAGCTACTACTCGTGGGGAAAAAAGATGTTTTTATGTCCGGCTGTGGCAGCTTTGACAGTCCCGAGTCCCTTTCCAGAGGGAATTCAAAGAGTTTGTGGCCAGGGTGAGAGGGGTCAGAGATTATCTTACCCGTTCGCTCCTATGCTGAGGGTTTGCGGGTCCAAGATGTGCTTTCCCAGCCTCACATGCTGCTTCCAGTCTGTCAGGAAGCTGGTGATCCACCGACAGAGGGGTTCAGGCACAGTTAGCTCGGAAAGTTTGGAGTGTAGTAGCTCTGGCACAATGGTGTTGAATGCAGAGCTAAAACCAACAAACAAAATCCTCGCATAGGTCCCCTGGCGGTCTGGATGCTGGAGAATGAAGTGCAGGCCCAGGTTGACTGCGTCATCCACAGATCTATTGGCCCGATATGCAAACTGTAGGGGGGGGTTCGTGATATTTTTCAGCTTGGCCAGCACAAGCCTTTCAAGGGTCTTCATGACTTCAGGCTGAGAACTTGCTCCTCAACTTCACAGAGTACCTTTCTTTGGCAGCTCTGATTCCTCTTCTCAGCTTGTACTTGGCCTGCCTGTAGAGGTCTGAATCCCCGCTCCTGTAGGCCTCCTCATTAAACTGTCGGAGCTGTCTGAGTTCTGCAGTAAACCAGGGCTTGTTGTTGTTGAACCATGTCCGGGTCCTAGTTGGAATGCAACTGTCCTCACAAAAGCTGATATGATGATAGTGTCTGTATACTCATCGAGGCTAGTGGTTGCTTCCCTGAACACATTCCAATCCGTGCTGTCAAAGCAGGACTGTAGGTTCTCAATGCCCTCGCTTGTCCACCTTTTCATTGTTCTGACCACAAGCTTAGCAGATTTTAGTTTCTGCCTGTAGGTCGGAATAAGGTGAACTAGCCAATGATCAGAGCGATATGCGTTCTTGATTGAAGTGTAACAGTGGTCAAGTGTTCTCTCCCCTCTGGTGGGCAGGTAAGCTGAAGTCTGAAGGAGTGATTAACTCCCATCAGGGAGGTCCTGAGGGACCAAATAGTCACCAGTTGTAATAATGAAGTCCGATTAGTTAGAGTATTCTTCCAGTCAAGAATACTCTTTTACCCACTCGGGGCACCTACATTAAATTAAAAAATGACTACAGTACCCATTAACTCAAAGCTAAACAGCTTTACTTTACTTTTATGTGATAGCTTTTCAAAGAAGTGAGATTTAGTTAATGAGATTGACTTCTCCAAATGCTTTAAATAAATGAATGGTTTAACTAACATCTCGTAATCTGTTTCTAAAAGGTCATTCAATAAGGCAAACTTTACTGGAAAAAAAGAGCTTAGAGTTCTCCTAACTGTTTGTAATTAGCTTCTGACTTATGCCTAATGGCATTTATTGCTGTAGGTTCTGCCCACATTCCATAGCTGTTGATTAAGGTGGTCTTTCTACCTTAATTATCAGACAGCAAACTGAAATAATGTGACATTTGGACTTAAGTGCCTGTGGACCAACAACAAGGTTGTTATAAACCAAACCAAATTACCACCTTGCGACAGAAAGATATTCATTTTACCGTGTTCATAGTCAGGGGAGGGAGAGTGGCGACAGAGAGAAAATGGATGGGAGAGAGAAAGGCAGAGGGACATCAGCAGAGAGACTGCAAGGCAGGAGAGAGAATGTGTAAAATGGATATATTTAGAAACAGAGATGAAATAAGAGAGAGCAAAAAGCAGAGAAATAGTGAAAGGGAGAAGAAAAAGAATTGGCATGAGAGGATGGGAAAATAGGAAGAGAGGGGAGAGTGGAGGGAGAGAGCGTGGAGGGAGAGGGCAGTGAGAAGGCAGAAGTGTGCATGCACACTCACCATTTTTTCAATATTCATTTTTGTTGTATAAAGAATTTCATGTCAATTGCGCAAACCTACAGTACTTGTAATTAATTCCCCGAGTTGAATCAATGCTATTTAGATTACACAGTACAAAGTGAATCCATCTTTTTTCACATAACTTAAGGAATGCACTACTAAAGAAAGTCTAGTTGAAATTCATTTGCTTTGATTTATCACTCCAGTGGGATGCCAGGAAGATTTACTCCTTGATATATTACTGTTTCTGCCATCAAACTGAATCTGAGAACAATTTAAATGTTGCCATCCCGCTGACTAACAAATCTTCATTTCCCTCCTGTCATACCTCCTGCTGGAATTGTGGCAAGCATGAAGTATCTGCATCACCCTCCAAACCCAGGCCTGTTGCACAAAACAGTCGGCTCATAATGGCCTTGTGGTGGGTGGGTGTGTGGGTGAGGTGGAACTCTCCCATCGCAGCAGACAGGATGTGGCTGTTGAGAGCACTGTAAAACGATAGTTTTTTTTATATGAGATTAGGAGAATCTATAGGAGATAAGGAGACATTTCTTTATTCAGAGGGTGGTGGATCTGTGGAATACTTTACCACAGAAGGCTGTGGAGGCTGTCAGTGTATATCTTTAAGGCAGTGATAGATTTTTGATTAGTACAGGTGTTAGAGGTTATGGGGAGAAGGCAGGAGAATGGGGTTAGGAGAGAGAGATAGATCAGCCATGATTGAATGGCCGAGAAATATTGATGGGCCGAATGGCCTAATTTACTCCTATCCCTTATGACCCAAGTCCAGCTTTTTGTGTCTATCTTCAACCAGAGGAAAGCCACACGGTTAGAGGGAGAACCTGCAAACTCCACGCTGACAGCCTCGGAAGTCAGGATTCAATTCAGGTCCCTGGGCCTGTTCTACTAAATCCACCACTGAATGTCTGGGTAGTAGAATGTGTCTGTTAAAAGCTAGCACTTGCCTGAGAGGTCTGATTAGATGGAGGGAAGAGGGCAAAGAGGTATAGATAAGTTTTGTGCTGCATTCCCTTTTTTCCTTGCTGATTTTCAACCCTCCCTCCCATCTGGGAGGCCGTTATCTGTCTCATATGATCATTCTCAACACGCGTGTATACAGAGCATTGACAAAGCAGCGGTAGGGTGGGTGTACATTGGAGGTAGAACTGTCGACTGTGTTGCAGATTATTCACTGGGCATCACAGCACAGGCAAAATGTCATCCTATGCTTGCATGGCATCACCATTGGCAGGTAGGCATGAAACACAATGGGTACTGCAAGTGGTACTGCCATTCTAGTTCGAGCAACCCAAGTTCAATCCTGGCCTCTGGTGCAATCTGAGTGGAGTTTCCCTCCAACCCCAAAGTAAGATTCTCTGCCGCAATAAATTCTCCCTGGAGTAGGTGGCTGACAGGAGAATTTGGAAGAGGAGAATGTTAACAAAATAGGTTACAGATAACAGAGAAATAAGTGGGGGTATTGCTTTAAGACTCAATATACAGAACACTCTACTTTTACACCATAGGAAAATATCTGGAGAATAAAATGAAATGAATGTAGGAGTACAGAGTTGGGATATCTTGCTGCAGCTGTACAAAACATTGGTCAGGCCACACTTGAGTATTGTGTACAGTTCTAGTCATCATACCGCAGGAAGGATGTGGTTGCATTAGAAAGAGTGCAGAAGAGATTCACAAAGACGTTGTCTGTGCTTTATTTACGAGGAGAGTTTGGATAGACTGGGTTTATTCTCACTGGAATGTAGGAGGTTGAAAGATGACTTTACAGATGTTTACAAGATTATGAGAGGCAATATCAGAATTTTTTTTCTTAGGAGGGGGAAGTCTAAAACTAGAAGAGATAGACAATAGGTGCAGGAGTAGGCCATTCGGTCCTTCAAGCCAGCACCGCCATTCAATGTGATCGTGGCTGATTATCAACAATCAGTCTAACTCTCTCTTGAAAGTTTCCAGGGAACCGGCCTCCACCGCCCTCTGAGGTAGAGAATTCCACAGACTCACAACTCTCCGTGTGAAAAAGTGTTTCCTCATCTCCGTTCTAAACGGCGTACCCCTTATTCTTAAACTGTGGCCCCTGATTCTGGACTCCCCCAACATCGGGAACATGTTTCCTGCCTCTAGTGTGTCCAAACCCTTAATAATCTTATATGTTTCAATAAGATCCCCCTCATCCTTCTAAATTTCAGAGTATACAAGCGCGGCCGCTCCATTCTCTCAGCATATGACAGTCCCGCCATCCTGGGAATTAACCTTGTGAACCTAGGCTGTACTCCCTCAAAAGCAAGAATGTCCTTCCTCAACTTTGGAGACTAAAACTGCACACGATTCTCCAGGTGTGGTCTCACTAGGACCCTGTACAACTGCTGAAGGACCACTTTGCTCCTATACTCAACTCTGTGTATTGGTTTACTCTCACTCAACATAGGTTTAGAGTGAGAGGGGAGAAATGTAAAGAAGATCTAAGGGGAATGTTCTTCACACAGATGATGATGGTTACATGGAACAAGTTGTCACAGGAAGTGGTAGAGACAGGTAGAATTACAATGTTTAAAAGGTATTTGGACAGGTACATGGATAGGAAAGACGAGGGATATGAGCTTAATGCAAACAAATAGCATTATCATTAGCATGGATGAGGTGCACCAAGGGGCCCATGACTATGAATCTCATTGATCTCTGGTGTTGGTTCAGTGAGCCACAACGGGCCTGTTTCTGTGCTGTAAGATTGTAAGAAATGTGGGAATATTACGGGTCCTGTCAGGATTTAGAATGAAATAACCTGCCTTAACACAGAGCCTTTCATGACCTCAGTGCTTATGACAATGACGTGTTTTTGTTCAGACTGACTACGGCAGTGCAGGATCCCAGTGCAGAGCAGCAAGGTTCAGATCATCTGGCTTTTTAAGGTTGTGCTTTTGAGTGGAACACATCAACCACAACATTGCGGTTGTTTTATTTCAAAAAACTGTCATGGGATTATTCCAGTATACCTGAGAGAACAGACAGGTCCTCAGTCCCGTCTTCCATCTGAAAGACAGCAGCTCCCTCAGTGCAGACTCCCTAAGGCATCACAGCATGAACCAAGAATCAAAATGGGACCAGTCTACAACAGTGGCTACACTTCAAAAGCATTTTTTTTTAGCTCTAAAACACACTGAGCTGTCTTGGGTGTGAAATGCTCTACGAAATTCAAGTTCAGCTTTACGTACCCTGGTGTGTGTCATTCAGTAGCATGGATGACAGAGTTGACATGCAAACCGAAGCACGAGGCTCCTTATTCCTTGTGAGTTGTATGTCTCAGACACATATATTCATCAAATAAACGGTACAATACACTCATAAATAAACTTACACCAATCAGAAACTCAAACATGTAAACACACTCTCTATATGTCTAACTCACTGACACAATGCTCTCCCTTGGTCTTGTTCATTCTCTCCCTCACACATACACTCCATCTATCCATTTCTCTCTCTGCACCCATGCTATCCCTGTCCTCCGTTTTTCTCTCACACATTCCTGTCTTACAGTCAATTCACATGCATTATGTTTGTCACACACGCATACCCACTCGTCTCACAAACATTCACTCGTCCTCACACGCACACATTCACTCTCTCATGTATACACATTCTTCCATACACACACACACACGGTCTTCCATACACACACTCCTCCGCACCCTGTCATGTGCACACTCCCACATATATACCCACACTCTTCCTCATACACACTCTTCCTCACACACCTTTCCTCCCTCACACATAATCTTCTCAACACACACACAATCTTCATCTCACATGCTCTTTATCCTCCCTCTTGCTCACACATATGCAGACACATAAACACACATGCACCACACTTGCCCCCAGCAATGCTTAATAACAGAGTTACCTGTCAAGTTCAGTCGCTCTTCAGAACACTGAGGTTTCTTTAAAATTAAACAAGTTTCTCTAGCTAGGTGCATTTCCGTGCATGCACAATATCTCAACGCCCTGTCACATAACACTTATCCTCCAATTACTCAGGTTACTCTGCACTCTTTCACTGCCATTCACCTCCCTCTCACTCTTTATGCTGACAGTGCCACAGGTTCTCTCATTACAGGAGCCCTCTGTCAACACTGTGCACACAAAGGAGAAACTTAATCTGTGGATTAAAATGTACTTTAATATATGATATTGTATCTGAAATCCTTTTTACAACATCTGACAGCCACGTAAAATAATACCTTTTTGAAGCAAGGACAGTCCATATAAAATAAATGATACAAGTAACAATGCTCTTAGATTTCTTTGAAAGGTATTCTGTTTGATTCCCGTGTTTAAACTGCAGATTTATTTGAAGGATTTTTTATTTCAGGCTTTTTTGGGAGAATGTCGGTGAATTCTGTGATCAAACAAAGGTACCATTAGGGAAACACAGCAGTATACTGTCTTTTTAAGGCTTGTGTGGAGATCAAACTCCCAGAGAGACACAAACACAAACTACTGCTGCTGCAACTCTGACAATGTTCAGCAATCCTGTCAACAGCCAAGGAGAAAGCAGACAGACGATTGACATCATGGGTCCATTATTCTAGTCAAAGCCTCTTTTGTGCTGCGTGAGTTTGGGTATCCCAAAAGTCTGGCATTGTGTCTCCTGGTTATTTCCTTTCTAAATCCAGCCCTCATATTCTGTTGCTGGCTGTACAGTGCTGGGCCACGACCTGGAAAACTCCCCACTCTTTAATCCCACAGTCTGCAAAAAACTCAACAGGATTAATTTTTTCTTTGGCTGAGGATCTGAGATGACTAGCATTGAATCAGTTGAATCCATCTCTCCGCCTTTCAGTTTCCTTTGAAAACACCAAACACATTAACTCAGTATTCTGATGTAGCATTCCTTTTTCGTCTCGTTATCAAGTAGACTTTACCAAAGGAGACCTCTTCATGGCAAACATGCAATCAAGATTTGCGATCATTTTTTCACAGCTTTCCTTACAAGTTCAATCTTCTAAAGTATTTTTGTTTCATGCAGCCGTAGGAAAAGTTGATCCCAATTTTGACATTTCTAACTGATCTCCACCTTCCATCACAAAATCTGCTTGAGGGGCTACTGATACAGATGAATGCTTAATTTGGCCATTCTTATGTATATCACAATAACTCCAGTACCAAAGTTTTGTAAATGAATTTGGTAAATTTGAACTCACACTCTGAAGTTCATGAAATTGCAGGCTAACACCACCTGAAACAAGGAAAATTTTCAGCAGTCTGCTGTTGGCAACTGGAAACTAATGCTGTCTATTTCGGTTTTTCTTTCTAAAAACACTACAGAAAGCCAGGAATTGCAGCCAAGTCATGAAGAATGTTTTTTTTGGGGTACTTTTTCCATAGTCTTTTTTCTTGTAAGTTTTCGTAAGGTTTAAGGCTCCAGTTCCTTCCAAAAATAAAAAGCTAGACAGAGCAGCAGTGTAACAAACCCCTTCAGGACCCTGAAGTGACTCTTTGACACAAACACACACAGTGCTGCCCCACCCCCAAAGTAAATTACACCCAGTTACTTTACATGGGTCAAGAGCATGGTACTCCTTCACAAAAAAACTTTATAGCTCCAAAGCAGCACAGTCAGTTACTTACTGCGCAGCCACACAAAAGAGTGATTATACTTTTCAACTCTGGAGAACCGACTGCAAGAGGAATAACCGTCAAAAACAAACTCACGACATGCGGTAATTGAAAAGATGCCACAAACAGGCTGCTTGTGACATGGCAGACAGGTAAATGCACTGGTGGGCCCTTAAGACAATGTTTTAACTGGATCAGAACGTACACAACAGTGAAGGAGGAAGTACTGAGCAAGGGCGGCCAAAGAACTTGGCTAGAAAGGTGGGTTTCACTGGATGCAAGGCATGTGGAGTCAGTCACACAGCAAGAAACAGGCCCTTCGGCCCACTGAATCCATTCTGACTATCGCACACTTTTTTTTACACACGCACACACTAGACCAATTCTAATCCATTTTATTCTCCCCATATTCTCATCAACCCAGCCCCACTCCCACATCATCTACCAGGTTCTTGATGCAAACGATTAGAGGGCATAACTTTAAGATCAGAAGGGGAAAGTTTAAACAAGATGCCCGAGCAACATTTTTTTTTTTTACACACAGTGGTGAGTGCCTGGAATGCACTAACAGGGGTGGTGGTGGAAGCACATACGATAGTGGCATTCAAGAGGCTTTTAGATAGGTGCATGGATATGCTGGGAATGGAGGGACACGTGCAGGCTAAAGAAATTAGTTTAACCGGGCATCATGTTTGATGAGAGAGGAAACCAGAGTATCTGGAGACCAAAAACCACGCACTTATCGGGAAAATGTGCAACTCCACACAGACAGCACTGGAGGTTAGGATTGAAGTGCTGGAATTGTGAGGTTGAACCACTGCATCACTTGCCACTGTTGCTGGAGGCAGTGGGGTTTAAGGAAGCTCTGAAAGCTATCCACCTCAGTGCAGTAAGAAGATGCCATACACAAGGTAAGAATCAGCATTCCTCAGAGCTGGATTGGGGGTGGGGGGGGGGGGGATGGAGTGAAGTTTAAACATTAAGACGAAAATGTTCAATGGGGAGGAGAAAAATAGTAGCAGTCACTATCAAAGATGGGATGAGAGATGACAGCTGAATGATTCATGTACGTAATGCTGCAAACCACTGACTGCTAGTATGATTACATAATAAACTAGAAACAAACTACAAGATTTAACCTACATTTGTCATACTTTATGCTTTTCCACGGGGTTATGTTAGGACAGTGTTTATCTTACCAGTGCCAGCCCAGAGACAAGGCCCTGTCTTACAACATTGGCGATGTTATGCCACAGGAGGAAGCCAATTGGCCAATCGAGTCTGCTGCAGCTCCTCGAAGAACAATCCCATTGCTCCTACCATTTGCCCCGTAATTCTGCAAATTTTTCTCCACTGAATCAGACACACATTCAAACTTCATCACACCATCTGGAGTATTTCATTCAGTTAATTGAATTAACTGTGGAATGTAAAGAGCTGGCGTCAAAGACAGTAAACATGAAGCTACCAGCTACCATAATGGCAGGAGTTATATAAATTGGGTTTTTGTTTAGAATCATGGTGTAATACAACAGAGAGACAGGCCCTTTAGCCCAATGCCAGCCAAAAAGTACCCATTCAAAAAGTACCAACCCTATGCTAAATCCTTTATTTATTCTCCCATATTCCCATCTCCTGCAGATTCAACCATTTACCTAGGGGCAATGTACAGTATCCAATTAATTCACCGGTCCCCACGTTTTTGGGATGTGGAAGGAAATCAGAGCACCTGGGACACACACCCACCCACGACGTCACAGGAATAACATGCAAACTCCACACAGACAACACCGGAGGTGGGAACTGAACCCAGGTCACTGGAGTTGTGAGGCATAAGTTTTACTTGACACGCAATACCAACACGCAACACCAATTCCTCAAATGGTGATATTAATCTGATTATTACTTCAATATTCCTGATGGGAGCTTGCTGCAGGTAAATTGGCTGCTGATTCTCTTATATTGCAACAGAGGCCATCCTGCAAAACAGGGCTTCTCAGTGGCCTGGGTAATCCTGACGTCTGAAGGGCACTGGAGGACAAAGGAGACAGGAAGCAAAGCGGTACACATACCAAGTTTACAATGATGGGGCCGAAGTAGAGATGGTTGAAAACTTCAAATTCCTCGGAGTCGATATCACCGACAACTTCTCCTGGACCACCCATATTGAAGAAACCACCAAGAAAGCACACCAATGCCTCTACTTAGGCTGTGGGCCGAGGAGCTTTATTCTGCAGTTTTGTGACCCAAGTCACCAAACTACATGCAATTTTCACATATTGTGTAAAAAAATGTATATAAATCACCCCTGAAACTCGATATGAAGAAGACTTGCACATTTTTATTAAATTAGAGAAAAACCGGAAAAATGTTGGGAATTTTTTAGTCCAATCAAAGCATGTTTAACATTGAGTTGTCTGCTAGTTGGCCAATCACGCGCTTTGTTTCAGGCTAGCACACAAAATGGCTGAGGGGGCTTCACAGATGCCTGTTTTACTGGAGATTCCAATGTGTTGTTCTGTGGAATAAATGTCGTGGAAACTTGCAGCAGGTAATTGTATTTAGTGGGAAAAGCATTAAAAAGGCTGAAGAAAGTGCTGCGGTGGATTAAAGTGCAAGAAAGTCTTCAAAGTCCCTGCTGATGTGCTGAAACACAAAGAAGGCCCCCATGAATCAACTCTAACTGAAAGGTAAGATTAAAGTCTGAATTTATGAAAATCTATCTGTATGGACTTTAATTAATTTAATTGAATAATTTTATGTGAATAAATTCATTCATTCTTTCCTTATTCATTCATTCATTCCTTATTCATTCACTCACTCATTCATTCATTCATTCACTCACTCATGCATTCATTCATCATTCATTCATTCATCATTCAATCATTCATTCATTCATTCGTGAAATTGAGAACCAAACTATAACACAGTCAATTAAACATTTTCACTAATGCCAGCTTGTAGTAGAGTAATAAGTCTTTAACAAATAATCTCGGAGCTGCCTGCGAAAACTTACCGGGAAAAAGTGCTCCGACCGCGGGGCCTAGGTACTCGCGGTAAAGAGCGATCGATATCCCTCCGTTTTTCTCCCGTTATCGGGGTCTGAAAACGACCGCTACAGACATCACTATGTACAGCCTCCTCCCCCCCCACCGCGGAGATGATCCGTGGCTCCGCGATCGCGAATCGGCCGCTTATTAATTGAGACCGCGGCTTCACTTTACCGCGAGTACCTAGGCCCCGCGGTCGGAGCACTTTTTCCCGGTAAGTTTTCGCAGGCAGCTCCGAGATTAGTTGTTAAAGACTTATTACTCTACAACAGGCTGGCATTAGTGACAATGTTTAATTGACTGTGTTATAGTTTAGGCCCTCAATTTCATGAATGAATGAGTGAGTGAGTGATTGAATGAATGAATAAGGAATGAATAAGGAATGAATGAATTTATTCACGTTATAAAATGGTGCAATTAAATTAACTAAAGTCCATACAGATAGATTTTCATAAATTCAGACTTTAATCTTACCTTTCAGTTAGAGTTGATTCATGGGGGCCTTCTTTGTGTTCCAGCACATCAGCAGGGACTTTGAAGGCTTTCTTGCACTTTAATCCACTTTGCAGCACTTTCTTCAGCCTTTTTTATGCTTTTCCCACTAAATACAATTACCTGCTGCAAGTTTCCACAACATTTATTCCACAGAACAACACATCGGAATCTCCAGTAAAACAGGCATCTGTGAAGCCCCCTCAGCCATGTTGTGTGCTAGCCTGAAACAAAGCGCGTGATTGGCCAACTGGCAGACAACTCAATGTTAAACATGCTTTGATTGGAGTAAAAAATTCCCGTCATTTTTCCGGTTTTTCTCTAATTTAATAAAAATGTGCAAGTCTTCTTCATATCGAGTTTCAGGGGTGATTTATATACATTTTTTTACACAATATGTGAAAATTTCATGTAGTTTGGTGACTTGGGTCACAAAATCCTATATCCAGACACATTTTTGATGCTCGGCCCACAGCCTAACTTCCTTAGAAAGCTTAGGAAGTTCGGCATCTCTATTATTTTAAAACACAAATAAATTAGTCTGTGATTCACATCTCGTAAACACGATGTGCTAACGGTGAAATTTTTTACATATTCCGATAGAGATTTACCTTGTCTGAAAATTCTGGAAAATCGCCTCGTCTGAAAATTTGCTTCATTATTTCTTGAGTTTTTTAAATTAAAATTGTCCACAAATCTGAGATATTTTTTAAAGCTAACGAGCTGATGATGTCACAAAAGCTCTGCTCCTCGTGGTCCGCTGCACACAGTTTTCAAAGCGCAGCCTGCTGGCCACTGTTTTTGCACGTGCTGCGAGTTACGTTACCCCCCCCCCCCCGCTGACTCGCAGTCATTTTGTCGCCTCCTGCTCGTAGTCAACTCGCACTCTGCCGGCCGTCCACAGCGCCCCACCCGCAGCCCAGCCGCCCTCCCCACCCCCAGCTCTGGATTGAAGCCGCTGAACACGCATTAATTTGGCTGGGCTTCTGAGGGCTTCAGAGGTCCCGAGGCCCGCCGCCCGCTCGCCGCCGAGTTCAAGTCCGCCCTCTCCCTCTCTGCTTCCATTCCCCCACTCCCCCTCACCCCCCCCCCCCCCCCCCCCCCCTCCATCCCCCCCCGCCCCTCTCCATGCCCCTCTCCATCTCTCTCTGCCCCTCGAGATAGGGCGGGATGGGGTAAAAGGAGCCAATGAATAATATTAATATATCAAGAGGGATGGTTAGAGTGTGTGTGTGAGGGAGGGGTGGTTAGTGCGTGTGGGGGTGGGTGATTAGTGTGTGTGTCGGGAGGGGGGTTGATTAGTGTGTGTGTGACACCACAGGACACCGCCCCCCACCCTCCCTGTAGATGGATCGATTGTAATCATCTATTGTCTTTCTGCTGACTGGTTCTACTGACTGCACGCAACTAAAAAGCTTTTCACTGTACCTCGGTATACGTAACAATAAACTAAACTGACCGTCTTAATTTGAGTTCTTGAATTTTACGGGGGGAATCAGTGCTTGGGGGGCACAGTCGTGGTAGAGCTGATGTCTCAATGTGCCAAGGACCCGATTCCTCATGCAGGATGGTGGATTAAATCATTGTACGTGTACCTCACATGACAATAAGCCTGAACTTGAAGTTAATTGGATATTGTAAATTGACCCTAATGTGCAGGTAACTGTTAGAATCTGGGATGCGGAGGAAGCTGATGAGAATGTGAGCACAATAAAATTATATTAGTATTGGATTTGTGTAAATGGGTGCTTATTAGTAGTCGCTACTTCAGAGGGCCTAAGTCCGTGTAACTACTATGCTGTATCTTTCCATACGTGGCTCTTGACTCTTTTGGGAAAGAGGGAATAGAGTGCAGAGAATGAACTGGCAACAGCTGCGAGTTTGCCCTTTGTGCAGCAGGAGTACTCTGAAACCATGGATATGTTCTCATCGAGGACCTCCCATTACTAGGCTTCCCTGCCACAGCGGATAGCTGTGATGATCACAGGATGCATGCGGCAAGCAGACTCTCATGGTCCCGGGAGCCTGCAGCAAAAACAGGTCACCAGTAATCCTCTTGTAAAAGCTGCAGAGATTCTACAGCCACAGCCCCGCTTCACCGAGCATGCTTTGGCATGCGAGAACAGGAACAACACAGAAACCTCAGATGTGCTAATGCACACATAACAAATGCTTGACTTCCTGCCTCTGTGGTCAGAAAGTGAAACTGCCTCAGCCTGGAACGCCTGTGGTGCAATAACACTCTGTCACCACAGCACCATGCTCTGCCTGAGGCAGGGTAGGCTCAAAACCAGCAGCCTGTTGTGGGTGACAAAGTGCCCATGGGAGAATGAAGAAATGCGTTGATGGATGCATATTAGTTCCTCTGTCAGCTGGAACCTAATCCTGTCTGCAGTCTGAGGGAGGACGTGGGCCGATAACAGGAGAGAGGGATTAGTTCATCCTGGCTGCCGCTTTCCTTTCTCTGATGAATTACAGATCTGATTAAAACAGGAGCAGGGTGGCTCTCCCTGCCAGGCTGCAGGATATTTAAACTTGCCTTTAATGCCACTTTTCTTCTCTAAGACAAAGTTCGATTTATAGCAGGTCTTCAGCAGTAGAATCTTGGCATGCTGGGTGTTGGAGAACCCTGGTCCCTCCTGCGGTATAAGCTGGAAATCTGGGTCCTAGACAATGTGGGACCATCAACCAGGCTTTACCGTGGCAACCAGCCAAGGTTTCTTCTCCCACACTGGGTGTTATCTTAAAGGACCAGGCCCACAAGCACAGTGGTGCAGCTGGTAGAACTCCAGCAACTCTGGGTCTGTCCTGATCTTGGGTGCAGTCTGGGTGGAGTTCCCTTGTTCCTCCCCCAGGTTAATTGGCCACTGTAATATTCCCCCTAGAATCCATACGAGTGCAAGAATATAAGGGGTGAGGGATGGGATTGATTGGAATGTGGGGATAATAAAACAGGATGTGTGCGCCGTGTAATTCTACAAACTTGTCATGGAAACCAAAGGAGAACGGTTGTTGAACTGCGTATCAGTGTCTCAAGAACATGACGATGATAAAATCATGGTTTGGTCTTCCTCCAAGTGTAGCTACGGTGACTGAAAAATCACATGTAAGAGTGAATGAACTTTGCTTTGCAATTTTCTTGGTGGAAGTTGCCCTTGCTTAAAGATATTTCTCGTTTCCTGCTCGTGAGCTCCTAGTGATCAGTCATCTAAGGTCCCTTTAGCTGTGTTAGATCTCCACCTGTATACATAAACGGGGTGCATGCCGAAATAACTAACTGGAACTCCCTTTACCTGGGCAATGCCTGCTGTTTCTGCACAGCAGTCTTCCTTAGGACAAACTCAAGCCTACAATATACCCTGGCAGAGTGATGTGTAAGAAAGAACTCAGCGGGACAGGCATCACCTCTGGAGAGAAGGAATTGGTGATGTTTCGGGTCGAGACCTTTCTTCAGACTGATACTGGGTAAAGCAGGGTATTTGCTGCGAAAGGGAAGGAGGGGAAAGGTGAATAATTTAGAAAAGTTCAGAGAGAAGGAAACAAAAACTATGGTAAATGATAAATCTGAGGGAAAGAAAGAAAATCTATTGGAAAGGACAATGGGAGTGAGGAAAGAATAATTATGGGGAAGAGATAGGAAAATTGGACGGCAAAAAGAAGGGATTTGGTCAGAAGAGGAATTAAGACATCTGAGTTTTGGTGAAACGGATTAAAGAAGAAATATCATACACAATAAAACATCCTTAAAGGCAATGGGGCGACCATTAAAAACAAGGATCCTTTAAGGAAAATATAGTAATGGTATACAAAGGATGATTTCAACCATGGAGTTGACATCACAGGACATTAGTAACAGTAACATAATGTACTGAAAGAACTATTGAAGGATAAAGCACTATGGGACTGTTCTATGCCATAGTCCGTGCCAGGGTGATAACTGTCAATGAGTTAAGTGGTTTACTGCCAATTTCTCAATGATCATGAGTGATGGCGAGGTGCTGTAATGTTATTGTGATAACGTCCATAATCAGGAACATTGGGCACAAAAAGACAAAACATTTGCACTTTATGCCACAAACTGCTAAATATATTCTCAGAATCTGTTGATTAGATTAGAGCTGTGCAATCCTCCTTGCGATGGTAACCATTATTCTCCACTTAGGTTAATATGATTAGGATTCTAATTAATCTCCAAAGAGATTATGTAAGTGGCAGGAGACTTCTGATATGTATAAAGGAGGAGAGGTCTCACAGGGAGAACAGAAGCTTTTAGCTGTCTTTAGTCCTGCCCTCCAGAGCTCTCTTCACACATCTTCCCTCTGCCATGTCATTCACTGGTTTTAAGAACCTCTTTAAAAGTTAAAACTATTCTATCCATGTTTATTAATTTTACCGCATTTAAACACACACTTGCCTGCCTGAAATCCCTTGGAAGAACAGGACTGCATTAAAGGTATATGATCACTGCAAGTCACTGTGCATTGGACTCTCATTTCTTCAAAGCTCCTATTAATATTGGCTTCACAGTGTGTACCATTAACAAAATGCACTGCAGTTGTTCATCTAGGCTACTCCCACAGCACCTTGAAAACCTGTGAGCTATCACAGAGCAGGCACTGGGAACACCACCATCTGCAGATTCCCCTCCAAGTCATATGTAACCGACTTGGAATTGCACCGGCATTCCATCATCATGACTAGTGCAAATACTGGAGCTCCCAAAGCAGTAGGATTTGGGTAGTGTCCCTACCAGAAGAATTGCCACACTTTCAGACAACATCCTAAATAAGGGCAATTGATGATGGGACAATAAATGCCAGCCTTAGCAGCAATGCCAGGATTCTATCAATGAATAAGACTGATCTGCATAGCTATCTATTAAGATATGCTGATTTCACTGTTGCTTGTGCAAGGGAGTGAACTCTACTTGGTGTATGCAACTGAAAGGATAGATGCAGCTGAGACCAGGGACTGGTTGCCATCCTCTTCTTCATCTTCCAAGACTGTCCCTTTGAACTGAGGAATGATGTGTTTTGATTCAATTCTGAGAGAAATTGAAGATGACTTTGCTTGAATTCCTTTTACATGGAAGCTGCTACATACCAGTAACCTTACAGTCCTGATAGAATAAATGATAGAATCAATCAGCTCAGTTACAGGGAGGTCTAACAGAGGAAGTGCAGATCCTGCTCTCCAGCCCAAGCATCCATCTATATGCGTACACACCCGCACACTCTTTTCCTTGAACCATCCATTTCTTTGCATTCTACGATTCCCCTCTTTCCCCTTTCCTCAGCCTACCTTTGTCCCATTCAATAATTGCCTACTTCAAACATCCCCCTCCCTCATAGCTCCCTCCCTCACTTCCTTCCCTCTTAATTCCTTTCTCCCTTTCCATCTTGATTCCCAAAGGGGAAATTAAGGACATAGTTCAATCCTCCACTATGCATCAAGTGATTCATGACTAGGGTTATAAATCGAATCCATTTACTCGTGCTCTGGTTATGCGAGTTTGGCACGAAGCTTCACTTCACTACACAGGTCATCAGCATTATCAATCCTACATTAGTTAACTGCGCAGACCAGAATTGATTAAACTTAAATGATGCTGTTTGTATTGAACCACCCTTATTCCCACACTGAGTACTGTTGTGTGATACCTTGAAGAGTCTCTCATACTCAGTAATCCATCAATCTCCATTATCCACCCAGCAGTACAGTGTGATGGGAATCTTCTCCAGTGAGGCCCACATTACCCACAAACTATATTTCTTGAACACAATTGATAGACAAGAACTTTGAATGCCCAGGCAACTGAATCTCATTTGTGTCAATGATTTTAATTTGCTGATTTATCCTGTTTGGATAGCCTGGGCCTGGAGATTTGTAAAAGGGCTGTGTGCAATGCCAGCCCATCACCAGAACAAATAAATCCTAGCAACACACGCACTGCATGTACACAGCTTGCTCTCCTCACTTTCTACACAGGGACATCAACACCTTGATGATACTTATAAATTCTGCATCAGATCAACCTGCAAGTAGATACTTTCCACAGATTAGTTAGTGCAGCAAGCAATGTGGAGCCCAGCAACATGAGCTGGCCATTTATCCCTTTGAACACAGTGTCATTAAAGGAGATCATATTTAAAGCATTGCTTAACTCCATCCGCTTGCTTTAGTTCCATATCTCTTACTCAACAGCTTTTTAAAACCCTCCCTACATTTCAATGGTTCAACAGTAAAATTACCAAAGTGCTTGAGGGTGTAAAAAGTGTGAGTTCTTTTTAATGGAAAAGTGAAACAAACAATATAACTGTGTGCTGCACTTTGCTTCAGAAATTCTGGCCAGTCGACAGAAGAAATATTGGAAGGAGGTGACAATGTGGTTTGACTATCCAGCAATAAAGGTTTGGTTTCTAAACCTTGTTTCCCAAACAGTGAATGTATGAATTTGTAAAATGTTAAAATTATCTGTAATTTCATGGCATTTTTCCCTGATGCACCACCCAAGTAATGCAGCATTCCACAGATGGCTGATAACAGCCCTTTCTGGACCTCCATACCCCTGGCTCATCTTTACAACCCTCTCAACACCGATAGCTGGCAGTCCATGTGCTTGGAACCTGAGAAAATGGGTATCACAGGCGACTGGCATACGTGGGTGTCAAATAGGAGCGGCAACCCATCTTCAGGCAGTTTGTGCCAGTGAACAGGGAGTGCAGCCTTCCAGTGCAGTACCAGGAAAGCAAGGCTCCCACTGACCTTGTATCTCTTTCACATCCCCCGCCCACATCACCAGCAAAATAATGCCTTCTCTGCTAAGAAAATACACTAGTAGTTTTGTAGACGGAAAAATAGTTAATCACTTACAGACTAAACACAGCCAGAACATGTTATTATAAACTCGACAGCACCAACACAATAGATTATTAAGGTTTGCCTTCCTATATTAAAATGTAGCTGCAGCTACAACCACAGGAAAAAATTGTGATAATGACAGGAGTATAATAATAGTTTGTCTTTAGTGGATGGGGACAATGGAAGGTGGTAATAATTTTCATGCTTCGGGAGATAGCAGATGTTAATGTAAACTCATGTAGAGGGTTATCAGGTGCATTAAGTAACCAATTTTATGAACCCTATTTGCTATCTGAGATATTGTATGGATCTGTTCCGTTTCCTTCCCAATCCCTACATTTAAGACATTTGGACAGGTTTATGGATAGGAAAGTTTCGAAGGATGTGGTTCAAACATGCAAAAAAATGAGACTACTTAGATGGGCATCTTGGTCAGCATGGATGAGTTGGGCCAAAGGGTCAATTTCCCTGCTATATGGCACTATGGCTATGATTCTACATCTAAGTGCATTGGCTAGTGTTACCCAGGGCTACAGTTATATCAAAGTGCAGCAACAGATAGGTTCCAATGGGATAGGACATTGGATGAGAGATCAGGCCCTGCACAGGGCTGGGAATATCTTTGTTTACCTCAGAGCCTTTCACTTCTAGGGTTCTTTTGTTGTTCCTTTCAGTCCCTCGTGATTTATGTCCATGGATTTTGCATTATAGGATGCAGAAACCACGGAGTCATTGATTCAGAGCAGGGAAACAGGCCCTTCAGCCCATTAGGTACATGCTGACAGTTGAACCTATCTATACTAATCCCATTTACCTGCAATTTATTTCTACGTCAGGGTGATTCAATGCTTCCTAAAGGTTGATAGAAACCTGCCTCCACCTTGAGAAGCACCTTCCAGATTTCACCCATGCTCTGCATGAAAAAATGTTTCTTAGAGCCCGCAGATCCCCTCTAAACCTTCCTCACATCTTAAACCTATGCACTCTTGACTTAGGCACTCTTAGATACTATCACCATGGGAAAACGATTATTAATTACCTAATCTACCCTCCTCATAGCTTTGTAACATTTATTATTTACTTCTCAGACTTTGCTCCAGGAGGAACACACACAACCTATCCATTCACTTCAATTTATGCACTGTAAGCTCCCACAAGCAGCAATGCCAGGTACAAAGCTCGAGCCACAGGTCCTGCAGAATACATGGGAACACAGAGACACAAGAGACTGCAGATAAAGCAAAATACAAACTGCTGGAGAAACTCATTGGACCGAGCAGCATTGTCGATGACTCTTGCTGCAGATCTTTAATGCTAACCTATGAGAGCCAAGTTAACACCTTCGCCACCTGCTGTGCAGCACTCAAACACCACCCCCCTGCAGTCTTAGCCTAGAGCTTTGGAAGATACAAATGTGGAATAGGACTTGAATTCAAAATCCTCTGAATCAGAAGCAAGAATGTTGAAAATGATTGCAAATGATATAATCAAAATGCCATTCTGGACAGCTGTAAGCCAACTCAGCCTGAGCTGAGCATGAACCTGCATGATCTGTGGCTGGACTACAATAGATTCTATGATCAATACTACGAGGCAGGGAATTTTCATGAACGGAGCACCAGTACTCATTAGACCATCCAAAAACCTTACTTCAAGCAAGGAAATTAGCACCAACTCTTCCCAGCAACACAGAACATTTCTGTCTCCCAAGCTTAGGTCATCTATATTAAGTAATCGCCTTCACACAGAAAGCATTGTGGGTACTTGCAGTCGGTGGCACTTTAGCAGTGCAAGCTTGTCTCCTGTTTTAACTAAACCCTACAAACTGTCACAGCCAATAATCTTTATGCAGGCAGGACTCCCTGATGATGTCCATATAACCATATAACAATTACAGCACGGAAACAGGCCATCTCGGCCCTACAAGTCCGTGCCGAACAACTTTTTTTTCCCTTAGTCCCACCTGCCAGCACTCATACCATAACCCTCCATTCCCTTCTCATCCATATGCCTATCCAATTTATTTTTAAATGTCGACGGCTAATTAACAATACTGCCAGTGCACGAAAGGAACCAGAGGAAATAGAGATAAATTAAAAATGCATGCTGGCGTTCATCGCTAATTCTGTTCTGAAGGTGCACGATTCTCCATGACAAAGATTCCTAATGGCAACACTCACACTGTAAGCAGAGTTAGTTCACTGCTGCTCCGGCTATAGACAGCTCCTCAACAACTCAGCGGACTAGGCTCAACAAGTCCACTGCCCATCAGCTTGCCCTTCAACTCTGTTCCAGGAGCAGCGGGCTGATAGCTGCCGTGGGTATATTGAAAACATAACCTTGTTCCAAGGACAAACAGCAAGAATGTGACTAACCAACAAGATTAGCTGTGGAAGCTTTCTGCACAGTGATGGGGGCATTCCTGCAATTTGCCCGTTGCAAAATCTATAAAAGGGACAGTACTGAAATTAAAGATAGACACAAAAATCTGGAATAACTTAGCAGGACAAGCAGCATCTCTGGAAAAAAGGAATAGGTGAAGTTTCGAGTCGAGATCCTTCTTCAGATGCTGACTGGCTTATATTTTGGTAACACATATACAGGAACTGGGTAAGCTCTTACGCTCCAACCCTAGAACACAACATAGTCACATACGGTAACTGTGCAATCATTCCGGAGCCATTAAAATCTTCAACCAATTTTATACAGATGGAATAAATCCAACCCACCACTCCTTCCACAACGAGTGCCTTGCCTGCGTACATTACACTCTGATGATCTTTGCATAGAAGTTTGGATTCAAGCTGAGAGACACACACCGAGTAAGCTGCAGCATCTTGGCAGTATTGAGTCATTCCACCAAACGAGGGAAGAGATTCCATGCCTTGAGGTTATATCCTTCGTGACTCTACACTAACAGCAGCAATCACTTGATGGCCAAGACTTTTGATATTCTGCACAGCCTATTCCAACCATCCATTTATAGGCAACCATAAGCCCCCAGTTACAAATCCCTCGAACCCCCCCCAAAATTGTTTTGGACAATATAGTTCGTAATTCTGCAGAAATCACTGCTTCCAGTGACTCTGAGATGCTGAACATTTTATCATCAGGACACATGCTAACATCTTCGTATTGCATTGGCCAGTGGCCTGATGCTCCTATTGCTGCCTGTTACCCATGCAGCTAGTTATATTTTGAGCAAAGCATAGGACGTTACTGGATTAGTATCCGGCCACTTGGGCCTGGAAATCTGCCTGCACCATTTTTCTGGCATTAAAATGTGTTTGCAATCTCTTTTACTCTAATTCAAAAACCGTGAAATTATTTTAACACCTGTATCAAAAGGTACATTAAGAACCTTCGGCAAATTTTTCTATCCCTTAATTTTCTTCACAGCTCTGAACAAGGGTCACATCACAATGCAGCCAGCCCTCTGTTGGCCGTTAGAGAGGGCTGGCAAGGACATGAAAAAGTTCTATTGTAAACTTCATCCATAGAAAGAAAAAAAAATACAAAAAGAGAACTGTGTAAAACTCTTAATACATCCTTAGTGTCTCCATATTCAATATTGTTAATATGATATCTAGTAGTGTTAACACCTCCCCTTTTCTTTACACGTAACATGGGTGTCAGGGGTTATGGGGAGAAGGCAGAAGGATGGGGTTGAGAGGGAGAGTTAGATCAGCCATGATTAAATAGCAGAGTAGACTTGATGGGTTGAATGGCCTAATTCTGCTCCTATCACTTATGAACATGGGCACCATTGCCACTCGGCGGTGTGGGGAGGGGTGCAAAGCAAGGAGCAAATGCATACATCAATGAATGTGCATGGGCAGAGGGGTGCTTTAGTGTGATTGGCAAAATCCTCACAAGATCTCACAACTGGGCCCTAGTGCGTTTAAAGGGACTGTCTGATACAGGACCCCAGTGAGTTTAAAATTGACATCAGAAACAGCACCCTAGTGAGTGTAGATGGGACATGAGGAAAGGGAATCCTGGAGAATTTCTGTGAGCTCCCTATGCACGCCCTTGGGGTTTTCCGTGCTTTCCCGAGTGCTCCTTCTCCACTTTGAACAAGCATGGGTCAGGGATGTCGAGGATCAGTGGGATCCCAAGGGGACACCACAGGTAGCCTTGATTTTCTTTTTCTCTGACCACCTGGCATCCTATATCAGAACTTGGAATAGTGTCTGAAGGGCAAGCAAAAAAGCCAGATTCAGATTAGTGCAGTGTTATATACATCAGGGTGCACGGAAATTGCTTATTCACTTGAAGCTCAGAGTAAACAGTGTCCATTATTGTTTATATCTCTCAATTCCCTTATCCCTAACCAATCTGAAGAAGGGTCTCGACTGGAAACATCACCCATTCCTTCTTGCCAGATATGCTGCCTGTCCCGCTGAGCTAGGCCAGCTTTGTGTCTACCTTCGATATATACAGTATATGTACAACAATAAAGCCAACGACCAGTGCAAAACAGCAGAATGGTGCAAGATTTTAGTGCAATCTGTCAGCGCACCCTCCCCAGCAAAAGTGACCGAGTGTAAATAGCACCTCAATGCTGGGGATGTTGGCCTGAAAAAAGGATTATTTATCCAGCCGGTTTATTTAGGTTTAGGTTTATTATTGTCACGTGTACAGAGGTATGATGAAAAGTTTTGTTTTGCATGCTTTCCAATCAAATCGGATAATACTATACATAAATACCATCAAGCTGAACTCAAGTGCAATGGGCAGAGCAACGGGAAAGATAGAGTGCAGAATATAGTTCTCAGCATTGTAACATATCAGTTTCTGGATCTAGCAGAACACATCTCGCCTGTGCATTAAGATGTCTATATTCCACTATGTGACATTTCTTATGGTACAACAGCAACCACATTTCAAAACCCTTAAAATGCTTTGCAATGTCCTAAAAGGCACATAAAATGAAATAATACCTAAACTAAAGGAGGGAGTTATTTACAAAAAGGAGTTAATTACATTGTGGAGAAGCAGATGAAAACGGTTAGCTCTAGCATTAGGCAATGAACATGACATGGTAACCGACGATGGCCTGCTGTCAGGTCCTGTCCATTTGCAGCACTTAAGCTGCTCATTTTCATCAGCAAAAACTGCCATTGCTCGGAACAGGCGAATTATCATTCAGACATTAGAAGCCCCACAAACATTAACGACCCACAACTTTGACATGCCATTGTTTCCTTTTACCCTCTCCTGTCTACACCTGTCATTTGGGTGAATAATTGTCCAAGACTGGAGGAGAAGTGACTGGGAGGGGGTTACAGAGGACAACTGCATGATGAAGCTGAATTAGCATCAGCAGTGATGCAAACATGAATCCTGAGAGAGTCCACAATTGCACCACTTTAAGTCTGCAAGATTGCTTATGCGTGCAGGTACCTACAATTTTGATTGCGGTATTTGATGATTTTGCTGCCACTCATCCTTTCCAAAAGCATGCATCAAATGTAATCACAATTCCTTCTTGTGTTTTAACACGCTTCCTGATAGTGAGAGGCTCCCTCCTTTAAACAATGCAAATGCTGACAAGAACAGCTTTTGTCTGCAGCCAGTGGGACTGACCGTGGACCAATATATTCAAGAGGAGAGCAAACAGTTAAAACACTGCAAATCGGTGCTAGAGTTCCTGAATACTCACTGCTCGGAACAGTGCGAGATGACAAGCCAAGCAGGCTTCCTCATCTTAGCACGCTCCGAACCAAAGTTGCTCTGTAAGGTTTCACTTAGTCGATGGGAAGGAGGAAGACCTTGCTCAACAACAATATGCATAGGATGTTTTAATACTCTTGGTGCCTTGCTGGGCCGATGCTGGCCAGGGTCTGACAGTGACTCACACAAAGCATGAAGTGGTATTAGAACTGGTGACCAAAAGGCTGGCCAGGGATGTGGGTGGTCTTAAATGAGGGTGGGGTGGAGAGGCTGAAATAGTCAGCATGGCCACAACATAGCTCAGCGCCAAGGCAGCTGGAAGCAGAAAAGCCAACAGCGATGCACAAGATCAATTTTCTAAACATCGTCTTACAGCCTGGTACAGAAAATCCATGGGAGGGTCCGAAGCCAAGTAACAGTAAAGCACATGGGGCGATGGGGGAAGGAAAGCAAGAGAGGCAATCACGTAAAATGTCTTAGCAAGACTGGACAGACAGATGAAGCACGTGATGAAGAAGCCTGTCAAAACTGAGCTTGGCTGTTGCTCTACGAGAGAGGCCATTAAGAACAAGCAGTGATTTCTAAGCACAGCTAGAATCCACTAGGTGTTGTTCCCCCCACAACTTCCTTATAAAACAACAAATTGTTCAACAGCACCAGGGCTGGAACAGAGAGCAACAACATGTTGCTCTTGGCACTCATGACTGTTCTTCGTCCACACAAAGGCTCCTACAAATAGCTGCCTGGTACAAATATTCATTACTGTTAGCCTGCCAAAGATTATAAAGACACAAAAGCAAAGCGATGGAATGTGAAACATTTTCTCTCCAATGTCCTCTGGTTGAGAAGGTCGTAAGACTAGAGGAGTACAGCTCTGAATTAACACCTCCTCCTCCAATATTTTCCTGTGTTAGCCAAGTCCCACACAGAGATCATTAAAACAACATTTGTTTTGTGGTACACGTTTAATACTAGCTCTGCATGCACTTTGTTGCTCATTATATCTTGAGAAACAGCGTACAACGTCTGAGCTACTTCTGAAAACAAACCTTCACTGAGTTAATAGAAGCAGGGATTAAACTCCAAGGAATTATAGTCAATATCCGGGAAAGCAGTAAGGGTTATTGCTCAAACTTACAGCTCCAATAACTGTGTAGACCCAGGGGGACAAACGTACAATGACAGGCATCATCATTTCAACCCATTTTGCGTAACAAAAACATTTTAAATAATCCCCATCTACTTTATGTACTCAATACGACTAATACAACAATGAAACACTACAAAATCAGTACCCGCAGTAAATTAATCTGTATCTAAAATTCACATACAATTGTATTGTAAATGTGAAGACATCGGTGATGAAAGGAGTAACCTACACAACAATGTGGAAAATAGCCCAGGGATACCCGCTCATAAACAGGGCAAATATAATCAGACCACTCTTAATCATCAGTAGTAAGTAAGTAATATTTATTTATATAGCACTTTTAAATCAAAATCACTTTGAATCAAAATGCTTTACAGAGATTAATCAAACCAATTGAACAGATCAAATGTCCATAAATTCATATAAAACAAAAAAGAAAAAAAGACACAGAACAGTACACCAGTCATTGAAGGTAGGCATGCAGGTGCAGCAGGCAGTAAAGAAAGCGAATGGTATGTTAGCTTTCATTGCAAAAGGATTTGAGTATAGGAGCAGAGAGGTTCTACTGCAGTTGTACAGGGTCTTGGTGAGACCACACCTGGAGTATTGCGTACAGTTTTGGTCTCCAAATCTGAGGAAGGACATTATTGCCATAGAGGGAGTGCAGAGACGGTTCACCAGACTGATTCCTGGGATGTCAGGACTGTCTTATGAAGAAAGACTGGATAGACTTGGTTTATACTCTCTAGAATTTAGAAGATTGAGAGGGGATCTTATAGAAACTTACAAAATTCTTAAGGGGTTGGACAGGCTAGATGCAGGAAGATTGTTCCCCGATGTTAGGGAAGTCCAGGACAAGGGGTCACAGCTTAAGGATAAGGGGGAAATCCTTTAAAACCGAGATGAGAAGAACTTTTTTCACGCAGAGAGTGGTGAATCTCTGGAACTCTCTGCCACAGAGGGTAGTTGAGGCCAGTTCATTGGCTATATTTAAGAGGGAGTTAGATGTGGCCCTTGTGGCTAAGGGGATCAGGGGGTATGGAGAGAAGGCAGGTACGGGATACTGAGTTGGATGATCAGCCATGATCATATTGAATGGCGGTGCAGGCTCGAAGGGCGAATGGCCTACTCCTGCACCTAATTTCTATGTTTCTATAGAAATCAACAAGAAACGTCCCCCCACAGCAGAATTCACTGTGAGGGAAGGCACCACCAATATCCAGTTCTCCTCCTCATAGTCCACCCGAGGTCAGGGTCCATATGTGGCCTCCTCAGCCAACCGGGTGTTCTCAGGCCCTCTTGCCGCGAAGCTAGATCATCGGCGTCGGGTGAACATTCTTCAGCGGCTTGGACTGAAGCGGCCGCTTCCTCCCTGGAGACTGCACTGTCCAAAGTTCTCAGGCCGCGCCGGTTGGACCTCCGACTCTGGTGATCTCGGATCCCAGGCTCCGCGGTGTTCTAAATCCAGTGCCGCCCGCCCGCGGCTGGACGCTCTGCAGCCGCTGCTCAACGATGTTGGAGTCGGCGGTCACAGTGCCCCGGAGCTTACCGCAAGGCGACCCAGTAAGGCATCGCCCGCTCCGTGTTGGTGTCCCAGCGTTGCACCGCCGGCGAAGCTGTAGTCCCGGCAGGAAACGCCGCTCCAGCTCGATGGTAGGCTGCGCAGAGAGGACGAAGATGCGGTTCGGAGGAAAACCGCATCTCCGACCAAGTTGGACTGGGATTAAAATAGTTTCCCCCTTCCCCTCCCCCCACATAAAAGATTAGACCTCCAAAATAAAATTATACAGTAAAAAGGGTGAAAAGACGGACTGCAGGCAGGCTGCCATATACAAATGGCGCAGCCCGCACATCCGCCATCGTGGGGATCTAAGTAGTGATGGACAAGCCTATCTACAGTGCAATAATGTGGCACTTACCCAACGTTAATCTGCTTGTAGAAGCCCAGTTTTGCCAGCACCATCCAGCCCTCATTACAACCTTGGGCTTGCAGTCAGATCATCCACAATCTTGTTAAATGGCGGAGAAAGCTTGGATGGTCAAATGGTGAATTCTGTTTCTAACTCATACATTCTCATGTCATTAAGCGACCTTGGTGGAAGGTAAAGGTGCCAGGCAATTTAATTTCCGGTCAGAGAGTATAGCAACCTAACCGTGACATTCTGTAACATTATTATTGCCTGTGTCCCAATCATCAATATCACATTGGTTCTATGTTCAACTAGATAAGGCATGTAAATATTAGAGCTACAAGAGTGGGTGAAAGGCTGTGGATTCTGCGGTGAGTGCCTCGTCCCCTCACATTCCAAGGCCTTCCCACTATCTACAAAGTGCTAACAGCAGGGTGATCACTCATTCCCAATGCTCAATCCAGCGTCTTCTCTCAGCCTACAATCCTGGTGCTGTGCCAGCTCTCATGCTAACCAGCCTGTAGTTCTAATGCAGTCTAACACACAATCAGAGTTCCCCGCATCAACATGCAATCCCCATGCCTTTTCTCAGTACTCAATCCCAATCTCTGTTCCCAACACATAACCAAGACAATTTATCCATTCTGACGAAGGGCCTTGATCCGAAACGTCATCCATTCATCTCTATGGAGATGCTGCCTGTCTTGCTGAGTTACTCCAACATTTTGTGTCTATCTTTAGTTTAAACCAGCATCTGCAGTTCCTTCCTATAAATTATCCCAGATCCAGTGCTGGTTCCTGAATTTTATCCCAGCACCTGTCCCCAACATCAAAACCCAGCACCTTTCCTTGACACAATCCAATTATTCAAACTCACCACTAGCTCCCATCATTCCATCCCAGAGCCCGTTTCCACAGTCTGTGTTTTGAACTGTCACTTAATCCTCTAGCCTGTCGCCCACGCTCATTCCGAGTGCCCCTTTGACAAACAATTCCAGTCCTTTTTTTCTTGTTTACACCCACTTTTTTTGTACCTGTAGTGTCTTTGATGGGAAATGATTCCCCCTCTCATTAATGGTTGCGATAAGGAAAGTAGTACAAAATTAAATATTTAGAGCTATTCAGCAGGAAACATTAATAGAATAGGAGCTCCAGGAAACCGTTTCATTTAATTGGCAGGGGAGGTGTTAGATTAGATCTTTACTCTTTTGTTTAATTAGTATCTTGAAAATCACAACCTTGCCTGCTGTAGTGAGAACATTCAGTCACCTTTATCCTCTTTTAAAACAGGGAAAAGAAGTCTGAAGACACCGCAGTACATTTGTGCCTCTCTAGATTCAGAAGCTAAGCTTCCCATGTGTGAGGTTTGGTTTCTGTTAGTTTAAGCTGTGTATTTCTAATGGAATGAAAGGGAAAGCATGGAACAGGGGTGAGAGTGTGCTGAGAACAACAACTGAGTGGTTTACATCTTAAATTGATCCCAGGTGGCTTCTTACTGACCTTTTATGGAGTAATGTGCTGAACCACTTCCAGGTCACAACACCAAGACATCAGAAAGTTAAACTGAATGGAGGTGGAAAAGATAATTCTTCCCCTCTTCTGCAAACAACCATGGGTGCACATATGCATCAGATAAATACACAAATGATTTAAAAAAAAGTTACTTTGGAATTGATTTTGGTACATTAGGAAATTACAATTGTTACAGCAGGTCATGCAAATGAGAAATACGAATTAGAAAATAAATGCCTTTTAAGAGTTCTGCATACTGAAATTTATACACATGGATATTAATCACTCAGCCTCCCCTCTCATCTGCCTTCATTGCAAACAGTCAAAGATACTGTCAAGTCAAGTGAGTTTATTGTCATGTTGGCCAGAGCCACAGTTAGGAACTCAGTCACTGTGATCCTAGAGACAGCGAACTATAGAAAGGACAATGAAATTCTTGCTTGCTGCAGCACAACAGAATATTGTAGGCATAAATACAGAACAGATCAGTGTGTCTATATACCATAGACCATATATATATATATATATATATATATATATATATATATATATATATATATATATATATATATATATATATATATATATATATATATATATATATATATATATATATATATATATATATATACATAAATATACAGATAAAGTGCAATGGGCTGTTACAGTTCAGTTTGTTTGAAGTTATGTTTAATAGTCTGATGGCTGTGAGGAAGTGGCTGTTCCTGAACAGAATCTGTTGCAGATTTCAGGCTCCTGTACCTTCTACCTGATGGCAGTGGAGAGATGAGTGTGTGGCCAGGATGGTGTGGGTCCTTGATGATGTTGGCAGCCTTTTTGAGGCAGCAACTGCAATAGATCCATTCGACGGTAGGGAGGTCAGAGCCGGTGATGGCCTGGGCAATGTTTACAACTTTTTGCAGCCTTTTCCGCTCCTGGACCCTCAAGTTGCCAAACCAAGTCACGATGCAACCAGTCAGCATGCTCTCTACTGTGCATCTGTAGAAGTTTGAGAGAGTACTCCTGGACATACCGACTCTCCTTAATCTTCTCAGGAAGTAGAGGCGCTGATGTGCTTTCTTTATAATTGCATCTGTGTACTGGATCAAGGAGAAATCTTCGGAAATATGCATGCCCAGGAATTTGAAGTCTTGACCCTTTCCACCATCAACCCGTTGATATAAATGGGATTGTGGGTCCCTATCCTACCCCTTCCAAAGTCCACAATCAGCTCCTTGGTTTTGCTGGTGTTGAGAGCCAGGTTATTGTGCTGGCACCATTTGGTCAATCGGTCGATCTCACTTCTATACTCTGATATGTCCCCATCAGTGATACGTCCCACAACAGTGGTGCTGTCGGCGAACTTGATGGAGTTCGCACTATGTCCGGCTCCACAGTCTTGGGTATAGAGTGAGTAAAGCAGGGGACTGAGCACGCAGCCTTGAGGTGCTCCCGTGCTGATTGCTATTGACACATATCCACCAATATGGACAGACTGTGGTCTGTGAATGAGGAAGTTGAGGATCCAATTGCAGAGGGATGCGCAGAGACCCAGTTTGGTAACCAGCTTGGAGGGTATTAAATGCCGAGCTGTAGTCAATGAATAACAGCCTGACATATGAGTTTTTGTTGTCCAAGTGGTCCAGCGCGGAGTGGAGAGCCAGTGAGATCGCATCCACCATTGATCTGTTATGGCGGTAAGCGAACTGCAGTGGGTCCAGGTTCATGTCGAGGTAGGAGTTGATATGCGCCATGATCAGCCTCTCAAAGCACTTCATCACCACAGACATTAGTGCCACTGGTCGATAGTCATTGAGGCACATCACCTTGCTCTTCTTGGGCTATTATTGATGCCCTTTTAAATCAGGTGGGAACCTCAGACCTCAGAAGTGAGAGGTATAAACTCTAGCCAGTTGGTCCACACAGGTTTTTAAAACACGCCCGGGTATACCATCAGGTCCAGACGCTTTCCGAGGATTCACCGAAGGATCTTCTGATGTCGGCCTCTGTGACTGTGACCGAAACCATCACGACGAATGGGGGCTCGGGAAGGCACATCAGTGTTCTCCCTATCAAAGTGTGCGTAAAAAGCATTGAGCTCGTCAGCGAGTGATGCTTCGCTGACATTAGAGCTCTCCTGATTTTGCATTGTAGGTGGTGATTGCATTCAAGCCCCGCCACAGTTGCCGAACATCCGTCTCATCCTCCAGCTTAGAGCAGAAGTCCCTTTTGGCCTTTTTGATGGCCTTACCAAGGTCAGATCTGGACTTCTTATAGACCACTGCATCGCCGGACCTGAATGCCTGGGATCTGGTCTTCAGAAGAATGCAGATCTAATGGTTCATGCAAGGCTTCTGGTTAGTTTGGGCTGCAGTCGTCCACACATTTCTTTATGAAGTCTGTAATGACTGTGGCGTATTCATTCAGTGGCGTATTCACTGCATTATCCATAATGGTTCAGGATAAGAACTTAACACCCCTATTAATTAACACAAACATAATCCTTACTTTTGCTGCTCTGCCTGCTGTGTTGAATAGATAAAAGACTAAATGCAAGGGAAATGTTTGTACCAATCCGGTGATTGGTATGCAGTAAGGACTGCAGCCCAAGGCAACAGACAAGCTGTTCTCAGCGAAGCCCAGAAGTAGAGCCATTTCTCGATTTACTGATTCTTGCTACAATGCCATTGACTCTGTGGGGTACATATCTTCAATTGATGGGTTGACAAGGCTAGATGTTTAAAAATGAAGTAGATAAATTATTGAATGGGGGGGCGATAGGGACCGGCAGCTAAAAGAAGATGAAGCCTATGACAGATCAGCCATGATCATATTGAATGATAGGATGGGCCTTCTCTTGCTCCTATATTCCTTTGTTATTCTATTTCTCACCGTAATGAGAAGCGTGCTCACTCTCCAGCCATGGCACTGTACTGTCCCAAAATTCCCATCGTGCACTTCACCCAGCCTTTTTGTTTTGCTAAAGTGTGTTTAATGAAATATATCCAGGACTGTGTAATAATGAGGAATAGTCTTAGCAAGTAAGCCCAGCCCTGAGATCCCAGGAACGAGTAGGTTAACATAGGATGAGCGTTTGTCAGCACCGGGCCTGTACTCGCTGGAGTTTAGAACCTCACTGAAACATATAGAATAGTGAAAGGCTTGGATAGAGTGCATGTGGGGAGGATGTTTCAACTAGTGGGAGAGTCTAGGACTGGAGGTCATTGCTTCAGAATTAAAGGACGTTCTGTTAGGAAGGAGTAAGGAGGAATTTCTTTAGTCAGAAGGTGGTGAATTTGTGGAATTATTTGCCACTGAAGGCTATGGAGGCCATCAGTGGATATTTTTTTAAGGCAGAGATAGATAAATTCTTAATTGTACATATGTCAGAGGTTAAGAGGAGAAGGCAGGAGAATGGAGAGATAGATCAGCCAAGAATAAATGGCGGAGTAGACTTGATGGGCTGAATGGCCTAATTCTGCTCCTATCACCCATGATCTGGTCTATAGAGCAGAACCTCAATTTTCAATGCTGATCTTAGAATAATAGATTAACTTGTGCCAAGTTAGTGGAAGCTGAAAAAGCAGCAACATTTTATTCTGATTATAATGTTAAAACAGCTGAACAAATATTGAAGGATCCATGTCACTTGGGCAGATTAATCATGTAGGTAGCCATTTTCAAAGATCCATACACGTGAATCCCAAAATCTCTGTTCCTTTATACCTTTTGAACAATGTCATTATGTCTATATTGCCTCTTCTCATACCTTCCATTGAAATACATCACCCCACATTCTCTATATTAAAGTCTATTCTGAAAGCCTCTCTATGTCCGGTTAGGAGCTTCACCGTAGTCAGGATACCCCACAAAGGGACTCGATTTAAAGTTTTCTAGAAGTTTGTATAATTAACACCCATTACATTTTCCTTGTCTTTAGACAACCTTTCAAAAAATTCAAGCTGACATGTTAGACATGATCCACCCTTTTCCAGTCTATGCAGACTCTCTGATCAATTGAAAGTGTTTAAGGTGTTCAGTTACATATTAATAATAGACTCCAGTAATTTTCTATCAGCAGATTGTCTATAGGTAGGTACACAAAAATGCTGGAGAAACTCAGCGGGTGTAGCAGCATTTATGGAGCGAAGGAAATAGGCAACGTTTTGGACCGAAACCCTTCTTCAGACTGATGGGGGGTGGGGGGGGAGAAGGAAGGAAAAAGGGAGGAGGAGGAGCCCGAGGGCGGGGGAATAGGAGGAGACAGCTCGAGGGTTAAGGAAGGGGAGGAGACAGCAAGGGCTAGCAAAACTGGGAGAATTCAACGTTCATGCTCTCCGGACGCAAGCAACCCAGGCAGAATACGAGGTGCTGTTCCTCCAATTTCCGGTGTTGCTCACTCTGGCAATGTATATGGCATACACTGGCTCTGGCCTACATCGGTACCGATTGTCTATAGGTATGTGGGTTTCCTACTTCACCCATATGAGAACCTTGTGACATTCTAATTAGGGCTGTCAACAATGTCTTCATCCATTTGCAACAAATCTTTGGAAAATATTTGGTCTTGGGGACTTGCTTTATCCTTCACTGCTATTTTGCCATGTACATTTTTGTGTCCTTGCCCCAATTTCACATTGATTTTCCCAGGAAGCCAACGTACCATTTTCTTCCAGCGCTGCAAATGCCAGAGCAGAAAATTCAATACTTCCTAGTTTTATTTAAGAGTATTGTAATTACAGTATCTGCATGAAGGGGTTCACTTTCAATGCAACAACCCTATTTTCCCAAGCTAAATGCGTTACTTTTGAAAGCTCTTATATTTTTATTTGTTTTACTTCATTTCAGCTTCCATCTTTTTTTAATTACGTTTTGTTTCTCTCAGTAACTTGGAGCTCCAGAAGTTTTAGTTTGTCTGTGCTTCATGTGCTACTTTTATATTGTCCTTATCCTCTTTAGTCGTCAGTGTTTTTTGTTGGCATACACAGCTCTTTTCCCTTAGGTGCATATACTGGCTCTGAATCACATTAAATTCTTTTGTGAACGCCTCCTGCTGATCTTCTGGCGTTTTACCCATTAATGGATTAACTCAATTTACAGTAGACAGTCTATCTCATCGTGTTGAAGTCAGCCTTTCCTAAATCTGGAATCGTGGCAGCTGTTTTACATTTCTCACTTTCAAACATTGCACTGTACTCAATCTTATTATGATCACTATTGGATAAATGTTCACACGCCATTAGGTTGTTAACCAAATCTGCCTCTTTACTCATTACTAAATCTAATATAGCTTGCTCCTGTTGACTCAAGGGCATATCATCACAAAAAACTACCCTGAATACGTTCCGGAAATTCTGTATCATTCAGACATAAGCTTTGTCTGCTTATTCCATTCTACGTGAAAGTTAAACACACACCCTACCCTGTCTTTACAAGATTCTTGTCCAATTTCTATATATTTTTTTATATCACATAGTCATGGATCATACAATGTTTGTATGGGTCACACCGCAACATTAAACCTTTCTCTACTTGTTAATTCTACTCAAAGTTTCTACTGTCTGTGCAGCTCTAGTATACACTCTTTTATTTTTTTAAAAAACTGCAATTATCCACTGAAAGCATCCTGTTTTTGAATGTAAATTCAAACTGCAATTACCAATCACTTCCCAGACATATTTCCTTGATTTGCATCACACCCTTGCTTAGATAATCTCCAACCAACCCTTCAGACAACCCATTACTTGCAAGGTCACATCCAGCATTTTACCATAGTTATTATCCGTGTCCAGCCACTAATTTTCTACACCAAGCACCCCGCTTGATTTCACCATCAGCAATATTAATCTGCTCCTCTCCACACTCCAGTCCTTGGATATCCAATCCTTCAGTCATTAATTCACATACATATTGACTGAGTCTGTAGAGCCTGACATTCAAAGAGTCTGATAAATCAAACAACTCAAATGATCGTGGCAACCTTATCACCCTTGTTCAGAGGAATAGATGTTCTTTCCCACATTTCCAACATGCATATCTCTTGGATCAATTACTGCAATGGCATGCCAACTTTGACTAGCAAAATATGCAGTTGTGCCAGGTAATGAAATGGTCCAACACAAGTTCTCAAACCATTAACTGAGAACATTATGTGGAAAGGCAAACTGGGTGGATCTGTATGTTAGTTTGTTCAATTATCGTTCACTGAGGAGCTGGTCATAAACCCCCTCCAGATCTACAGCAGGAAACCTCCCTGAATTCCCCTCCCCACATGTTGGCATGACACCAAAACAGGGTTTGAGCAGTCTAGACTTTCTTACAGAAGGTACAAACATGAACTAGTACTCAGTGGGTGAACATTGCAGTTGATGGAAGTAACAAACCTAATTTATAAATGGGTTAAATGTACATTCAAAACCTTACTCTGAGGAAATGACACTGCCTACTCAAGCTTCCCAAGGATAGCGGTAAATTGGGGATGATATATCAAGGACAATAGAGGTTATTTTTAATGCATTTGGAGTAAGAAAGAGTGAGCGGTACTGTGGCGCAGCAGTGGAGTTGCTGCCTTACAGCGCCAGAGACCTGGATTCAACCCAGACTACAGGTGCTGTCTGTATGGAATTTGTACGTGACCACGTGGGTTTTCTCCGGCTGCTCTGGTTTCCTCCCACACTCCAGAAGTGTTCAGGCTTGCAGGTTAATTGGCTTCAGTAAAAATCGCAAATTGTCCCTAGTGTGAAGGATAGTGCTGATGTACAGGGATCGCCGGTTGGCACAGACTTGGTGGGCCAAAGGGCTTGCTTCCATACTGTATCCCTAAACTAAAACTAAACTTCTACATTAAACACCTATCATTCCTTATGAAGAAGTTCATTCCTGGAATCTTTCCGGGCACATTAACTGGAACAGACTGAACTTCTCTACCCAACTGACCGAGGTGTTTAGTCAGAAGAAGGGGGCAGTACTGGGATGGGTGAGCAGGAATGGGCAAAGGCAGGCAGTAACAGAACTATGCCAAATGACTTGCAGCAAATTCCACAGGCTGAACCTTCCTGTTTTGTTTTTCCACAGACAGGTGGAGGCTTTTCAAGCATTGCTCCATCTCCAGTGAAAGAATGAGACAGCTGCACAGCTATCTGCCTGCACCTGCTCACTGGCAGGGCTACAAACCCAAACAAATCTACCAGGTATTTGTTTTCAGCACATCTAGACCAGCAAAATAGTTAAGGCCTGCTGTGAAATAATTGGATAAGGGTGCTGGCTAAGCTCTATCTGCAGTGATACCTTTCACAGATACTGTTGCAGCTAATCTGCAGCCACAAAACTGGCAGTGTTTCCTCAGGTTGCCGAGAGGGAATTCAGAAATCGACCTGAATACACACAGACATGGAGAGAGAAATATACTCATACACAAACTCATATGCATACATACAGATATACATACTTACACACAGGCATACAGACATATACACTTACAGGGACAAACACATACACACGCATAGATATTGACATTTCTAGCATTTGTGTTTACTTTATGTACACTCACCACACACTCGGACCCATACATTTACACGGACAGATACACAAACACACATATTCACAGCGACATATGTCCAAACATATACACTGAGGCACACACTCAAAAAGACAGACATATGACACTGACACACACGTACAAGAGTAAAGATGTACGCTCCTGCACAATGGCACATGCAGGCATGCACACCCTTCTGTATATACTCCCATACAGTCACATCATACACACACAACATAACGCATGGATACTCAAACCTTCTCTCTCCCACACACACCCAAGCATATGCCCAGACACTCCCAACATGTACTTTAGTGCGCATAACACACACAAACACCATGACCACAATGAATTGCGGTGCTGGCTCGAAGGGCCAAATGGCATCCTCCTGCACCTATTTTCATTTCATTACATTTCAACATCCCTCTCCCAGGAAGCACACACTCACCCAATCACCATGTCCGCACTTAAGACTCTCTCTGCCCATACCAACATTGGTACACACGCAAACACGCACCTGCAAACCGTACGCGCGCACTGACATCCAACAAACACACACAACCTCCCATGCAAGTATGTGCGCACATGTACACTCTCACAAACCAACACAAGCGAGTATGCAAGCCTTCCTGCCACAAGCACCATACAGAGACATAAGCATATCAAAGTAAATAATCCACAGCTCTATTCACTCATGCCCAACCAACCCCAGGCACAAATTACATTCACATACATCTACCATCTGCACCACCCTGATTATCTTTGCTGCCACTTTCAGGGAACTACATGTTTCAGAGAACTATGTACATCTAGTGGGCCTCAACATAATTCTTGAGGATCACAACTCACCTTTAAACATGATAGATTACAACTTCCAGGAGTAACTTCAACACTAATGTAATAAATAATTTAAAGTAATTTCTATTCATACCTCCTGTGGACATGTTTCCTGTTTCTTAATCTCTCATTTACCCCATTCCTCATTTCCCTCCAGCATCTCGCCTTTAGATAATAAACAGGCTGGAGTATGCTACTCATAAGTACCTAGTCACTAGTTACGGTGCTTGTCCCTGCCTGCCAAGCAGGCACACTATAACTCGGATGTCAATAGCAAGCTGATGCCGTGCACTGGACATCCCATCAGTTCCTGGAGTTCAGGGACAGAGCTCAAACCACCAGATCCCACCTTGGAGCCCATTGCATTGTATTGGACTGCTCCGCTTTACTCCAGGAATGCCTTCAAGATGAAGCACAACCACATTCATATCAATGCAATCTGAAACTGCTGGCAACATTCAGCAGGTCAGAGATGATCGGTGGTGAGTTAGTATTTCAGGTCAATGACCCTTTATCACAATGGTTTTAATAAATGGTTATTGACCTGAAATGTTAACTGTATTTCTCTCTCGATTGATACTGTTGGACCTGCTGCATATTTCCATCATTTTATGTTTTTTTCTCCCGATTGCCTGCAAGTGCAACGGTTTGCTTTTCCTTTGAATAGAGTCACCAACTTTGTTCATTTGAAAAGGCAAATGCAGGTGTCTATATTTTATATATTTGAAAATAATTTAAATCCTTTTAAACTATTTTATGTGCCCTTGATTAAGAGTCTAAAGCATTTGGTACCAGAAAGCCTGGGGAGGTGATCTCAGGATAACCTATTAAGCACCAATTGGTTTCTACTTGTGAATTACTCTGCTGTGCAGAACAACCATGCCAATGAAGCTGAAATATGTTTGAACCCATGTGGCCACAGGAACAGATAGATGAGCAGATTGCATGCCTGATCCAGCATAATGATGTTCAAAACCTCCAGCATATTAATTTATCCCCCAAATTTCCCTTTTGATCTTTCCTCCCTTCCCAGCTTTCTCCGTGTCCACATTAACTCTTCCCCGGTCAATGCGGAGCTGAAATGCTAACTCTGTTCCACTCGTCAAGGGTGCTGCCTGGTCTGCTATTTCCTGCAGTTTTCTGTTTACAAACATAACTCCAGCTTTACTAGATGCCAGAATATACTGTGACAAAACAGATACTTTCAAAGAGGAAAGAGAGCGAAAGCAAGAAAAAGAGTCAAACAGCATGGAAACAGGCCCTTTGGCCCAATATGTCCATGCAGATCAAGATGCCCATCTAAGTTATCTAAGCTCATCCCATTTCATTACATTTGACCTTTATCCCTCTAAAACTTTCCTAACCATGTATCTGTGCAATTGCCTTTTCAATGCTGATATAGCACCTGTCTCAACCATTTCCTCTGACCTATTTCTATATACCTACCACCTCCCAGATATCTGAATTCAAGTATCCATGGAGATGACCCAGGGATTCTACAGAATGACTACACCAACTCGTCACAAGCCCACATCCACAGTTTACAATGTGTGATTATCTGTGACAGAAAACAATGCTAAATTATACAACTCCAAACCCGAGGTGCTTCACCATCATTCTGTGCTTACTCACCTTCAATCCGCTTTAGAGCTGAGAGACAGCTTTCCCGATCGGGAAACCCAAAGGGATTATTACAGGTCCGAATGGTATCGCATTCGCACTTCCCATTGATAATATTGCAGCCTGTTGCTAGGTTTTTATTGCAGGGCTCAACTCCAAGAAGCTGGTCGTCCTCCCAGTTCTCATCTGAAAGAAAAGTATTCTCAGAACACGGCCAGGATCAAAACAAGCTCACATCATGCATGCTGCTGTAAACGGGACTTAGCTATTAAACCAGTCACAACCTTGGCACCCGCTTAGTCACCAACGTAATTGTTGCTAATAAATGTTTATGTGGACACATGTAAGATCATTTTAGCTGTTGTACACACATGGGGATTCCAGGCAAGAGAGGGTACAGTAGCATAGTGGTTGTGTAACTGAATTGGCAGCCAAGAGTCCTGGACTAATGACCCAGAGACACAAGTTCAAATCTCACCACAGCAACTGGAAAATCTAAATTTGAGTAATTAGATAAATCTGGACTCAGCGTCAGGATCTTTCACATGAAGCTCTGCATTTTGTATGAACCCTTTCAATTCATTATCATATTCATCGGGGAAGGGCCTGATGAGACCCAAGAGTGGTCAATTTTCTAAATTTCCTACTGGTTCAGGGCAAATAGAGATGGACATGAAATGCTAGGCATTGCCTGGTAAATTCCATCCTGTGAACAAAAAGAATCAGAGGCTAGTTTCATTTTATGCAGCGAAACACAGGGCTGCAGTTTTATGCATAAGGCTTTCCATGCTCAGTTAACAAAGAGCATGTCTAATCATGGCAGGTATGTTTTTAACAATAGAAACCTAATTTCTTCTCTTCCTGCACTACATTAGACCGTCTCTAAACACAGCCAATGTGTTCGATAAAATCGAAGTTATAATAAGGTATAGACTTACCTTTACATTTGTTTGTGTATTTGTGTCAAACTCCACTTACACTATGCTACTCTTATACAGGAATAGGATTCATGCTAGAGACTAATTCAGTTACAAAATAACCAGGAAATTGATTGATCGATTGAAAGGTAATGGAAACAGGCCATTTGGCTCACCAAGTCCATACCGACCACTTGTTCCCACTAATTTTATTCTATCCCACTTGCACATCCACTCCTTACATACAACAGTAATTTTACAGAGGTCACTTAACCAACCAACCTACACATCTTTTGAGATAATTTAGTTTAGAGATACAGCATGGAAACAGTCTCTATGGTCCACTGAGCTGACAATTGTTCACCCGTTCACACTAGTTCGATGTTGTATCACTTTCTCAAGTATGGGCTTCCTCCCTCTTTTGTGTCCTGGGATGATTCTCAGTCTGAAGAAGGGTCTCGACCAAAAACGTCACCTATTCCTTTTCTCCAGAGATGCTGCCTGACTGAGTTACTCCAGCTTTTTATGTCTATCTTCAGTTTAAACCAGCATCTGCAGTTCCTTCCTACTCCTCCTACCATTGTATTTTTATACCGGAGACTCATACCTCTCCAGGCAGGCACCAACACAGACGTGTGGCGACTCACCACACCTCTCCACTCATCAGTACAGACCCGATGGGCTAAATGGCCTCCATCCATATCATACATTTTCTCCGATTCTTTTTCTACAAATGTTCCATAGTGATAACATCAACGCACTAATTTAAGTGCCAGGAAACTGGAAGTAACTTCATATTCATAGAAATTACACCCAGATGTTTTATCTCTACATGTTGTTCCACATGGTTCTGCTGCCAGAGTTTTTTTTTTAATCTTCTTTCTTTAAACAAAATTCAGTCGTTAAAGAGAAATATCAGCATGGGAAGGAGGAAATAAATGTAAGTACTTGCATATTCTAGTACAGAGGTGGGGCATTTAAGTTTTGGAACAGCATTTTTCCTTTAAAAATAAATTAATGCATCTGAATCTCTCCCAATCCATGGTAGAGGTTACCATTTCAGACACGCAAGGACTAACTGCTGCAATCCATTTCCCAGCTTTCCTTTTATATTCTTCCCTTTCAAATATTATCAATTTTTTCTTAAGCAGTGATAAAATCTCAAGTCTTTCTGGGCCTGGTGAAGCATTCTAAAGTTCCCAGATAATCCTCTGTGTGAAAGCATTTCTTCCAGCTCCCTATTCCATCTGGTGACATCAGCACGTTGTAACACTCAGTTGACGGTGACACTAATTACAACGTTAACTGTTGCAGTCTCCTCCATGCCTTTCGCTTTTGCTAGCCCTTTGCTTTTACCATGCACTAAAGTTCCAGGACTCTGCCTCTCTCAGGAGTCCGAGCAATGGAGAAACCCACCATCTGGGACAATAAGCTGTTGCTCTTGCGGCTTCCCCACACTGCATTACAGCCCAGTACAAGAGTCAGCATAATAATTTTTCAATAAAAACTCATGCAACTGAGGTCTGTGAAGAAATCCTATTTTATAGGGGTTTTAACTTTTAGCCTTCCTAAACTAGGTACTAACTATCTACAGTACTGGTTAACAAAATCTTTCAATACTTCAGCTATAATTTATGTTATCGGGTTTGTAAAATTCACACTTCTATCAAAGTGCTCCTTTTCACACCAGGGTTTGGTTGTGCAGAGCCTTGTAAACCTTTGGTACCTTATCCTCCTCTTATAGAAACACTACTTCCTAAACATCCGTGCTGTTATTTTCTTCTATTCATTCTTTAAAGGACTGAATGGCCTCATTCTGTGTTATTGTGAGTGTGAGATTGGAGCATGGGCATATCTGGCCTAATTGTCATAGTCACAACCAAGGAACATGGAAACAGGCCCTTCGGCCCAGCTCATCCATGTCGAGCTTGTTCTACTTGCCTGTGCCTGGACCATATTGGGGAAGAATCTTGAATGTCTAATGATCTGAAATATTGTTTAACGGTTAGGCTATATCAGAAGGCTGGTGACCCTTCAACGGCACAAGTTTTAATAGACTACCTACAAACACCTTTGGCACGGACGCTAAGATTTAAACTCACATCTTTGATCATTAGTCCAGTGCTCTGGATTAGTAGCTCCTTAATTTAACACAATGCTACCACAACTGTGTACAATTTGTTTTTATCTGATTTCAAGTTGCTCCATCATACGTCTGTCAGGCTGAGGTCAGTGGTCAGGAACAGTGCACTTTTCATGTCCTAACCCCAAGGTTATTGAGGGCAGCCACATCCTTAAGAGTGTTATAATTCACAAGCGCTTGTCTCAGTTTAGGGACAGCACAGTGGCGTAGCTGGTAAAGGTGCTGCTGCACAGTGCTGGAGACCTGGGTTCGACACTGACTTTGGGTGCTGTCTGTGTGGAGTTTACATGTTCTCCCTGGAACCAAGTGGTTTTCCTTTGGTTTTTCCCCACATCCCAAAACCGTGTGGTTAATTGGCCACAGTACATTGTCCCTAATGTGTATGGAGTGAATGCAAAAGTGGAATAACATAGAACTAGTGTGCACGGGTGATCGATAGTCGGCGTGGACTTGGTCGTCTGAAGGGCTTGTTTCCATTCTGTGTCTCTAAAGTAAACTAGCTGAAATAACTGTCAACAGGCCTGTCAACTTCATTCCTTGAATTTCAAACTAAATTTCAGAAAGATTAAAAAATCCATTGCTTTGTTTAAAGGCGAGGGAACACAGCTCACGCACGCTTTGGGGGTTTCAGCTCAATACGCTTTATTTCATGACATCTTAAATGGGTAACTCTAGTCTCGCTATATCCGTTGCACTACGCTTGGAGATGTGCCTGCAAGTTCCCAGTAAAGGAAATCCTTGGCATGTGAAGGAGAGAGAATGTAGGCTCTAAATCTCCAGGATAAGAAAGGAAAAAAAAATACTGCTGTCGAGGAATTTGGGAAAACATCTTTGCGCCCCAAGTCAAAACGTTTTACCTTTATAAAAACAAAAATATTTCTCAGGTACACTACATTCCCTTAGCTCCCAACCACCCTCCTCCGCCCCTTTAACAAGTGCTAACTGCGACTGTAGCCAGAGGAAGAAAGAGTTCCTGGAGAAGTTTTGAATTCAACTGTTGTTTTGTTCTATCGTGAGAACTTAATTCGCTCGACTCATTGCTGCCGCCTGCCTTTCAAAGTTGAAAGCTCATGTCGCCTCTGTAAATTCTTCCACATTAAAAATAAGTGAGAATTAACGGGGTGGGGGGGGAGCTTGAGATTGCCGTTTTTTTTTTACTGCAGTCTTATCGATAAAACGTATTTTAAACACGAAAAACCTTAGCTGACTGAGTAAAATCATAGGATCACATGGTCAGATTCGGAAAAGGCAACTGTTTCTAATATATTTGAAAATTGGCTGACATTTGTGTTTTTATTTCTCGAGCCAATTTCATTCTGCGAAGTTAAAAAAAAAGAAAAGAAAAACAGACTCTACATTTCAAGTCATCCCTTTCTTATTTACAAATCAGGGTCTGGTGTGAGCCAGCTTTGATGCTACGTTTACTGTAAACTGCAACCTGGTAATTTAAAAACACGCTGCTTCATCTTAATGCATTAAACTCTGATGAAACCAATCGGTGCCCATCAGTGGCTAGCATAAGGTTCACACCTCGAGTATGGCATTATCTTTTTAGAAATGACGGCAAAGCTCCCTGCACCCTATGCTGAGGGAATGGGTGAAAGTTGCGCTGGTAAGTTCTTGGTGCGTCGCTGTTATTAGTGACGGCTCTGAAGTTCGCTGAACACGCGGAGAGTGAAGTCACTCGCCAGCTCACGGTGTCTCTGCAGTTCAGTCCCTTCCTTGAGGCTCAGTGTGGCTTCCAAGTCTGGGATCCGATCCACTAGCAGACATAGCAAACATTCCTGTCAAAAAAAGCCCTCCAACAGTCAGTCCACCGTGAAGAGGCAGGACTGCGCAGCACCGAATCCAAAAACAGCAAGGAATTTGTTAGCAGAAACAGCTAACAACAACAAACATAAATAATATAGTTTATACGTTTCCCCACAATCCATGAATTGGGAAGAATGCGTGTCTGGGTGTGGAGGGTATTATCTACTAAGTACACATTTTATCAGAGAATCCTTTGCAGCGCAAGTAAGCTGCAAAGATCACGCTAAAGCTAAATAAAAGGAATCTGCAATCAATATACTCATAAGAGGCAGAGTACAATGCAATGTCCAGAAACAACAAAAGCTGCAAAAAGGTGCATCAGTTCCGGGGAGCACAATTACTAGGACAACTGCTTAATAACTGCACAATAGCTAGGCTCTGCTTTAATAGCGTGCATGGAATAGTAGCATTATAAATATGTATCCTTTAACAAAAAAACAACACGAATCCTTTTCTCTCCCACCGAATTGTGGAAAAAAACAACTGGAGTTAATTTCAAAGTTACAGTATGTCCTCGCGCCATGTTAAAAAAAAGTCGGCGTTGCACAACCTACCTTGGCATATCCCAACTTCGTAGCCGGTGATGGAGCCGCCGCTGAAAGGTGGTTTGATAACGCACTGGAGGCCCAGGTCGCAAGTGCCGTACAGTCCGTAGACTCCGCCGCAAGTCTCGTTCTGCTGCTTGGCGCAAGTCGCGCAGCAGCCGCAGAAACCCATCAGTATACTCCCCGAACAATTCCTCGGCTCCTCGCACTTGGATCCATCGCAGGGCAAGCACACCAGAGCCCAACTGCTCTGAGCCAATAAATTAATAAGGTGCACGACTCCCAAAAACCTCACAGCCAGGTACATCCAAGAAAGGGCCATTTCCACCACTTTCTTTCAGCGTTAAGCCAAATGTTTTTTTCCCCCTCAAACGTTTCTTTCCCCCCCCCTCTCCAAAAATGGAGTTTAAAAAAAAAATCACAGCGAAAGTTTAAAAAACTCTTGCACTGGACGTCGGGGTGGAACGAAGATCACCCACAGATGCAAACGCCAGCCCTTGTATATAAGCCAGCAGCATGCGATGTAAAAAAAGGAAACGAGATCCCACACCCCTCCCCACCACAGAAAAGTTTCTTCCTGGTTAAGGACCAACAAAGTTGAGTCGGATTCTTATTTTCTTCTCTCGCGGCTACAATTGCCTCATAAACTTCTGCAATTCTTGTCCACTGTCGTCGCCGTGATTCCAAATTCGGTTTCTCTTTTTGAATCAGATGCAGACGACGCCTCTCTTTTTTTTCCTTGCAGGTTTTTTTCCTACCCTCTTTGAGGTGCTAATAGCGGTATAGCTAACAGCGCCTGTGCTGTGCTGGGCTGTCACACTGGGCGCTGGGCTGGAGCTGAATGCGCGGCGCCGAAGCCGCAGCAACACATGGACGCGCATCCCCGGGCCGCGCCGTACCAGCCAACCAGCCTGCACACCCGTCCGTCAATCCACCCACGCTGCCATTGTGACGTGGCCGCCCAGGCTCCGCCCTCCATCCCCGCTCTTCGCCCCGCCCACCCAGCAAACGCAGCGCGCCTGCGCGCATTCCACAAATTGTTACACGGGCGAAACGCGGGTCCGAGTAATCCGCTGCAAATTCCCCTTTTACCCGCCTTGTTATCGCCCCCCCCCTCCCCATCCATGACATTTCTTGCAGCTCTCTATGTGTTTTCTTTCAAAAATGTGTACAAGTAATGCGTGCAATAACGTATAAAGATTCTGGGACGGTTGGTGACATTTCAAAGCCCCATCATTTCTAAGGTAACCAACGAGACACTAGAAAAAAGAAAAAACATTCTACATTTCCTTGAACCCCCCTCCAGCTAACGATTAACCATCCTACGTCCTTAATCAACGTCTGCTTTGATCTGTCGTTTTCTCGTCTTGTCCTTCCATTTATCTAGTTTCCCTCTCCCCTGACAGTCTGAAGAAGGGGAGAGGGAAGGTGCACGACTTCCTTCTCTCCAGAGATGCTGCATATTCAGCCTATTCCCCTGAGTTACCCCAGCATTTTGTGTCCATCTTAAAGACACAGAAGAGAGGACGCATCCTGCAGATACCAGAGGAAAATAAACACGTATTTTTTTTTAAAGTTCGCTCCCCAGAGCACCAATACAAGGCTTGCACAATAGTTGTATTTCTTTGCCGAATGGATTTTTTCACATTCAAACATTTAGCACCTGACGACAACCTGATCTTTTGACATTTACAACGTATTTCCAAATGAATGCAACATTGAACAGATTGATGCACGTCAGTGGCAAAACGGGAGGAGTGGGGGTGGTGACTCACTTAACCTTAAATTAAGGAAGTAACCGCATGAGCTGTGCAAGAAAGACCCAACGCGACATGCCGTTTCATTCCTTAGATCTCTGCCGAGAGTTTTAAATACTTGTAATCCACCAAATCGTTATGTACCTTTCCCCGCCCCGTTCCTTCTCCTTGACTCAAATAAACAAAAAAAACCACAAATGGCACGAGTAAATGAGGTAAAGAAGAATTTTCTGTGCAACATTCCAATAGGGTTACTCAAATAATTTCCCCACGTGGGGCTCTCGTTAATCCTGTTTCCAGAATGTGCAGGACTGGGAAAGGACAGTATTCCAGCAACATTCCCCAGGCTGAAGAGTTCACCACTGTGAGTGTTTTGCAGCGTTTAGTTTAAAAAGATGGAAGAAAACAAGGGCAGCACTTTAGTGACTGTCATTCAATTATTGATTATGTAGGAGCTTGATGGTCTGGTGCCGGTTTGTTCGTGTTCCAATGCCCACCTCCATCAAACAAATGATCTTACATATCTTGCAGTGTGAACATTGCTCCTGATATCAGCATTAACTGCTCTCCCCTATTTTCCCTTGAGAACCTGATGGTGATCTTGCACCACTGCGATTTTCATGATGAATGAATGAATACGTTTATTGGCCAGGTATTCACATACAAGGAATTTGACTTGGTGCTCTGCCCGTAAGTGACAACATGACATACAGTGACAGTTAGGAATGACACATAAAACATTAAACATTAATGTTTTAAACATTAAACATTAATGTTTTATATAAAACATTAACATTAAGGTACTCCTGCCATGTTGTCTCCTGATTTTCCCCAGTCACACCGTAATAATGGTGATGTATTTCAGTGGTGTGAGCCTGCAGGTAGGTGTTTAGTCCCTTATTATTCTGGACGGCGGAAGTCACAAATTGGATGTAAATAGATATAAAAATATCTACAAAAAGACACAATGTGCCAGAGTCACACAGTAGGTTAGGTAGCATCTCTGGAGAACATGGATAGATGACGTTTTGGGTCAGGACCCTCCTCATCCATCCCTGGAGGCACCTTTATTAACCGACCTTGAGGGGACAATAGGCCAGACCCCAGTTCCCTCTTCTCCTGCCGACTTCGCTCCTCGCCAGTCGCATCCATCATTGTCACTGGCTCCATCCTTTCGGTCTCTAGTCTTTGGGGGGCGTGCAGGGACTGGCTTGGTGGCCCCCATGCAGGCCGCCCTATGCTGGGTCCTATGAGTAGAGCTTTACATGCAGGTTCACCATAACTACCTTGCTTTTTTCTCACAGAGAGTTGTGAGTCTGTGGAATTCTCTGCCTCAGAGGGCGGTGGAGGCCGGTTCTCTGGATACTTTCAAGAGAGAGCTAGATAGGGTTCTTAAAGATGGCGGAATCAGGGGATATGGGGAGAAGGCAGGAATGGGGTACTGATTGGGGATGATCCACCGTGATCACATTGAATGGCGATGCTGGCTCGAAGGGCCGAACGGCCTACTCCTGCACCTATTGTCTATTGTCTATTGCCTCTGTTAATGAATCTCACAATCCCAATGCTTTACTAGTCAATCTCTCAGCATGTCCTGGCACTTAAAAAAAAAAAAATGCAGATACGTACCCAGCTCTCTCTGTTCCTGCACATCCTTCAGAACATTAAGTTTGTATTGTCTTCTTGAACTACTTCTCCCTAAATGTATAATTCATAACTTTTGTCTGCCCTCCAACCACTCATTCCACTAGACGATATCCTTCCGCAGTCTATTATTAACCTCCTCATTGTTCACTGCATTTCCAACCTTTGAGTCATCCCCACATTCAGATTTTGACCTAAAACACTCATGTCATAAGTTCATAAGAGATAGGAGCAGAATTAGGTCATTCGGCCCATCAAGTGTACTCTGCCATTCAATTATGGCTGATCTATCTCATCTTCGTAACCCCATTCTCCTGCCTTCTCCACATAACCACCGACACCCCTGTCTGTCATTAATATATTAAAACAGCAGTGATGCCAACAATGACACCAAGAGAGCATCAGAATCTACCATCCTCACATCAGAAAAGCCATTAATGCAGTCAAACTAAAAAAAAAGTTTTAATGTATCGTGCTCTTTAAGGTAAATATGTTCAATTTGTTAATTTACTTTTACTCGGATTTATTTTCTAGAGTCAAGGAGTCATACCATAGAAACGGACCATTCAGCCAATCACTTCATCACCATACATCAAGTATCTATCAATGCTAATCCCATTAACCAGCACCACTAAATGTTCCCCATCCCGGCTTCCTGAAATATACAAATTACATCATAACTAACAGGGGTGGCAGTGGTGTGAACAAGAGTGAACTGGAAGTGGACTGGATTAGAGGGTGTTAGCTATAAGGAAGGTTGGACAAGCTTGGATTGTTTTCTCTATAGCATCCAAGGTTGCAGGAAGACCTGTCAGAAGTATGTAGAATTATGAGAGACACAGATAGGATGAACCGAACTTTATTCCCAGAGTGGAAATGTCAAAGACGTGAGGCCATAGTTTTACGGTTAGAGGGAGAAAATTTAAAGGAGATGTGCGGGGGAAGTTTTGTAGAGTGTGGTGGGTGCTTGGAATGTACCGTCATGGGTGATAATGGAAGCAGATATGATAGTGGCTTTTAGGAGACTTTTAGATGGGCATATACACATGTAGGGAATGGGATGTGAATCACATGCAGGCAGAGGAGTTGGTTGAACTTGGCATTATGTTCAGCCAATTGTTCATTATATTGTGGGTGGAGGGGCCTGCTGTGGTGCAGCCTGTACGATGTTCTGTGAACATTTGGGGAGAGAGTATGTTAATCTCAGTTACGAGCAGGGATCTTCAGTTACCTGAAGTGATTTGAGCAGTTGATGTTAGGTTCAATGTAACTACCTTGGAGAAGGAATGATTATAAGAAATCTAATAAAGATATTAGCCACTTTGATAAAGCGACTTTGAGACCATGTTTTCTCTGGCGAGCAGATTGGCACAAAGTATCACACAATACTGAGAGGGCTAAACAGATGGGATGTGACGAGGAAGTTTACTCAGGATGAGGAGTCTAGAACAACAGGGTCACAGCTATTGTGGCTATTGTGGAGGCTTGGATGTAAAATTGGCTGAGTTGCAGACTGTGAAGAAAGCTATGAAAGGATACAACACGATATAGATATGGCTGGAGAAATGGCAGATGGGTTTAATTTGGGCACTTGTCAAGTGTTGCACTTTGGAGGGGTCAAATGTGAGGGGAAAGTATACAGTTAATGGCAGGACCCTTAATAGCATTGAATTACAGAGGGATATCAGAGTTCATATTTATTGGCTCCCTGAAAGCAGTAACCCAAGTAGATAGAGTGCAAAAAAAAAGGCCAGAGGTATGCTTGCCTTCATCAGTCAGGGCATTTAGCATTGTAGTCAGAAAGTCATGATGCAACTTGACAAAACTATGGTGGGCCGCATATGGATGATAGTGTGCATTTTTGTTATAGCTAATACCCTCTAATTCAGTCATCACCTTGGTAAGCATCTTCTGCACCCTCTCCAAAGCCTCTACATCCTTTCTGTACGATGCCCCCATTCAGAAAGGATGTGGAGGCTTTGGAGAGGCTGCAGGAGATATTTACCAAGGTGATGCCTGAATTAGAGGATATTAGCTATAAGAAGAAGTTGGAGAAACGTTGATTGTTTTCTTTGGAGCATTGGAGGCTTAGGATAGACCTTATAGAAGTACATAAAGTTATGAGAAGCACAAATAGTGTAGACAATCAGAAACACCTTCCCAGGGTGGAAATGTCAAAGCCTGGAGGGCATAGCTTTTAGTTGAGGGAGCAAAATTTAACGGAGATGTGGGGGGCAATTTATTAACACAGAGAGTGGTAGTTGCCTAGAACACGCTCGCATGAATGGCAATGGAAGCAGATACAATAGTGGCATTTAGATATGTAAATTAATGTGCAGTGGTAGAGGGATACAGGTCATGTACAGGCAGAGGTGATTAGTTTAATTTGGCATCCAATTGTTAGCATAGGCATTGTGGGATGAAATACTTGTTCCTGTGTGGTACTGTTCTATGTTCTATGTATTTTGGAGAAGAGCAAGAGCTCTTTTGGCATCTTCTCTGCGATTTGAGCCTGTAATCGCATTGAACACCACCAGATGTACCTCTAGTATGTTTGAGTGACCGTATAGTGTGCATGGTATTTTCTTGCCTTTACTCATATAAGGCCGTACTCGCATCAATACAAATAGTAGAAACAATAAAACCTATCGGATGAACTCAACGGCTCAAGCAGCATATGTGGGGGGGAAAGGAATTGTCCATGTTTTGGGTCAAGACCCTGCATCAGGAATATGGATTCCAGCATCTGTAGTCTCCTGTGTTTCCATTGAAGGCCAGGCCCAAATTCTGACAGAATTAGCATTAGATTGTTGTCATGAACATGGTGGGCCACAGGGCCTATTTCAGGGCTGTGAGACTCCATGACATGTCAGCTGTAAATGAAGTTCAGAAGTGATTGATTGGCTGTGATGCACTTTGGAATGTCTTTCAAAATATGGAAGAGTGGCCAGGCTTTTTAAATTATGCTGAACATGTGCAAATTTCCCATGCTGGCGTGTACCCCTGACTGAACTACAGCTGAGCTCACAGCCTTTTAACTGAGAGTTTATGTCTGTAAGTGTACAAGATCCAAAAGGCAATTTTACAATTGTGTGCTACTGGTAGGAGGCTCTGCCCGTAATTGAGAATTTGCAGGTAACCCAACTCCTATTTTCAAATGAGAATTAATTTCTGCTTTGGATACTTACAACGATCATGTACTCCCTGATTAGGTGTAGTACAGTCAGAGCGGGAGTATCCTTAACTCTGTTCCCCAGCCACAGAACGCATCTGCTATTGACAGGGCGTTATCTCTATTGGGTCTGAGTCTCACTTCCAAGTTATGCTCTGAATCTGACACTCACGAGGTACCATCTTTCAGCTGAGATGTTAAACTGAGGCCCTATCTCCCATCTTGGATGTATATGATAGTTCCCGGGGGCTATACAGAAGAAGAACAGCAGTTTTTATAACTGTTCTGGCCAATATTTATCCGTTGCTCAGCATTATAATAAAATGTTATCTGATCTCATTGACATTTCTGGGATTTTTCTGTGCAAACATTGTCTGAAATGCTATCCTTCACTGTAGAGCTGGGGTGAGAGATTGCAACCTTCACGTGGTCCGCCCTGTTTCGACAAATGCAATCAACCTGGTGTGCACAACCTGGTGTGCACAATCAAATAAGATAAAATAGAACAAGTTGTTCTACAACTTTAGGCTGTGCACGCCATACGCAAGAAGAAGAAGCCTGTAGAAGTGGAACTTAGAACAGTATAGTACAGGAACTTGCCCTTAGGCTTACAATGTCTGTACTGAACATGATGCTAAGCCTGTATGTGATCCACATCCTTCCATTCTCCGCATACCCATGTGCTTAAATCAAAAACCTTTTAAATGCCCCTATCAAATCTGTCTCCACGACCAACCCTGGTAGCATGTTCTAGGCATCCACCACACTTAACTTGCACATCTCCTTTAAACTTTTGCTGCTCTCATCTTAAAGATATATTCCCTAGTCTTTGACATTTTACCTTGTTTAGTTTAATTTAGAGATACAGCGCGGAAACAGGCCCTTCGGCCCGCTGAGTCCGAATGGACCAGCGATCCCCTCACATTAATACTATGCTGCACACACTAGGGACAATTTACACATACACCAAACCAATTAACTTGTACGTATTGGAGTGTGGAGGAAACGGAAGATCTCGAAGAAAACCCACGTGGTCACGGGGAGATTGTTCAAACTGTACAGGCAGCGCATGTAGTCAGGATCGAACCCGGGTCTCCGGGGCAGCAAGCGCTGTAAGGCAGCAACTCTACCACTGCGCAACAGTGCTGCCCAATTCCACTGTGAAAAGGGATCTGGTTGTCTACACTATCGGTACCTCAGAATTTTATCAACTTCTATAAAGCCTCAGCCTCTGATTTTCCAGAGAAAACAATCCAAACTTGTCGAACTAATGCCCACTAATCCAGGCAGCATTCTGGTAAACATTTTATGCACCCTCTCCAAAGTCCCCACATCTGTTCTGTAATGGGACAACTAGAACTGCATGCAATACTCTGGCCTAAACAAGTCCTATAAAGCTACAAAAATGATTTCCTAACTCTTATACTGATTGCCCTGACCGATGAAGGCAAGCATACATTAAGCCTTCTTTACCTCTCTATCCTCAGGGTGCTTTGGATTTAGACCCCAAGATTCCTCTGTATGTCAAACATCCTTCTGCACATTAAAACAACATGTCATTTGGAAATCTTTGAAAGGGCGGTGAAGGGTGCCAAATTATTGAAACACCTTTTCCTTTATTCCTGACCATATCAGTATCATCGTTATCCCTCAGTTCCTTCTGCAGCAATTTCTGAGTACGTTCTGTGTGAAACTAACAGCCAATGCATAGATCTTTTATTTGCAGGTTTGCTTTAGCTCGGAACTGAGCTGAGACTGACAAAAGCCAGTATGATTAGGACTGTCAAAGAGGTGGAGATGGGAAAGAAATCCCCTGTAGTTGGACTCAAATTGTATCTCAGGATGAAAGGGCACTGTGCAAATCCGCTGCACTTACCCAGCGATATTCAGTCCCCCAAGGAGTGACAAATTATACCTTTTAAAAGTGCATTCAAAATCCAGATCCTTATGTTTGAGTAGGGAACAGTGAATTCCTTGTGAAAATGTACTTGGATATTATCTGGTACCACAGTTTAAATTGGCAGTTTTTGGTTCCCTGACAGATGTTGGGAAGGCGACCTTGTAACATAGTATTGTGGCCTTGCAAAGTCATACATTTTATAAATGTATACGTGTGGAATGTGCACTTTGTGTATTTTTAAGAGAAGGATATTTTGTTTCCTTTAATGTGTTTTGGAATTTGTGAACCTTGAATGCAAAAGTGGAAAACAATCGAGTAAATTAAATCAAGCAAACTTTCATTTTTAATGTGTAAGAAGGAACTGCAGATGCTGGTTTTGGGTCGAGCCCCTTCTTCAGGCTGGGAGTCATGGGAAAAGGGTCCCCTGATTCTCAGTCTGAAGAAGGGTCTCGACCCGAAACGTCATCTATTCTTTTTCTCCGGAGATGCTGATCCGCTGAGTTACTCTAGGTTTTTGTGCCTATCTTTAATTTTTAATACTTGAACATTCTCATCTTGTCTCCGATGTCACTAATACATTTCTACATATGCATATTAGAAAGTTCATAAGTCATCAGAGCAGAATTAGGCCATTCGGCCCATCAAGTCAACTCCACCATTCAATCATGTCTGATCTATCTTTCCCCCGCAACCCTATTCTTCTGCCTTCTCCCCATAATTTCTGACTCTCCTAATGATCAGGAACCTGTCAATATCCTTTTATTCTGAGACTATGCCCTCTGCTCCTAGTCTCTCCCACTAGTTGAAACATCCTCTCCACATCCTCTCTATCCAGGCCTTTCACTATTTGGTAACTTTCAATGTCTCCACTCATCCTTCTAAACTTCAGCGAGTATAGGCCCAGAGCCATCAAATGTCCATCATACATTAACCCAATCATCACCAGGACCTTTATTCCTACTACCAAAATTCATGACCACAGACATTGCTACGCTGTATTCCATCTACCACTTCTTTGCTCACTCTCCTAAACTGTCCAAGTCCTTCTGCAGACTCCCTGATCCCATAGACGCACTACCTGCCCCTCTACCAATCTTTGAATCATCTGCAAACTTGGCCACAAAGCCATCATCCAAGTTATTGATATACAATGTGAGGTGTAGTGGCCCCAACACCTACCCCTGCGGAACACCACTGGTGATTGGCAGCCAACCAGAAAAAGCCCCCTTTGTTCCCACTCTTTGCCTTCCGCCATTCATCGAGTCTTCTCGCCATACTGGTATCTTCCCTCTAATACCGTAGGCTCTCATCTTGTTCAGCAGCCTCATGTGTGGCATCTCAACAAAGACCTTCTGAGAATCCAGGTGAACAACATCCACTGACTCTTCTGGACTATCTGGACTACCCTTCTTCCCACCCTGCTTCCTGTAAGGACTCCATCCCCTACTCCCAATTCCTCCATCTATGCCGCTTGTGCTCCCAGGACGAGGCGTTCCAAACCAGGGCATCTGAAATGTCCTCATTCTTCAGGGAACGGGGGTTCCCCTCCGCCACCATAGATGAGGCTCGCACCAGGGTCTCTTCCATACCCCGCAACACTGCTCTCTCTCCCCATCCCCGCACTCGCAACAAGGGCAGAGTCCCCCTAGTCCTCACCTTTCACCCCACCAGCCGTCACGTACAACAAGTAATCCTCCGCCAGTTTTGCCACCTCCAACGTGACCCCACCACTCGCCACATCTTCCCATCTCCCCCCATGTCTGCCTTCCGCAAAGACCGCTCCCTCCGTAACTCCCTTGTCAATTCTTCCCTTCCCTCCCGTACCACCCCCTCCCAGGGCACTTTCCATTGCAACCGCAAGAAATGCAACACCTGTCCCTTTACCTCCCCCCTCGACTCCATTCAAGGACCCAAGCAGTCGTTCCAGGTGCGACAGAGGTTTACCTGTATCTCCTCCAACCTCATCTACTGCATCCGCTGCTCTAGATGTCAGCTTATCTTCATCGGTGAGACTAAGCGGAGGTTTGGCGATCGTTTCGCCGAACACCTCCGCTCGGTCCGCAAGAACCTACCTGACCTCCCGGTGGCTCAGCTCTTCAACTCCTCCTCCCATTCCCCGTCCGACCTCTCTGTCCTGGATCTCCTCCATGGCCAGAGTGAGCAACACCGGAAATTGGAGGAACAGCACCTCATATTCCGCTTGGGGAGTCTGCATCCTGAGGGCATGAACATTGAATTCTCCCAATTTTGTTAGCCCTTGCTGTCTCCTCCCATCCCTCAGCCCTCGGGCTCCTCCTCCTCCTTTTTCCTTCCTTCTCCCCGCCACCCCCAATCAATCTGAAGAAGGGTTTTGGCCCGAAACGTTGCCTAATTCCTTCGCTCCATAGATGCTGCTGCACCCGCTGAGTTTCTCCAGCATTTTTGTGTACCTTCGATTTTCCAGCATCTGCAGTTCCTTCTTGAACACTTTTTCCACTGACTCTTCGTTGTCTGTCCATGTTGACTTTGGCCTATTTTATCATGTACTTCTAAGTATCTGGAAAACTAATGTTTAATACTGGACTCTAAAATCTGACCAATCACTGAAGCCAGGCTATAGTTTCCCTTCTTTTGCCCCACTCCCTATGCGTAGGGAGAGTGATGAACTGGCTTCCAATCAAGCAGGTTGGTTTAGCCTGGATGATGTTGAATACTAAAGTGTGTTTATTCATTCAGAAAAACTGCAAGCCTACTCTGATACTGTGCTCTGTGCCTGCACTGTGTGTGCCATATACAAAATGCTCTGCAGCAACTCACCTACAACACACCCAGTTATCTTTATCCCTAAAACATGGAACGCCTTCTCAAAACTGGCATAGTACATTCTATTAAGGTTTATATCTTGTGTGAATTTCAGTCCTTCATAAGATAAAGAATAGCAGCTATGGTTCCATAGAGTTTTGGACTTGACACTATAATTAATTATCACACTTAACAAGCATTCAAAATTGAATGAGGGATGTTCAATAATTTATCATTGCAATTACATTGTCAGTGGAACCGCAGTTCAAGTGGATTCAAACTTTCAAGAACTGGGCATTTTCACACTGGGAAATGTATAACTGCTGTGTCTGAAATTGCTTTTAGTTCATTTAAATTTGATTTTCATTGAGGCAATTCAAAGAAGCACCTTTGCACCTATTAAATATAATTCAGGTAATTTAACTCCACCCAATTTCTTCTTATGACATATCTCATATGGGCTGTAAAAATGTACAGAATATAATTTTTTTCTAAAGACTGTAACATTTATAAAGGGTTACTGATAGTGACATTCCATCCGTCATGATGCCAGACCATATAAAAGTGGCTTGTTGGGAACAGCAAGACATCTAACTGGACAAGTGATTGTTCCTGATATTTGAAAGCGTTGTTGCCAAAGGAAGATTGTATCCTTATCAAAGTTATATTGTTTTCGGGATCTCTTTGGAAAGAAATTAGAGCTACCATTTCACAGTATTATGCCCCTGTCCCACTTAGGAAACCTGAACGGAAATCTCTGGAGACTTTGCGCCCCACCCAAGGTTTCCGTGCGGTTCCCGGAGGTTGCAGGTGGTTGCCAGAGGTTGCAGGTAGGGAGACTGACAAAAACCTCCGGGAACCGCACGGAAACCTTGGGTGGGGCGCAAAGTCTCCAGAGGTTTCCGTTCAGGTTTCCTAAGTGGGACAGGGGTTTACGGACATCCTAAAACCATAGTTATACAGCATAGAAATATACTCTTCAGCTCATCACTTCCATGCCAATCTATATGCCTATCTACATTAATTCCATTTGCCCTCATTAGGTCTATATCCTTCCATGCTTTGCCTATTTAAGTGTCTTTCTAAATGTCACTTAAATGTAATGATTGTATGTGACTCCACCACCTTCCCTGGCAGCAAGTTCCAAATATCAACCAGTCTCACTGTACAAAAAAGTTCCACTCAAATCTCCTTTAAAATTCCTTCCTCTCACCTTACACCCATGGCCTCGTGTATTTGATATCCTCGCCAAGGGAAAAATATTCTGATTACTACACTATCTATTCCTCATTTAATTTTAGCTATCTATCAGGTCCTGATATTTCACCATAACTAAAGTCCTTCAATCCAGCACCATCCTGGTGAATCTCCTCTACAGTTCCTCCAATGCACTCATGTCCTTCCTGTATCGTGGCGGGCAGAGCTACACACAACACTTCAAGTACAGCACTTTGCAAACGTCCCTATTGTATATCCTAATGATTGATATCTGGAACTTGCTGGCAGAGGGACGGGAGTCTAGAGACTCAAGACTCCCACCGGAGGCCAACCTCTAAGGTGTGACAAAACTACGCTTACATCCTATACATGGGTGTATCTGGGTGTAGGAGGTTTAGTATTATAAAATCCCTTTGAGGAGTTTTATAACCAGAGTCAGATACAATCCATGCAGGGGTGCAGAAGAGATTCACCTGAATTTTAGCTGGACCTGTGGGCTTCATCATGGGGAGGGGAGGGGAGAGGTTGGAAAGGCTGGGACTTCTTTTTTTGCACTGTAGGAATCTGAGGGGTGAAGTTATTGAGGTGTGCAAGATTGTGAGGGACATCGATGAAGTGAACATTCACAGTCTCTTTGCCCAGGGTAGAGGATTCGAAAACTAGAGAGCAAAGGCTTAAGGTGAGAGAGGAAAGAATTACTGTAAAAGGCATGCTAAATTGGGTTCAGATCGGGTGATTGACTTGGCCACTCAACAATTGACAATTCTTTAGCTTTGAAAAACTCCTTTGTTGCTTTAGCAGTATCTTTGGGATCATTGTCTTGCTGTAGAATGAACTGCTGGCCAATGAGTTTTGAGGCATTTGTTTGAACGAGCAGATTGGATGTGTCTATACACTTCAGAATACATTATGCTACTACAGGTATCATCAGCAATTGTATCAACAATAAAGATAAGTGAGCCAGTAACTTCAGCAGCCATACATGCCCAGGCCATAACACCCCCACCACCGTGTTTCACAGATGAGGTGGTATTGTTAGTATCTTGGCAGTTTCTTCTCTCCTTCCTACTTTGCACTTGCCATCACTCTGATATTAGTTAATCTTTGTCTCATCTCTCCACAAGACCTTTTTCCAGAACTGTGGTTGCTCTTTTAAGTATTTCTTGGCAAACTGTAACCCACCAACCTATTTATGCGGCTAACTAGTGGTTTGCATCTTGCATACTGTATTTCTGTAGCCTCTGTATTTCTGTTCATTGAAGTCTTCTGCGGACAGTGGTCATTGACAAATCCACACCTGACTCCTGAAGAGTGTTTCTGATCTGTCGGACAGGTGTTTGGGGGTTTTCCTTTATTATAGAGAAAATTCTTCTGTCATCAGCTGTGGAGGTCTTCCTTGGCCTGCCAGTCCCTTTGTGATTAGTATGCTCACCAGTGCTCTCTTTCTTCTTAATGATGTTCCAAACAGTTGATTTTGGTAAGCCTAAGGTTTGGCTGATGTCTCTAACAGTTTTATTCTTGTTATTTACTCATAATGACTTATTTGACTTTCATTGGCACAACTTTGGTCCTCATGTTGATAAACAGCAATAAAAGTTTCCAAAGGTGATGGAAAGACTGGAGGAAAGACTAGGTGCTGAGAGCTCTCTTATACCTGCATTAAGGAGGCAATTAAACACACCTGAGCAATTACAAACGCCTGTGAAGTCATGTGATCCCAAACATTGTGGTGCCCTGAAATGGGATTCACCTGGGGGGGGGGGGGGGGGGGGGGGGGAAGGGGTGATCAACAATAAAGATTGTGAGGGACAGCGATGAAGTGGGGAGGTAGTAATAAACTAGAGAGTTACTGCTGTAATTCTACATTGGGTTCAGTGAAACCAAATTCTGTATAGCTTTGAAAACTACCTTTAGTAATAAAGTCCTGCGTATGTGATTTTGGCCAATGAGTTTGAGGCATTGTTTGAACAAATCTCAAATCAGCAATTGTGGAGTACGGAGGGCAATAAATAAATGATGGGTCTTTGTCCAAAACAGTATGAAGGGCACTGTAAGAGTGTATCAATAGGCAACATTTTTCACTCAGAGGGTAATACGTATCTGGAACAAGCTGCTAGAGGAATCTATACCAGCGGGATATAATTACTATGTTTAAATGACGTTTGGACATATGCATGGATAGGAAGGGTTCAGAGAGTGATGGATTAAATGCAGACAAAATGCAGAAGGCTGAAAGTAATGGGCCTGTCCCACTTTCACGACCTAATTCACAACCTTTTTTACTCGTGGACATTTTTCATCAGGCTAGAAAAATGCCTCGACCTACATGATGCCACGAGTACCTACGACTAGCATCACGACCTGCCTACGACCTACCTACGACCTCCTACGACCTCGTGACGAGTATGGGTCAAGGGCAAACTCAGCAGAGGTCGTGAATTAGGTTGTGAAAGTGGGACAGGCTCTTAAGCATGCAGGTACAGCAGGCAGTGAAGAAAGCAAATGGCATATTGGCCTACATAGCGAGAGAATTTGAGTATAGGATCAAGGAGGTCCTACTGCAGTTGTTCGGGGCCCCGGTGAGACCGCACCTGTTGTATTGTGTGTAGTTTTGGATATTTTGTAATTTGAGGAAGGACATTCTTGCTATTGAAGGAGTGCAGCGTATGTTCACTAGGTTAATTCCCAGGATGGCGGGACTGACATATGACGAAAGAATGGATCGACTGGGCTTATATTAACTGGAATTTAGAAGGATGAGAGGATATCTTATAGAAACATATAAACATTTTAAGGGATTGGACAGGCTCGATGAAGGAAAAATGTTCCCCATGTTGGGGGAGTCCAGAACCAGGGGTCACAGTTTAAGATTAAGAGGAAGACGATTTAGGACTGAGATGAGGAAAAACGTTTTCACCCTGAGTGTTGTGAATCTGTGGAATTCTCTGCCACTGAAGGCAATGGAGGCCAATTCACTGGATGTATTCAAGAGAGAGTTAGATATAGCTCTTAGGGCTAACAGAATCAAGGGATTTGGGGAGAAAGCAGGAACGGGGTGCTGATTTTGGATGAGCAGCCATGATCATATTGAATGGCGGTGCTGGCACAAAGGGCCAAGTGGCCTACTCCTGCACCTAATTTCTATGTTTCTATGTTTCTAAATGGAGGAGTCCAGCATGCCAAGGGCAAGTTGGGCTGAAGCGCCTGGTTCCATTTTGTACTGATCAATGACCCTATGACTTTGGAAACTGTTACGTATCCACAACAGCTCCCGGGAAACAAAAGCAATTGTGTCATTGGAAGTAAAAATGTTGACAAGAAGTGACGCTAACATGCGCCACCATTGCTGTATTAGCATGTTGTGTTTGGTGCTCGAGGTGTTGCTGTCAAAGGCCACAGGCAAAGGCCTCACTCTCAGCCCAGGCAGCGTTTGGCTGATGTCAGCTGTGTAGAACCGACATCAGTGACTGGGGGAAGTGAATCAGTCCTTTAGGAAACACTTATTGTTTGCAGCTTTCTAAGGTCACTTTCAAAGTGGTTTCAGCTGCTGTGGATGTGTCCCCACTGAATAAATCCGCATCTCATGCACAACAATTGGAACAGCAGGCAATGTTGCAGATTCATGCTTTCCTACACGACCCCAACAAAGCGAAGCACCTCACAGTTCTCAATGGGAGCAACTTCAAGCAAAACATCATACTGCACCATGTAAGATGGCATTAGGGTAGAGGATCCAATGCTGATCAAAAGACAGGTTTCAAGGAATCTCATCAAGCAGGAATGAGAGGCAGAGAGGGAGGTATTTTGGTGAGCTTTACATCCGTGGGAGGGAAGTTGTTGAAGAACATAAACTTTGTTCTAAGGACAGTACAGCACGGGAACAGGCCCCGTCAAGTTAAACTACTTTCCTCTGCCTGCACGTGATGGATATACTCCCATTCCCTGGACATCCATGTGCTGAAACCTCTTCACCGCCATTATCAAACCTGCTTCCATCGCCAAAATGGAGTGTGTTCCAGGTACTCACCAGTCTCTGTGTAAAAACTTTGCCTCACACTTATCTTTTAAACTTTCCCCCTCTCACCTTCAAGCTATTGCCTCTAGTCTTTGACACTTCCGCCCTGGTGAGTAAGTTCTGACTATCCACCCTATCTATTCCTCCCATATTTTGTATACGTCAATCGCATCTCCCCTCAACTTCTCACGCTCGCATTTGGATAGCAGTAACAGGATCGGTCCGAGTCAGCATGGATTTATAGACAAATAGACAATAAGTGCAGGAGTAGGCCATTCGGCCCTTCGAGCCAGCACCACCATTCAATGTGATCAAGACTGATCATCCCCAAATGAAGGGGAAATCATGCTTGACTAATGTTCTGGAATTTTTTGAGGATGTAACTAGGAAAATGGACAAGGGAGAGCCAATGGATGTAATGTACCTGGACTCAGAAAGCCTATGACAAGGTCCCACATAGGAGATTAGTGGGCAAAATTAGAGCACATGGTATTAGGGGTAGGGTACTGACATGGATAGAAAATTGGTTGGCAGACAGGACACAAAGAGTAGGGCTTAACGGGTCCCTTTCAGAATGGCAGGCAGTGACTAGTGGGGTACGACAAGGCTCGGTGCTGGGACCGCAGCTATTTACAATATACATCAATGATTTGGATGAAGGGATTAAGAGTAACATTAGCAAATTTGCAGATGACACAAAGCTGGGTGGCAGTGTGAACTGTGAGGAGGATGCTATGAGGATGCAGGGTGACTTGGACAGGTTGGGTGAGTGGGCAGATGCATGGTGGATGCAGTTTAATGTGGATAAATGTGAGGTCATCCACTTTGGTGGCAAGAACAGGAAGGCAGATTATTATCTGAATGGTGTCAAGTTAGGAAAAGGGGAAGTACAACAAGATCTGGGTGTCCTTGTTCACCAGTCACTGAAAGTAAGCTTGCAGGTACAGCAGGCAGTGAAGAAAGCTAATGTCATGTTGGCCTCCATAACAAGAGGAGTATATGAGCCATGAGGTCCTTCTACGGTTGTACAGGGCCCTGGTGAGACCACACCTGGAGTATTGTGTGCAGTTTTGGTCTCCAAATTTGAGGAAGGTCATTCTTGCTATTGAGGGAGTGCAGCATCGGTTCACGAGGTTAATTCCCGGGATGGCGGGACTGGCATATGTTGAAAGAATGGAGCGACTGGGCTTGTATACACTGGAATTTAGAAGGATGAGAGGCAATCTTATTGAAACATAAAAGATTATTAAGGGATTGGACACGCTAGAGGCAGGAAACATGTTCCAGATGTTGGGGGAGTCCAGAGCCAGGGGCCACAGTTTAAGAATAAGGGGTAGGCCATTTAGAACGGAGATGAGGAAAAACTTTTTCACACAGAGAGTTGTGAATCGGTAGAATTCTTTGCCTCAGAAGGCAGTGGAGGCCGATTCTCTGGATGCTTGCAAGATAGAGTTAGATAGAGCGGATAGTCAAGGGATATGGGGAGAAGGCAGGAATGGGGTACTGATTGTGGATGATCAGTCATGATCACCGTGAATGGCGGTGCTGGCTCAAAGGGCCAAATGGCCTACTCCTGCACCTATTGTCTATTGTCTAAGTTTGTCCAATTTCTCCTTATAGCCAAGGTAGGTAATGTTCTGGTAAACCTCTTCCACACCCTCTCCAAAGCTTCCACATCTGTTCTGCAATTGGGCGACCAAAACAATACTCCAAACGCGGCCTAAATAAAGGTTTAATAAAACTGCAAAAGGACTTCCTGACTCTTATACTAAAGTGTTAATTGATGAAGGAAGCATACTTGCCTTCTTTATCACTCTATTTATGTGCGACTTCAGCCAAAATAACACGCTTCCACCAGTACCCGCAGTCCTCTATGTGTAGGAAAGAGCTGCAGATGCTGGTTTAAATCAAAAATAGACACAAAATGCTGGAGTAACTCAGCGGGACAGGCAGCATCTCTGGTGAGAAGAAACCTCTTCTAGAGCCTGAAGAAGGGTCTCGACCCGAAACGTTACCCATTCTTTCTCTCCAGAGATGTTGCCTGCCCCGCTGAGTTACTCCAACATTTTGTGTCTACCCGCAGTCCTCTATACGTAAGCCAGTTCTGAATCCAAACTACCAAGTCCTGGAGTATCCCATGCATCTTCACCTTCTGGATTATGAGGAACTTCATCAAAAGCCTTACTAAAGTCCATTAGACAACATCCACTGCCCTACCTGGAGATCATGTGTCACAAATTGTTTTGAAGAGGTAACTAAGAAAACTGATGAAAGCAGAATAATAGGTCTGCATTACAGGGACATGTACGTATAGGGAAGGTGTGAAGGGTTATAGGTGCATCGTAGGCAAATGTGATTAGTGTAAATAGACAACATGATTGGCATGGATCAGATGGGCCAAAAGGGCTTGTTTCTCTGTTATCCATTTCTATGAATTATTTCACTTCCGGATCTGGGAGCCTTTGCAATATGAAGGCGGTCTACCAATAATGGAGCCATTTAAACCCGGGATACCCAAGAGGCCAGAGTTGGAGCAATCCAAGTATTTTGGGGCTTGAAAGATGTACAATTGCCATGCAACTAAAACATATTCACTTTTGGTGCCCAAAAACCTGGCTGTGTGTTGCACAAACTCTCAACCAGATCCCATGCAACATAAATGAAGATCATTCATAATTTAGTTTGAAATGTGATTAGGGTGATTACCTCCCTGATACAGAGACCAAAGCAAGACCTGTATGGTTCCTGATAGGACCTCACCTACATTCACATACTGTACTTCCTGACACTTTTCTGTGTGGTAATCAGAGGGATGCCAGCCTTTGAAGGCACACTTCCCGAGGGGGCGGCCGAACAGAAATGCACCGTTTGGTTGTGTGGTGGATACATGGTTACAAGTGGGAAGTGAAACACCCTCACTTATAGGAACATGCAAACAGGATCACTCAAAGGACGATGTAAGTTGTGGTTATGCAAGATACTGGCCAGAAGGAAGTTCTGTACTCAGGGAAATCTCAAGATCCACCAAGCCCATCACAAGTAGAGTAAGGACATTTAATGACTTGACAAGATAGATCTGTTTAGAACTGAAGAGTAGATATCATCACAGGAAATGCAATTGTGCATATGCTTGAGCTTTTTAAGATAGGTGGATACATCGGGAAATACAGGGATGTTGTAGCAAGCTGTTAAAAATAATTGGAACAGGGTTTCATTCATTCATGTGTTACATTTAGTCCAGCTAAACTTGTGTAGCAGAATGCAAGGAGATTTTAAAGCATCATTTCAGTTCTCCCAGCCAATTCTTGGTGATGTATACTCAGGACTGGAATGTGGTGGGGTTACTTGGCTTGCACTTTGCAAGCTCCTTAGGAAAAGAGTCTGTGTTTGAAAATCCCTGATATCCCTGTGGCCAATGCCCATGTCTTCTGCTCAGCTGGGAGGCGAGGTTGTAGATGGTAAGCAGAGACAGACACTGATAGCATTTGGCTCCTTCCACTGTTCATCTCCAGGCTCCGATTCACAATCCTTGGAGTCTGGATACTCATTGATCTTCTTCCACTGGCTGCTGTCTTTGGGTGACATGCAGTGCACTGGGTTGAACACTCTGCATCATATTTGGCATCTACCACAAGGTGCCTCAGAAATGATGCAGGAATAAACCCTTACCTTTGAGAGATTGACGGCATTTTCCCCTACAATCTTGGTACCTCTGTGGCTCTGCCTCAGCTGTAATGGCTGGAAGGCCCACTTGAGCAAGCATCCACAGAAGCAGAAAGAAGGCCTCATTTCCCACGTTCTGTCCCTCTGATGAGTTACTGACCACTGCAAATGTCCAGCAGTGCTGACTCTGTCACATATGCTTCTAGGAATCATGGTACTCACTGTGAAGAAATGCTTGCCATGACCCATAATGATCGGCATGTTTAGGGATAGGTCATAATGAGGTCTGGTTATGGAGAAGACTTGAATGTTACCTGCATCTATGGGAAGCCAACAATGCTGGCAGATCCCTGGGCCACATCTCCTCATTGAAATTAGTTCGGGTTCGATCCGGACTACAGGTGCTGTCTGTACGGAGTTTGTACATTCTCCCCGTGACCACGTGGGTTTTCTCAGAGATCATTGGTTTCCTCCCACACTCCAAAGATGTACAGATTTGTAGGTAAATTGGCTTGGTATAATTGTAAAATGTCCCTAATGTGTGTAGGATAGGGTTAGTGTGCGGGGATCGCTGGTCGGTGCTGACCTGGTGGGCCGAAGTGCCTGTTTCCGCGCTGTATCTCTAAACTTGCTGTGTAATGGCTGAATGTGCAGTCTTGATCTGTGATCCACACAGCTAGGCAGCCTTAGCCAGGGTTGTTGCAGTAGTACTTAGAAACATAGAAAATAGGTGCAGGATGAGGCCATTCGGCTCTTCGAGCCAGCACCGCCATTCATTGTGATCATGGCTGATTGTCCCCTATCAATAACCCACCCGTGCCTGCCTTCTCCCCATATCCCTTGACTCCACTAGCCCCTAGAACTCTATCTAACTCTCTCTTAAATCCATCCAGTGACTTGGCCTCCACTGCCCTCTGTGGCAGGGAATTCCATAAATTCACAACTCTCTGGGTGAAAAAGTTTTTTCTCACCTCAGTCTTAAATGGCCTCCCCTTTATTCTAAGACTATGGCCCCTGGTTCTGGACTCGCCCAACATTGGGAACATTTTTCCTTTTATAATTTTATATGTTTCTAGAAGATTCCCCCTCATCCTTCTAAACTCCAGTGAATACAAGCCTAGTCTTTTCAATCTTTCCTCATATGACAGTCCCGCCATCCCAGGGATCAACCTCGTGAACCTACGCTGCACTGCCTCAATCACAAGGATGGCCTTCCTTAAATTAGGAGACCAAAACTGTACATAATACTCCAGATGTGGTCTCACCAGAGCCCTATACAACTGCAGAAGAACCTCTTTACTCCTATACTGAAATCCTCTTGTTATGAAGGCCAACATTCCATTAGCTTTCTTCACTGCCTGCTGTACCTGTAAGCCAACTTTCAGTGACCGGTGTACAAGGACGCCCAGGTCTTGCTGCACCTCCTCCTTACCTAACCTAACCCCATTGAGATAATAATCTGCCCCCTTGTTTTTGCCGCCAAAGTGGATAACCTCACATTTATCTATATACTTGAACTGGTCTGTTTTTCCCTGTCCCCACCCTGGTCAAAGAGAAGAAAATTAATAAGGTTTCTGCATCCTTCCAAAGGTGTGCAGGTTTAGACAAAGGTTGGGGGGAGGTTTGGGCTCAGGAGGGTCAAATAAGCAGGTTTACTTTGCTGGTTCACTCAAGGGCATGTCTTCAAAGTTCCTCCCACAAATAAAGAGCCTAAACCATGCAGAACATTGGGGACTTTTTAGGAGACAGAAGGAAAATTGAGACCAATAAAAAGAAAATATGAACTGTAATAATCTTCAGCTGCCGCAGCATTATACGGGCATGAAAGGGGTTCCAGTGATGATTAATGCAAGAGCTTAAATCTACAGGATATGTGTGCCAGTACAAGTTGACAGAGCCTGAGTCTGAACACAGCTCGATGCTGAATTCAGCACAAGAACCAACATGTGGATGAGAAAACCTGCAGCAAACATGAAGAAACTAAAACAATTAGGGTTCAGGTGGTAATTTATTGTGTTAATTTCTTATTAAGCTGCAGTGTAATGTTCACAATCGTATTCAGGGAATAAGATTTTGTTATTATATATCACTGATCAAATATGAAACATAAAGAGTGGTGTTTATTTTTCCCACACTCATTGTAGGCTGTGGAATCCCCAAGTAATCGCATCACCTAGCCCATAAGTAAAGAGCTAAATTGAGAAATGCATTATTACAACGGCTGGAGTAATGGTCTTAAACCTTTTGGGTTGTGTCTGGGTCCAAATCAGAGAGCTGGTACAAATAATATGAATGTAGACCTTGGTGTGCAGATTGTTTGAGTCCTCAGTAATTATTAACCACATTTACCATGGGTTGATGATTTCACACCAATGGGTGACAAGTAAAATGGAAATGCTATTCTGCCACTGTTGGATGTTGCCACAGCTGGAGTTTTACATCACGGCCTCACCTGATGATCTTGCTGCTGCTGTTTACCAATGAAACCAAGAGCAAGGGAAGAATCCATTACTTTGCAGATGGACACTAGAAGTGGGATAGAGACACAAGGAACTGTAGATGCTGGAATCTTGAGCACAAGAGCTGGAGTAACTCAGTGGGTCAGGCAGCATCTGTGGAGGGAATGGATGGGCAATTCTTCGGGTTGGGACCGTTCTTCAGAAGTGGGATATTCAGTTTCTTACTTGGGCTCCAATAATGTTACCAGGATACTGAGGAAGAGCTTTTCCATAGGTTTAACAGATGCTTTGGTTAATCTGGAGTGGGTGATGTTGGGTGCTTGAAATGAAAAAGGAAAGTAGTCTCTCTCAGAGATTAGTTGCCAAGACATTTTTCCTCAAATTAACAGGTGTAAAATATCTGAATTTATTGGAATTTTATTAATAAGAATTGTGTTCCCCAGGCTTGTTAACCTTGATTATATGATGCAGCTTTCTCACCACCCCTACCTCTCCAAAACTGCAGATGTTTTGTTCACATACCTATCTTGTTTACTTCAATAATTGGATGAGGGGGTGAGTTTGCATTGTGTTTCTGAATTGCATGTAATTTGGTAAATGAGATGGTGTCAGTCACGGTCCCAATGCACATCTCTGGGGCAGGAGCCGGTAATGAGCTTTTGTTACTTCCTTCAGCTATTCCCAGAGACTTCATGAATCCATATATCTTTGAAGTTAATTAACTGCTTTTAACACAATTTCCAAAAATCATTTTCAAGTAAGGCATTTGACAAAGTTCCTCATGGTATGCCGATCCTGAAGATACAGATGCACGGAATCCACAGTGACTTGGTAGTTTGGATTTGGGACTTGCTTAGCCATAGAGGGAAGTAGTATGTTATTCTGGATAGAGATCAATGACCAATGGTATTTCTGCAGGGATCAGTGCTGGGGCTTCTGTTGTTTGTGAGATATATAAATGAGTTGGATGAAAATGTACATGGGTTGGTTAGTAAATTTGCAGATGATACAAATTTGCAGATGACGCGAGTAATGAACAGTGAAGTAAGCTGTCACAGGATACAGCATGATATAGATAAATTGTAGATATAGGCTGAGAAAGATGACGTTTAATCCCAGCAAGTGTGAGGTATTGCACTTTTGGGAGGTAAATTATAAGAAGAAATTATATGACCCTTAACACCACTGTTGTACAGTGGGATGTTAGAGTCCAAGTCAGAACTCCTTGAAAGTCTCAACACAAGTAGATCACAACACTGATAGAGTGGTGAAGAAGGCACACAGCATGCTTGCCTTCATCACTTGGGTCATTGAATATAAGACTTAGAAACTCATGTTGCAGCTTTATAACACTTTGTTTCGGCCACATTTGGAGTGCTGTGCGCAATTCTGTTTGCCACATTGCAAAGAGAATGTGGAGGCTTCGGAGAGGATGCAGTAGATGTTTATCAGGATGTTGCCTGGATCAGAGGTTATTAGCTATAAGGAGAGATTGGACAAACGGGTTGTGTTCTCTGGAGCATTGGAGGCTGAGGGGAGACCTGATAGAAGTATGTAACATTATGAGACACAAAGATAGGATAGACATTCAGAATTTTTTACCAGTGTGGAATTGTCAAATACTAGATGGCCTAGCATTAATGTGAGAGGGATATAGTTTAAAGGAAATATGCAGGGCATGTTTTTTACACAGATACTGCTAGGTGTCTGGAATGTACTGTCTGGGTTGATGGTGGAAAAAGGTATGATAGTGACATTTCAGATAGGCTCTTGAATATGCAAGGAACAGGGGGATATGGAACACATGAAAGTAGAAGGATTTAGATTAATATGGCATCACGTTCAACACAGATATCGTGGGTCGAAGGGACTGTTCCTGTGATATGCTGTTCTAAATCCTTTCTGCCTGCCCCTTGGATTTATTATGAATCATCTGTATATTTTTAAGAAGGATCATCCTTTTATTGAAATTCTCCAGACTTGTATTAGCTTAAGCTATTCGGAACTCAGTCCCAACCATCTAATTCCAATGTCTACAAGCCTGTATTGCTGCCATTCCAGCTGCAGAAATTGTCTGGCTGTTCTTTAGCTGTTCCAGAGCAAGATAGAAGAAATCTGTGTTTTCCTACAATTCACACCCCAAACTCAGTGTGATGGGGGTAGAGGTGGCTTTGTTGAGAATTATACAAACATGTGGCCTGCGTACTGTAGAAATTAATGATTAAAAGTGTTGGAATATACTCCATTTTCCTGTTTGGACTATGTGAAGAAGAAACATGATGAAAAGCCATAATGATTTTAACACCTGTAAAAATGCATTATCTTATTCACTGCATAGGATGATGACGTTATCATGTATAAAATGGTTTAAAAAAAATGTATGGCCATAACTTTATGGGCTGTAGGGTCTGTCCCCATGTTGTACTGTTCTGTGCTCTATGCTCACTGTGCGTTCCTATGGTGATCTGCAACCTGCTGATATAAAACGAGAAATTGTTGGAAATATTCTGTGGTCAGTTTAGCATCTGTGGCAAAAGAAACAATTTCATATCTTGGACCCTTTGTCAAACCCAGGAAAAGGGAAGATCGATGGATGAGAGGGGAACTTATTGAAACTGTCAAGTCAAACTGTAATGAAAGGTATTACCTGCCTCCAAGTTAAAGGGGGAGGAGTATTATGTATGTAATATAATTGGTGTTACCGGCCACCAAGTTAAAGGGGGAGGAGTGTTAGGTATGGGATAATTAGGATAAGTAATTGGTGTCTTGTGATGTCTGGGGCAAGTACGCAGGAGCAAAAAAGACAAGGTGGCGTCCTGCAGTAAAGAAGCTTGTATGATTCCTCCGGTGTCCGAGCCTTTATTCAAGACTGTTCAAAGCATCCGAATACACAACAATTGGCGACGAGGATAAAAGAACGAAGATAAGAACAAGGCCAGCAAGAAGAATCGAAAACAAAAGTTAAAAATAGTAGTATTTGGAAACAAGTGGAACATCACCAAGCCAAATGGTTTTGAATTGGCGCCAAAAAGAAAAAAGGTAGGAACGGGAAGCAATAGCTCAGGGAAGAGCTAGGAAAACAAGCAGGGGCAGTAAGGGTCACCAAGCACGGTGTCAGCTTACCTGGAATGTATCCAGGGCTGTGCAGCCCACAGCCAAGCCCAAGCAGCAGCCACAGATGTCGGGTGGGGGCCTAGTACCGTGAAGGCCACGGACAGGTCCAGAAAAGCCACCGACAAGAGGCCGAGTCTTCAGCCCAACTGGGAACAGTCAACCCGGTGGGGGGGGAAAGCAGAGAAAGCCCGGTCGGGAGCAGAGTCAGCCCGACCGTGAACAGAGAAGCGGACAGGCCCGCGAGAGAAGCGGAGATAAACCGAGTTCCGCCCGGGGCTTTAAAAAAGGGCACACAGTACCGGTAGAGAGGATAAAGACGGAAGTTGAACTTGCGGCTAAAAACTTGAACAGTATAATCTAAGAGACTGTCCTAAAAACTGCCGCAATCGCCAACGAAGGCATGCAGGACTGATTATCTACAGCACCCGATTGGCAGCTAGTTTTTCACCTGCTAAAAGACTAAACTGTTAAATACCTTAAGACCTACAACATCCAAATGCCTTCAAAGTAATGGCTGAAGCAATAAATCAAGTGAAACTGTCAATTAATTGCTGAATCTGCCAAAATAAAAGGAGAAAAAAAAAATGGAAAAGAAGGGGTTTGGTCATTGAGTGAAATCCAGTTCATCATTTCGGGGTGGATGAATCAGATCCCTTTCAAGCGGGGAATCTGCACAAAAACATTAGAAGACTTGACAGAAACATAAAAGATTATTAAGTGATTTGACACGCTAGAGGTAGGAAACATGTTCCCGATGTTGGGGCAGTCCAGAACCAGCGGTCACAGTTTAAGAATAATGGGTAAGCCATTTAGAACGGAGATGAGGAAAAACATTTTCACACAGAGGGTTGTGAATCTATGGAATTCTCTGCCTCAGAAGGTAATGGAGGCCAATTCTCTGGATGCTTTCTAGAGAGAGCTAGATAGAGCTCTTAAAGATAGCGGAGTCGGGGGATATGGGGAGAAGGCAGGAATGGGGTACTGAGGGTGGATGATCAGCCATGATCACAGTGAATGGCAGTGCTGGCTCGAAGAGCCGAATGGCCTACCGCGTTAGTTTTCAGTAGCAAATGAAGCTGGGGGGAGACAGGGTAGAATTGCAGGAATACCTCTCATAGGATGTCCCAAATTTAGTTTATGGGGCAGTTACCAGCACATTATGCTTCTTTATGTAAGGAGATTTTAATCACAAGGCTATGGGACATGCTCAGCAAGCTAGATTATATGAATAGAATAAGTAAAATTGAATCTCCATGATGACAGGCAAAAATGAGCTGATCTGATACAGTTAGATAAAAAGTGTAATATACCTAAAGTTGGAGAATTCAATCGAACCTTCCCTCCCATCTTCAGCACTGAAAACTAACTTGTTCTCCTCTTTTTCCTAGTTCTGACTAAGGGACTGACTTCACATTTCACATCTCTTCTCTCCTTATCTCCTGATCTCACAGCCTTTTGGCTCTTCATCTCTTCAACCATCTGCCAATCAAACCTCCCTCAACTGTATCCACCTATCACTTGGCCTGCCCCCTGTCTCTCTCCCAGCATTCTCATCCCTACTATAATCAGTCTGACGAAGGGTGCCTGCCGACCTGAAACGTCTCCCATCCATGTTCTCCAGGGATGCTACCTGATCCGTTGAGTTACTCCAACAATTAGTGTCTTTTTTTGAAAACCAGCATCTGTAGTTCCTTATGTCTCTCTGAAGTTTCTACTTCCACAGATGCTGGCTGACCGGCTGAGTGTTTCCAGTATTTTATTTTATTTCTGATTTTATTTCAGATTTCCAGCATTCTCAGGTTGTTGATTTTACGTGGATAGCTGTTGCCTTGTCTCATTGGTGCTTTAATGTGGTTATGTCATTATGTCCGATCAGGCTGCTGCTCCATTACGGCTGAACTGAACTGTATGCACAACCAGTCCTCACTTTTCTCTGAGAGAGTCTGGGAGATGTTTCTATCTCTTCCCTTCCAAGTCCAGGATACTGCTTCAATGGGAAAGGACTTCAGTTTCAGTTCAGTTTAGTTTATTGTCATGTGTACCAAGGTGCAGTGAAAAGCTTTTCTTGTGTGCTAACAAGTCAGCAGAAAGACAATCCATGATTACAATTGATCCATTTACAGTATATAGATACATGATAAGGGAACAAGGTTTAGTGCAAGGTAAAGCCAGCAAAGTCCGATCAAGGATATTCCGAGGGTCATCAAAGAGGTAGATAGATAGACTTGCATTTATATAGTACCTTTTATAATCTTCGGATGGCCTAGAGTGCTAGATGACCAGTGGTGTACTGATGTAATGTGGCCTCCAATATGTTCCAGATACTGCTGCAAAATATGCCATCAGATCTCTTTGGTCATGTTCATTGAGGATTGATTTTGACACTGGAGTAGCTCATCTGCTGGTTTAAATTGTACATTGAGATCTTTCCATCACTCACAAAGCCAGATTTGGCCACTGTTTACTGTGCTAACTGATAATGCTAACTATTAGTGCAGCATCACCTTACCACCGCACTGGAATGAGATTGTGGGTTATGCACATTGACTCTAATTAGGAATGTCCAATTGAACCAAGGGAAACACCTTATGGCTTGACTCAAGACCAGTCTGCAACTTTTCATGCCCATTTATGTCAGTATCGAACAACGCACCGTACTTATTCACTAAAGGAGTCTCAAGGAACCGTTTCTTCACTGTCACTGAAATCACAAAACTTAATCTCATCATGTAGCGTTGATTTAGGAACATGCCCATTTTAACTTGTAGTTTAAATCTATTATTTTATGGAAGTGGTGACTAATTAATTATTTACAAGGGTTTTATATGTGATAAGATGAACACTTGCGATTGAAAAATGATTACAGCCCTGCTCTTAGATTCTGAGGATTGAGTGAAACACTAATTTCCACATTCAACTCCCATCCCAAACATAGAACCTTCTGTTTATTATATTAATTTGTTGTTATTTCATTTACTATGACAACCAAAATTGCCTTAATATTTGTAGATGAAAGCAAATGAAATCCCAAATGGTGAAGCCCAGATTTAAATGAATTCACGGAAAAGAAAGATGACTCTAATTGAGAATTTTAATAACACTTTCCCAGTGAAGGGACTGCCTTAGTGAGATGTGCAAAGTTCTTGGGTTATAATAATTATAGTCTTGCTCTTTCTGACTTGCTTGAGTCGAAGATTTGCAGAATCCACTTGTGCTGGCATACACTTAAAATGATGCTCATACGAGGCAGTTCTTGTACTTTTTCTGAGCAATTTATCTGGAGCATCCCACAAGGCTTTTTTTTATATCTAAATGAATCATTATCATCTTTTGCTCAGTGGATAAAAGTTCCACCATGCGTGTAAATTCAAAACCCACCCAAGAAGCCTATACATATGCCTGACTGGCCTGCACAAAAGTTGCTTTCCTTAGGCTGTTAAATGAGGCCTGCTCACCAGTTGGAGGTGAATATAAAAGTCACCATGTCGCAACTATGAGGAAGTCTAGTGGAGTTAGCCTGGCCTCCTACCCAATAGCCACTCCTCATCAGGCATTACTAAAGAAACAGATTATCTGGCTGTATCAAAAAACGCTGCTTATGTTTACTTGCTTTGTTTGAATTTGCTATTCATATGCTATGTATACCCAATCTACTTTACTGTGGCCTTTGCAGTTTTTTTAAAAGCTGCACTTTCTCTGTAGCTGTAACACCATAATCTGCAATGGCTATTTTAAAGTGCTGGTGATGGAGATTGGTGCCAAATTTAAATAAATCTCAGGTTACAAATCCAGAGTGGCTACTGTTCTAGACAACAGGCTCTTTTATTGTGGACACTGGATTCTACAAATTAGGTCAGTACCGATTATTCTTTCAAGATTTCAGTTGACCCGAGATCCCAAACAACCAATGACTTAGCTAACTTTTGAATGTGATGGTTGAGTTGGTTTAATAGCTGCACTCTTTACCTCACCTAATGAGACCATTACAAGACCACTTCCAAACCAGAATTAATGGTCAAGAGTCAAATTAGACTCTAATGGTTGGATCTGTCAGTCACAATGGTTAATCCCAATCTTATTTTAATTTTGCTGCTATTATCAACAGAGCTCATCTAATTGGGAGGACATGAAAACTCGACTTCTGTCAACATGAAAATAAATGATTTTTGCCATTACATTTGTTACCCTACAATTGCACATTTATCATTGACAAATTCAAACAGTTTGAAGAAGTCCCCACCCGAAACGTTATCTGCCCATTCCCTGTCCCATTTTCCAGCACGTGGTGCTTTGATCAAGATCCAGCACCTTCAGTTTCTTGTGTCTCTTTCATCCTCTTTGTCCATTGTCAATTGCATTTTCAATATCTCTCCTGAAACCATAATATGCAAACAAGTGCCAAGATGGTGAGATCCTCTTGCACCTAATAACTTGTAAGGCCTTTGCCTCCATCATCATTTACCCCTCCCCTTCCCATAACCCCGCACTTCACCCCTCCCCTACCCCCTATAAAAGCCTCTTTAACCATTTCACTGATATTGCAGGGCAGAGGAGATCAGCTGGTGCCCTGACAGGAGATTCAATAACACTGCTAATTACAAGATTTCTTTCTCCAGCTTTTTGTGTCTCTGTTGATCCTGCACTTTAATCAACTGGGCTTTAAACAACTTCCACATGTCATCTGTGGACTTACCCAAAAACAACTGCTTCCAATCTACCCTCCTTAGCTCCTACGTAATGACATTGTAATTTGTCTCGACCCAATTGAGTAATTTCCCCCAATATCCAGAACTGTCCCTATTCAAAACAGACTTCAAATTTATGGAGTTGCGATCACTATCTCCAAATTCTTCTTCCACCACAACACCAGTCACCTGGCCATGACCTCATTGCATATGGATAGCAATTTTACATTGCTCTGGAGACGCTGGGAATGAAACTCCAGGGTGTTGCTTGTGTAATTCGTCACATAATTAAAATTAATATTTTTTATTTTATTTGAACATTTATAAACTGTCAAAACAACTTGGAAAGACAGAAAAGTAATTTTACAGATAGTCAAAAGTTTACCCAGTATAAGGTCTAGTATGGTCCCTCCTCTAGTTGGACTATCCACATACTGTTTAAAGAAATCTTAACAAATTCTGCCCTGTCTAACCTTCGTGTCCCAGTCAATATTGGGGAAGTTAAAGTCATCCACAACAATAACCATGTGGTTCTTGCATCCTTCTGTAATCTGTCTACATACCTGATCCTCTTTCTCACACTGGCTATTGGGAGGCCTATAATATAATCCCATTAGTAACTACTCCTTACTTTTTTTAAACAGCTTGGTTTACAATCATTTTTCAGTATACCTTTCCTGTATACTTGATGGAATACCATAAACCTCGTCCCAGATCCCTAAACCCATAACAGGATGGGGCAACCTGAGGGCACCTTTTTCATCCAAAGGGTAGTGGGTGTATGGAACTAGCTGCTGGAGGAGGTAGTTGAGGCAGGTATTATCGGAACATTTAAAAAACATTTAGACAGGTACACAGATAGGACATGTTTAGAGGGACATAGGCCAACGTAGGCGGGTGGGACTAGTGTAGATGTGGTCGGTGTGGACAAGTTGGGCTGAATGGCCATCTGAATTCTATGCTGTATGACTCTAGGACTAGTCTTGGTAATGATGAGTGACATTACTAGATGGTTGTAATAATACATCTGGTTCACTGATGTCCCTCAGAGGAGGACATCTGCCATCATTATTTGATCTTGCCAATGTGTGACTCCAAACCAACTTCATGTGGTTAACTGCTCAGTGCCTATGAAGTGGCCCAGCTGACCATTCAGCCTGGCAGCTCACAACAATTTATCAAAAGGCAAAAAGGGATGACCAATAAATGCTGCCCATGCTATCAATTCCCAGGTCCTGACAAATAAATAATAAAAAATAAACAAACCACATATAATTTGAAAGAAAGGAACTTACCATAATATTTCCCACAGTTCTATAATCTTCCTCAAATCATGGGCATGTGGATTCTGTGCTAGCTCCACCCTGGCCAGTATCGATGAGAAGCTTGCTCAGAATGTACCACTGGCAAATCATAGCAAGATCCAGCTCCATTGCTGGACTCCCCAATATCCACACGGGGATCCTAAACCTGTCAGCAGTCACATGGCGAGATGTAAAACAGTTCTACGAGGAGCTGCTAGCGTTTATCCATAAAATCTGGGACCATGTTTCAGCAGAATTTATCCTCAAGGGCTGTTCTATTGTAGAATATCCAACCTTATAATCATACACCACTCTTAATGTGCTTCATACCATTTCACATCTATGACTTAATATGTCCCATGTGCAAATATTTGGTATTATTATTCTCTTACAGAGGCAACTGCTAACTTTTGTCGTTATGCTTAATATCATTAAACAAGATAGGACAGTTTAAAAAAAAAACACATGGACACCTGGATTTTCCTTTTAAAAATCATTTTGTTTTCTTTTGCATGTATAGATATGGTCAGACAACATACCAAAGTGGGCAGGCACTTTTGGAATCACCAGTTCAGAAAATAGTGGCCGTGATTATTGTCCGATTACCTCATTGCATAAGGATAGCAATTTTACATCGCCCTGGAGCCGCTGGGAATTAATCTCCAGGATGTTGTTCTGGGTAATTCAGCACATAATTAAAATTAATTTTTTTACATTTTATTTGAACATTTATAAACTGTGAAAAAAAAATGGATAGATGGAAACTCTTATTGATAGTGAAGAGTTTACCCAGTTTGTTAATTTTCCAGAAAGTGCCATGAAAATAGAATACTTGGCAGTCAATCTGAGGACAGGTTGAGAGGTCATGTGATGACATTCTGAGAACATGTCTATTCAGGGTTGATAATGCCACCACTGTCTGCCAGAATCACTCCTTAAAATTTGGGAGTGAAAATATGCATGGTCATGACCAAGTTTGAAAACAAATTGTCTTTGTTTGGATTACAAAAGCATGCTCTGGTATTATTATTCTATGGGGGCAACTATTAACTTTTGTAGTTATGTGTAATAATATTAAACAAGATAGGACGGTTTAAAAAAAAAAACAGTAGTCTACTGTAGTCTATTACATATAGGCAGGAAGGTATCAGGAATGCGCAGATTGGCTGAGAATGACTTTGAAAGAGCTTGCATATATATGAGAATATCCAGGGATATGGCATCTGAGCAGGAAAGTGGTGCTGATGTACAAGTTCGGTCATGATTTGGTTGAATGCTAGAGGAGTTATGAGGGGCTGAATGGCTTTCTGCAGCTCCTCCTTATGTTTTTGTACAAAACTTGGAGTAACTGTGTTTTGACCTGAGGGAGTGCTGCAAGGCTGAGGTGTCTCTTTGAATGGTCCCGATATTAACCCTAGTAGCACATTCTGTTCCGCTTCTGAACCACACATCTATCTGAATTGGTTTTGGCTCTACCACAAAGGATACATTTCTCAGTGGTTGTCTTATGGATGAGACATGAAATCCAGTATATCCTCACCTCTCAAAGTAATAGTGCCCATGTCATTTCAGAAAGATAGAGATATTTATTTGGACACCATGACCGATAGTCACCAATGATTAGTAAGAGTGTCAGGGGTAAGAAGGCAAGAGATTGGGGGTGAGAGGGAAGATAGATCAGTCAAGATTGAATGGCGGAGTAGACGATGGGCCGATTGGCCTCATTCTGCTGCAGAATTTATGAACTTCAGTTCAGTTTAGTTTATTGTCATGTGTTCCGAGGTACAATGAAAAGGTTTTGTTGCGTGCTAACCAGACAGAATAAAGACAATACATGATTACAATCGAGCCTTTTACAGATATGGGAATAATGTTTAGTGCAGTTTATATACTCACCCTTCATGCATATTCACTCACTGATTATTAATCACTGCTTATATGGGAGCCCAGTTGAGCTTGAGAACACAATTGGCTGTTAAGTGCTTTAGGCCATCCTGAGTTTGTGAAAGGGACTGTATAAGTGAATGTATTTTTGAGGAATGGGCTGACAGATGTGAAGCGTGAAAGGGAAGTTCTTGCTGGGGATTCAACGTGCCTGTGCTGGGAGAAAGACAATACGCACATCTCCAAGAACTGGACTGAAACCAGGAGGAGGCAGCAACTGGCGACCTGTGGGTCAGGCCAAAGGGAAGTTCCATCATGTCGGCCTTCCCAGGGAAAGCTGTGTATTCCCTCCTGAGAGTTGTTGCCGGATAATGGCAGCTGGTGTACACTGACCTGAAACCTTCCTGCACCAGGGACCCTGCTTTGCGGATCTGACAACAACATGTACGTTTTATGCAGCTGGTTGCCTCTTAGCCGCCTCTGATGGTCAGTGGTGATGGCAGCGAGTCAACATCACAGCGTCACGCAGGTCACGGATACCTTGTTCATCAGTGCCTCTGACATCATTCAGTTCCACAGGCACTTAGCAAAGCTTACACAATCAACGCCTTCCAGGTGGCCACATTCCCAAAAATTTGGAGTTACCATGGAGAAGACCCATGTGGCCACAATCATAAAGACGACACCTGATGGCTTCATTTGCAGGAAGTGATTTCATTTCCTGAATGTCCAGATGTACAGTTGTTTACAGAGGCAGCAGAGGGGCAGAGCTAGCAACCATCGACCAGTCAGTCTCACATCAATAACAGGCCAATGGCTTGAAACAGCATTTATGGTGCAACTTGATAGGCAACTGTAGAGGATATTTAGGTGCGACTACATGAGATGGATCTGGATTCCCGTGCCAGCCAGGGAAGGTAAGGATGACAGATTTTCTTCCCTGAAGGGGATATCAATGAACCAGATAGATTTTAGTTTTAGTATAGTTCAGAGATACAGCGTGGAAACAGGTCCTTCGGCCCACTGAGCCCACACCAACCAGCGATCCCCACACATTAACACTACCCTACACAAACTGGGGACAATTTTTACATTCATACCATGCCAATAAAACTACAAACCTGTACATCTTTGGAGTGTGCGAGGAAACCGAAGATCTCAGAGAAATCCCACGCAGGTCACGGGGAGAACGTATGAACTCCGTCCAGATGAGCCCCTGTAGGGAGGATCGAACCCGGGTCGCTGGTGCTGTATAACAATAGCTCTACCGCTAGGCATCCGTGCCGCCTTTTATTTCTGCACCATGCATTTCTGTGACAATGCAGTAGTTTTAGTAGTCACCATACTAATACGAGTTGTGTTTTTTTTAAACCAAATTTCAGATTATAAATTACTTTTAATAGAATGAACGTATATTGCTTCTCATTCATCTTTGCTGTGTCTAGGTCCTGGAGGACCCTTTGCAACAGCTTTGTGGGTGCACCTTCACCGGGGGAATGGAGCAGTTCAAGAAGGTGGCCCACCACCACCATCTATTCAAGGGTAATTAGGGTAGGACAATAAAACCCTGGCGTGGACACATCATAAAAATGATCGTTAAAAGTTCAACAAAAATTCTGAGTGATGGCAAGATATATCGAATGAATCAGGGCTTTAGTTAGGCTGCATTTAGAGTACTGTGTAAAGTTCTGATTACCCCACTACATGAAAGATGTGGAGCTTAAGAGAAGGCACAGAAATGGTTTACCAGAATGCTGTCTAGATTAGAGGATATTAATGGCTCTTTCTCACGGTGCGACCTGACGCAAGACTTAACAAGAGTTTAACATCATGGGAACCTCCTGCGATAGCAGTACGGCATTCGTGGACCACCGAGGACCTCCGTGGTGCTAACGGCAGGTAGTGGTGCAACTTGTTAAGGTCGGGAGAAAATTCAAACATTTTTGAATTTCTCCAAGAGTGACTTGGGCAGCGTTGCAACATTGTATGAACGCAGATGCCAGTGCGATATCCGTGCGATATCCGTAATGACTCTTGCGGGTACCGTGGGAACTCCTGCGAACGGTAATATGGGTTGAGCTCAACACCGGCTGAAAGGAGGCCATCGAGAAGCAGATGTACGCCTTTGAAAATGTTTTGGCATTGGCTTTTTTAAAATGTTTTATGTAATTTATGTTTTTATGTGTCTTGAGTTCTATGTGCAAATCCTTTTCAGTTCCAGGTATCAGAGCATTGGAAGCAGGATGCCAGAGGCCATTCAGCCACTCCAGCCTGGCCCCCCCCCCCCCCCACCCACACACACTTACCGGGCGCAGGTGGGCATTGGGGAGTCTGAAGACGTCTGCCATGGTGCAAGCCATCTGGAACTTGGTCATCTGCTCATTGCCAGACCAGTGGAAAACCCCACTGACCGAGGAGTCCAGTAGGGAGGTATTCCGCATCAGCAGAGGGACCGCACAGTAAAGCAAAGCTGGCAATGAGCACTGGTCTGGCAATGAGCAGATGACCAAGTTCCAGATGGCTTGCACCATGGCAGACGTCTTCAGACTCCCCAATGCCCTCCTGCGCCCGGTAAGTGTGTGTGGGTGGGGGGGGGGGGGGGGGGGGGCAGGCTAGAGTGGCTGTGTGGCCTCTGGCATCCTGCTTCCAACGCTCTGATACCTGGAACTGAAAAGGATTTGCACATAGAACTCAAGACACATAAAAACATAAATTACATAAACCATTTAAAAAAGCCAATGCCAAAAAATTTTAAAAGGCGTACATCTGCTTCTCAATGGCCGCCTTTCAGCCGGTGTTGTGCTCAACCCATATTACCATTCGCAGGAGTTCCCACGGTACCCGCAAGAGTCATTACGGATATCGCACGGATATCGCACTGGCATCTGCGTTCATACAATGTTGCAACGCTGCTCAAGTCACTCTTGGAGAAATTCAAAAATGTTTGAATTTTCTCCCAACCTTAACAAGTTACACGACTACCTGCCGTTAGCGCCACAGAGGTCCTCGGTGGTCCACGAATGCCGTACTGTTATCGCAGGAGGATCCCACGATGTTAAACTCTTGTTAAGTCTTGCGTCAGGTCGCACCGTGAGAAAGCCCTTTAAAAGGAGAGGTTGGACAAACTTAGATTATTTTCTCTGGAGTGTCAGAGGCTAAGGGGAGACCTGACATAAAATGATAAAATTATGAGAGGGATTGATAGGTTTGACAGCAAAATCATTTTCTCAATATCAAATACCAGATGTCAAAGCATTAAAGTAAGTAGGAGGATGCATTAAGGAGAAGTGCATGGCACATCCTGACAAATCGTCTCAACCCCCAACGTCACCCATTCCTTCTCTTTCTAGAATCTTTCATTCTACTTTGTTTCAGTGCTTCCACTTTTTTTGACTTGAAAATATTTTGTCAATCTTTTATTGTTACTGGGTCTAAGCCTCAGCACAGTGGGAGTACCTTCACCATAAGAACTCCAAAGGTTCAGGGTGATGGATCACTGCCATCTTCCAAAGTGTAATTAGGTGATGAACAGTAAATATTGTGACATGGACAACCTGTAAACTAGTGGAAAAAACAGGCCAAAGTTCTGGGGCACTGAGGTTTTGATGGATTATAAGATAGATATTAGATATGCCATTTATTGTCACTATACATGTACAGTGAAACTGAAAGCTGCTCGTACTCAGTGCATACATACAATTTAGCACAAAAAACAACATAAGTGGTATGTAGATCAGATGAAGAGCAATTCTCCTTTCATTTTTAATGGAACAAAATGTCTTTACTAATGAGAGCATGTCTGTTTTTATGTATCCTCCCTTCGTATACCCTGATTTTAAAATTGCCACCATCCTTATTATCTTACGGTTTTCTTTTGGTGATAATCTGACCCAGAGTCAAACTACTTAGGTTAAGGGGCAGAGCAGGTCAGACAAGGTCAGGAGATGAGTAAGAGACACAAAATGCTGAAGTAGCTCATGATGGTGCAGCACTAGAGTTGCTGCCTTACAGCGCTCACAACACTGGAAGCCCGGGTTTGATCCCGACTACGGGGGCTGCCTGTACGGAGTTTGTACGTTTTTCCCGTGACCGCGTGGGTTTTCTCCAAGGTCTTCGGTTTCCTCCCACACCCCAAAGACGTACAGGTTTGTAGGTTAATTGGCTTGGTATAGGTTGTCCCTAGTGTGTGTAGTATAGTGTTAATGTGCGGAGATCGCTGATCGCTGCGGACTCGGTGGGCCGAAGGGCCTGTTTCCGCACTGTATCTCTAAACCAAAACTAAACTAACTCAGCGGGACAGGCAGCATCTTTGGAGAGAAGGAATGGGTGACATTTTGGGTCGAGACCTTTTTTCAAAACCATCTGTAGAAAGGTCTCGACCCGAAACGTCACCCATTTCTTCTCTCCAGAGATGCTGCCTGTCCCGCTGAGTCAATCCAGCAATTTGTGCCTGTCTTCAGTGTAAACCAGCATCTGCAGTTTCTTCCTACTCAAGGGGATAATCTCTTATGAAGGCTTTCGACAAGGTCCCACATAAGAGATTAGTATACAAACTTAAAGTACACGGCATTGGGGGTTCAGTATCGATGTGGATAGAGAACTGGCTGGCAAACAGGAAGCAAAGAGTAGGAGTAAACGGGTCCTTTTCACAATGGCAGGCAGTGACTAGTGGGGTACCGCAAGGCTCAGTGCTGGGACCCCAGCTATTTACAATATATATTAATGATCTGGATGAGGGAATTGAAGGCAATATCTCCAAGTTTGCGGATGACACTAAGCTGGGGGGCAGTGTTAGCTGTGAGGAGGATGCTAGGAGACTGCAAGGTGACGTGGATAGGCTGGGTGAGTGGGCAAATGTTTTGCAGATGCAGTATAATGTGGATACATGTGAGGTTATCCATTTTGGTGGCAAAAACAGGAAAGCAGACTATTATCTAAATGGTGGCCGACTAGGAAAAGGGGAGATGCAGCGAGACCTGGGTGTCATGGTACACCAGTCATTGAAAGTAGGCATGCAGGTGTAGCAGGCAGTGAAGAAAGCGAATGGTATGTTAGCTTTCATAGCAAAAGGATTTGAGTATAGGAGCAGGGAGGTTCTACTGCAGTTGTACAGGGTCTTGGTGAGACCACACCTGGAGTATTGCGTACAGTTTTGGTCTCCAAATCTGAGGAAGGACATTATTGCCATAGAAGGAGTGCAGAGAAGGTTCACCCGACTGATTCCTGGGATGTCAGGACTGTCTTATGAAGAAAGACTGGATAGACTTGGTTTATACTCTCTAGAATTTAGGAGATTGAGAGGGGATCTTATAGAAACTTACAAAATTCTTAAGGGGTTGGACAGGCTAGATGCAGGAAGATTGCTCCCGATGTTGGGGAAGTCCTGGACAAGGGGTCACAGCTTAAGGATAAGGAGGAAATCCTTTAAAACCGAGATGAGAAGAACTTTTTTCACACAGAGTGGTGAGTCTCTGGAACTCTCTGCCGCAGAGGGTAGTCGAGGCCAGTTCATTGGCTATATTTAAGAGGGAGTTAGATGTGGCCCTTGTGGCTAAGGGGATCAGGGGGTATGGAGAGAAGGCAGGTACGGGATACTGAGTTGGATGATCAGCCATGATCATATTGAATGGCGGTGCAGGCTCGAAGGGCCGAATGGCTTACTCCTGCACCTAATTTCTATGTTTCTATGTTTCTATGAGTGAGAGACAATGAGTTCATTTTATATGTCAAACAAAATAGAATTATTACATTGTATATTTTGTTAATTAAAATAATGCAATTAAATGGTTTTGCTCTTTATATGTTAAATTGGCTGTAAACGTTTATGATCCAGCACACCTCAGGTCTTCGGCTTGAACTGGTTTTGTAGGCTCTTGGATTTTAATTGCACTCTCAGTATTATTTTTTTTATGAAGGTTACAAACAAATGCTTTGGGAATTAACTTACTGAATGTAATAAACAATAGCACACAAAGTGTTTCATTACCAATGTTTGCATGCTTTCAAATGTCCGTTCTCGAACAATATTCTAATTAGATATGATTTGCATAGTGGGCATTATTAGTGAATTACCTCAGGACTTCAATAAATTAATTGGAACTGAACAAGCCTGGATTTAAAGCTCACACAGCTTTCTCCTCTGTGTAATGTAACTTAATTAATTTGGAGGACAAATGTGAAAATACAAATTGCACCCACAGGGAGGTTTATATTGCACTTCCACTTTGCTTGTATCAATGTTGGTGTTAGCAGGAGGGAATCAAATATGACATGGATGCAATCACCATATCAAGCCCCCTCCCCCCACTAATTCAATGTGCTTCCTTGATGATGAAGGCAGTTTTAATTTGGACACAACCTAACCTCATTCTCACCTGCTGAAATCCTGATGGCAGCACCACGTTTACAAGAGCAAAGCTTTACTTCCATGGAGAGACTCCTTAGTATCACACAGTGTGGCATCGGTGCCACTCTAAATGAGTCCCATTGGTTTTGTCCATTGCACATTGGTTTGGATATTTCATATGAAACTAGACCTGTGGCTTCACCACGTAGGAATCTCACGATATGCGATCAGGAGGTTACCCTGAAGTTCTGAAAGGCTTATCTAAGTGCGAGATCTCCTTGTTTTGTCATAGCATTTTGCAGACCAAAGCAACCTTGAACACAACTGGCTATATCCAAATTGGTCACTGTCATAATCTTTATTCTCATCTGTGAACGCAATCATTGCTGCATTGTAACAACATAGAGAGTTACTGCATGAAAACAGGCTTTCCAGCTGCACTGTCCAGTATTTTCTTTACGCTAATCCTTCCCTCATCCATTTTATTCTCCATAACACCCTGTCCACTCCAACTCTAAACTCTGAGAGACAATTTACTGTTGCTAATTAAACCTATCAACCTGCATGTCATAGGGATGTGGGAGGAAAGCCAAGCCAGAGAAAAGCCACATGATGACAGAGAGAATGTGAAACTCCACACAGACAGCACTGCACGACAGGATTTAACCCAGGCTGCTGGAGTTATGAGGTAGCAGCATTGCTGGATTTTTCCGACTCCAAAACTACCTTGGGCCTATAGTTTTTGATAGAAATCGAAGGCCAGTCTTTGCAGAACTTAATTGGAAGAAATCCCTTTGTCAAAGTTATCAGTTGGACAAGTAATGTAATCATTTAGAAAAAGGGGAATGGTCAGCAGGCACTTTGAGGCAAGCCTTAGCTAGCTTATCAACACTGTGTCTCCAAGGGCAAGGCTAAGGTTGGGTGTTTCATCAGAAATAGTTGACTTTCTGACTCCGAGAGTTTCAAGGCAATTTATAATCTTGGATCAAGTTTCTGGTGTTATACTAACCATTCACTTGAACAAACTCATCTGCACTGGCAGTCAGACAAACTCATCACCACCAAAGACCGTATGTTTGATCCTCACCTATTTTGCCATTGATGCTGTGACTATAAAATATTCATTACATGAATTGTCACGATGACTTTAACTTGGCAGCATCTCCTGTCCCTGTAAGTGACAGTAGCAGCAATGTCACCATCACCTCCACAGTGTTCACCAGCACTCCATTGCTTATCATAATTTCAACATCATTGTTGGAATCTTTAAAAAAAAAATTCCACTCCTTACTTTGTCACTGAGAATCAAGATATTTACATACAAAATATTTAATATATGCACATTAGTGTCTAGATATCAATTTTTGCACAATTAAGTTTTTGTAGTGAATTACATTATACATTACTTATTTATGAGATGCCAGGATCACTGGCAAGGTTGTTATGTATTGTCTTTTGCTAATTCCCCTGACAAGTTGGGCAGAAGAATGGCACAGCTAATAGAGCTGCTACCTCACCGAACCAGAGACCCGGCTTTGATCTTGACAATGAGCGCTGCCTGTGTAGAGTTTGCAGGTTCTCCCGCGACTGTGTGGGTTTCCTCTATGTGCTCTGGTTTCCTCCCACATCCCAAAGATATGCAGGTTTGCAGGTTAATTGGCCTCTTCAGATTGTTCCCAGTGTGTAGGGAGTGGGAGAACTTAGAACTTGTGAACAGGTGATCGATGTCAGTTGTTGGGAAATGAATTGCGATCTAGCTACAATGATGGGACAATGACAAAATGACATAAATTGCTGGATTAACTCAGCTGTTCAGGCAGCATCCCTGGGGATTGTGGATGACCGATCCATGTTCTCCAGAGATGCTGTCTGACCCTTTGAGCTATTCCATCACTTTTTGTCTTGTTTTGTAAGTTCCTAATTTCTCCAAAGAACAATGACATATTGCCAAGTCTTTGCAGTAAAGACTGTGGTGCCATGCAGCAGACGGTGGTGCCATGCCCTTCCCCTGGCAGCAGGCCTGACTCACCCGCTGCGATGCCAGGAAACGCATCCCCAAGAGGCAAGCCACCAAGCCCTACCCTGCTCATCCCCGTGGGCTGGAGAAGAGGGTGAAGAGATTCAAGATGGCATCGGTGGTAGATGCAAGGAAACAAAAGGACGATAAGCACAACCAGGGTCTTACCTCCTGTCCTCACAAAGTGCTCATATGATACGAGATTGGTGGTGGGAGGACAACGGGCCTTTATGGCTAGGTTAATAACTCTGCACTTACTGCATAATAACTTAAAAATGGCACCTAAACCTGGCAACTCGTATATTGTCTCAGTGCATGACTCCTATATACTGTACTTAGTCTAAGATTGTGCTTATGTCTATAATAAAGAAATTCACTACAGCTCGGTACATGTGATAATAAAGTACCATTAAACCATTGAACTATCCAAATATCTTCCCAATCACACTTGATCCATTATCTTAATTTCAAACGGAAAATTTGAAAATATTTCCATTGGAAATCTGGTAAAACTACAGCATTGAGGCCAGATATCCCCAACCTACAGTACATGCATACAAAGAACCTAAAAACATCTGTGAACTAAAACTAGGTATGGGCCGGTTGCATATCAAGTCCCAATAAATCCAAAGAACAAAATCTCTCTCTCCCTGGATCACAGGCCAGTGGACATTTAAACTAGGTGTAATGATAGAAAGATGAAACATTTTAGAACATGTTTTACAGCATAAGGCAGAGTACAGTCAATTGTAATCATTTAGCCACTGCAACACCCCACAAATTACACTGAAATAATGAACAGACACATACATTATTTAGTAATATTGGTTGAGGAATAGATGTTGAAGAGCTTATCTGCTTTTCCTTGAATAGCATAATTGAACTATTTTACAACTGCGAATGCAGAGAGGGCTAATGCTATATTCAAAAGTGCTCGACTGGAATCTCTAAAGTGGGATTTAAACCAACATGATATGAACTCAGATCCACGTTTACTCAAGTAAGCCACGACTGACCTTATGCACAAATACCTAAAAATCTTTGTATCAGATCGAAGCTAGAATAAATTACAGACAAATATATTTCGACATCAAGGACTACAAGCTCTGTATATATGCAGAGATTATAATAAAATGAGAATGGTCAACAATATGCAAAGCAAATTAAAAAGTTGTTTTCTTTACCTTTAGCAAATTGAAAGCGGTAGTGTGCTTAATATTCACCATGAGAATCAATTTCACTCTCACATACGTATTAAGGAATTACAAATATGAGCATTTGAAAAACACAGATTATGCCGCAAAGCCAGGGAATAAATTAATGAAAATTACCATACTATAAAAATGAATATAAGTCTGTGCTCCTCAGAGCTGACAGGTGTCTCTAATCATACCACGAGATGGAAATATGGTTCATTAATTGCAGATCAATGCAAGAACGGCATTTAAAAATGGGAGCGTGTGAGAACTCAGGCAGAGATATTAAATTATTCTAAGGAATGGGGATTAAAAACAGATTTTACAAATGGGGAAACATTAATTAAATTTAACAAATTGAGACCAGGAAGCATTAGTTCATTGACAGCAGGTAGCGCATATAACAAGCTAAAGAATACGTTTAATTACCATAGAACCCTAGGCTTAATTCTGCATGTGTACAAATTGCTTCTTTACTGTAATGGATAGGAGAAAATGAAGAAAATGCAATCATATATGGTAACGTAAATGAAAATCTTTAATCCTAAACATGTTTATTCAAGCAGTGTTTATCGGAGATTTCTGGCGCATCAGTTTAAATTCTGTGATACATCTATTTCTTAACATAAAATTTTTTTGTGATCATATAAATAAAACTTTTATGCATAAAATGCATAAATGCAATGTGTCTGAAGACAGTAATATGTCTTCGGTATTAAATGACACTGATCAATTACTTGAACTTTATTCCTGTCATCTATGAAATCACTGTAACCTCTCAATGTCTCATAATGCAATCTTGTTTATGTATCAGCCTACATTACATATTACTGCAGGCAGCATGACTTATCATACCAATAACATTCTATTTTCTGTGGTCTGCTTTTGATTAGTTGGCCCAACATCCCAATGTTGCACTTGTTCAAAATTAGTTTTATGCTTGCTGCTAGCATAGACGAACTTGCAGAAAGAATTTTATTGGAGCCTGACTTACCTTCTCTTGGTGACCATAGTCATATGTTTCCAATATGGCAGTGATATAGTGATAAGGATTGGTAAACCCAAAGCTAACATGATCTTGTGGAGCCAACGTTATTGCGGCCAACTGTATCCTTTCTCAGCCAAACCATCTGACTTACCGCTCATTGGCCTTTATAGTGGTACTAGCAACCCTCCCTGTTACCCCATCACCAGTCTTTTGTGCTCAGGTCCCAATGTGAACCTCACATAGTGTTAAACCATCAGCATGTGCCTCATGCTCTCTTCTTTAACTGAAGAGATCAATGATGGAGATATACCCTTCTTCTCATAAGTATGCCTGTGATTTTGAGTCGGAGCTTTTTAAATGTGGCCACCTGCTTTTTAAATGTGACCCCAAGACTGAAGTCCCCACACAACCCCACTATATGCAATCCTTTTGCACTGCACATGATTCTTCAAAAGCCTTTAAATGTGTTGTGCATTTTTAAATGTAATTGTATGATTAGATCCACTGTGTAGAATTAAAATCTTGCGCAGTCCTTCACTCTGAGAGTTTTATTGCAGTTGTGCTGTGCCGGAGTCAATGTGTGCGGGAATAAATAAATGTTTTGCTCACATCCAGCTGCATGCTTTTGATTGAAACATTTAGCACTGTTGCATACATTATATAAAATATAACTCTCTCTTCCCTCTTTCTTCCCTCTCTCTCTCCCCCCTCTCCCTCTTCTCTCTCTCCATTCACGCCCCCTCTGTCTCCTCTCTCTCTCCTCTCCCCACTGTCTCCGTCTCCTTCCCTTCTCTCTCTCTCCACCTCCCTTTGAGAGTCTGTCCCTTCGGCACGGAGTCTCTCGCGGCAGCGGCGCTTCCGACGGCTCCACGGCCCGGGACACTCGCACTGTCCGGAGCGCTCCATGGCCAGAGCTGCAGCGAGCGACTCGTCAGCGCCGCAAACACTAGACAGCGCCGCAAACTCACCAGTCCCGGCTCCCCGCATCTGTTCCCGCCGCTGGTTCTGCTTCCATCCCTCCCGCAGCCCCGGCTCTCCAACACCTGCGGACCATGCAGTTTATCCGAGTTTTGAAATTTCTGTTGATCACAACATTTCTCACCACTGAGCGTGAGGGCGTGAGAGTTTGCTTGAGGGCGTGAGTCTCACGCTCAAAGCGTGAGAGTTGGCAGCCCTGCAACCATTTTGGGGTTCGAATGGAGAATAGGAATCAAATGTTCAGAGATGTAGAGAGGCAAGATATATTTAACTGGATTGACTTGTAAACCACATTACACTTACAGAACTTATATTGCTGTACATTGTCAACTGTAATAGTACTTTATCCTCCTAATTAAGAAACCCATAGTCAGTACAGCAAATGTTACTTTCATTTGTTATCTGTATCACTCCTCATGCATTTTTCCACATCGAAGACTCGCTGATGTAGTTAGATAAGGTTTATCATTATAATTACAATTCCACTTGCATTGTTAGATTTTTTTTGCTTAACTTTACAGAAATTGCTTTCTTGTATTTTCAAAGCTATGAGCTTTAGTGCACCGAAAGCAATTTCTGTAAAGTTAAGAATTTCCTATACATAATTAGAACCCCAGGTTGACAGAGATTGCAAAAAGAGATTGATAAGTTCATGTGATCAATTTCAAATGGTTGATTGCTCAGTAGGATCTATGAGCTCTGTATTTCAAAAAGGAATCTCAATACCGGGTCACTGTACTTGTTGTCAGAGGTAATTAGATTATCTGCATGTTCCTAGTCCACAACGCTGGGCACTAGACTCGGGACAGTCAGATCCTGATGATCAAAGACATGGTGTTGCCCATTTTTAGTTCAGTTTAGTTTGGTTTAGAGATACAGCGTGGAAACGGGCTCTTCAGCCCATCGAGTCCACGCCGACCAGCAATCCACGCACATTAACACCATCCTACACACACTAGGGACAATTTTACATTTATACCAAGCCAAGTAACCTACAAACCTGTATATCTTTGGAGTGTGGGTGGAAATCGAAAATCTCAGAGAAAACCCATGCAGGTCATAGGGAGAACGTACCAACTCTGTACAGAGAAGCAACGGTAGTCAGGATCGAATCCTGGTCTCTGACGCTGTAAGGCAGTAGCTCTATTGCTGCGCCACCGTACCGCCCTTATTTGGCAGTTTGTGTTGGCAACGCACAGATTGCTGGTGTCTGGAAATATCTGGTGACACAAGGGGCTGGACAATTCCTTGGGAATATTGAGTTCTGTGGGCAGCGTGGCAGCATTGCTACCTCGGTTGAGATACGTTCCTGTGCTGAGCCAACAGTTGTTGACATGACCAGCCAGTGTAGTTGGAGTAACCCTCCTCTACTACTTTCTTGGGAAATGCATTTTACATACATACAACTCCCTGGGTGAGAAAGGTCTTCAGATCCATTCTAAGTCTCTTCTTACTTACCTTGTCCATGTCTGTTTTTATCTACCTCTGATATGGGGAAAAGTTTCCTGTGGTTTATACTATCTATACCACTCACAATTTTACCTCAATCATGTCCCCTCAACTTTCCCCTCTTCAAGGAGAACAGACCTAACCGCTCAGTCTCTCGTAATAAGTCTCACCCTTGAAATGTTTGTTGTGGTATTTCCTATGGTACTTCTACAAGATATTTATAAAGCAGAAAGCAAAATTGCACCAGGTATTATAAATATGCTGCAACCAAGAGTCAATGGACCGCATCCTGAATCACAATCTTCTAATTATGAAGCTTTTAAGATATTAACTGAGATAAGGTGACACAACCGTTGTATTTTGAAGAGTTGTTGAGCAAATGTAACTGTTGACACTACCCATCTGTGGTGTGGCTACCATGGAATCCCACCAAAGGGTGCATTTGCTGTGGTTCAGTTGATATAAACAGATGATTTCATTGTAAATTGCAGTTTAGGCCAATTTTATCCTTGTATGGAATCATAGAGAGACCATTCAGCCCATTACATTTATGGCTGTGGAAGTGATGCTATTCCTCTCAGTCAAATCAGAGCTCCTTCAATTATTTTTGGGGGGGAGTTTGGGTATTGCTGGCCTTGTCGGCATTTATTGTCCATCCCTAATTGTCCTTGAGAAGGTGATAGTGAGCAATTTGCTTGAATCATTGTTGTCCCATTGCCTGGTTGAATTTCAGGTTTTAGACCAGGTGGTGAAGAAGTAAGTGATATATTTCCACGTCAGGATGGTGTATGATTTGGCGGGGAACCTGTTGGTGGTGCTGCCCTTGTCCTCCTCAATGGTAGAGGTTGCAGGTTCAGGAGGTGCTATTGGAGCAGCCAGGATTGTATTGTATTTTATATTGAACAATATCTATTTATTTTATATTGTCCATTGTGCATCCCTAATACCTGCAGGAGAGCCATTAGCAATGAGAAAACTGTTGATTTCCTCCCCCATCCTCTACCCAAGAGGCCCAGAAATGACTGCTGAGTCAACCATGAACTCAAGGCTAGAACTGATGATCATCTGTTTGTATGGTGCAGTTTCTCACTGCCTCTGTCCAGCTGAGTCATTGGCTATTGGCTGTTGTACGAATGTTTAAAGAAAGGCTTTACAAGGCCAAGCTGTAGATGTAATGGTTGCCACATTCATAAAGAAAACTACAAATAAACTGAAATGTTATAACTTTGTATGAACATGACGCTCGGTAATTGTTGCATTAGGAAACCGAGGTCTGTTTTTTGTGTATAATACAGCGTACATCTGGTGCTAAGCTCCCCCAGTTCAGGTTCTGTAGGGCATAATTTAGATCAGATTACATATGGTTAACAAATATGACCATTAAAATCTGTGGGTAAAATTGCACTGTTAGTACGGGAACATCTGTACCAATACTTGCCTAATCCTATATGTAAAACCAATGAGAAATGTCATACGCAAGCAAAACATCACTGAGTATTCATACTGGGAATTAACTTTTGGATTTCATATTGAATTTTGTAAATAATGAGTGGGAAGGGCGGGGACAGGGTGGTGGGGGTTGGTGATGAGGAACACAATGTCTTGAATAATCTGAAAATAGGATGTCACCTCATACAAAGTCTTACTCATTTTGGTTGATAGGAATATGTTTAAACAAAATATCAAAAAAATGTCAATTTGCTTCAATAAAAAAGCTAAGTGAAGCAAAGAGAATGTTCTTGAGCACAAGGAAATTTGATTGTTTGATTAGTTTGAACAAGGAAATGGATTACACTGATCCTCATGATTACTCCTCCACAGACGTCCTGCAATGGGGCATCCGGAACGACATGAAATATTCCAAATGAGGTCTACCAAAGTCTTATAGAGCTGCATCACAACTCCCTGATTCTTATACTCAATGCCCCCAACTGATAAAGGCAAGCATACCATATGTCTTCTTAACCACTCTGTCTACTTGTGATGCCACTTTCAGGGAGCTATGGACTTGCAGGATCATCCATGATAACTGTTTCAGCCAGTGCTTCTATTGTCCTGTGCTGAGGACCAGAAGATTCTCATTCTTACTTGCTATCCGGTTACACTGTAGAAACTGAGTCAAAGGAAGTTGGGTCAAAGGAAGTTGAGATGCGATGGAGGAGTACAAGCTCATGGCTGATTTAGATGGGGAAACTGTGCCCATGTGGATGGCTTAATTACCGTGGAACACCAATGTGAAGGGCAAAAATGCAATGAGAAAGAGTGATATTACACTGGTAATAATTTGGAATTCACTGCCTGCAATTTGGATGCAACAACTATTGAAGCTAAGGATGGAGATAATAAATGATGACAACCGATGTTGATTGATATTTTGTAATAATAATAATAATAATAATAATAAGCCTTTATTATCATTGTACTTAGAAATACAACAAAATTTGGAGAGCTACTCCTGATCAGTGCAACCAAAACAGGTCCAAACAAGACAAAAACACATCCAATACATTCAATACGTTATTGAACTACTAAAAATAGTAGATACATTATAATGATCACACCTAGGTAGAACATTGCACTGGGAGAATATTACACTTTTAAATTTAATAAATACTTTAAAAGAATTTAAAAAAAGAAGAAATATTAGCTGAGTGGTCTGTTTTATAGTGGAATGGATGACAGCATTCTCATGTCATGTGGATATTTGAGGAATTTAGAGTTCTAATGGCCCAGGGAAATCAATTATTCTTGAGTCTGTTTGTCCAGCTTTTGACGCACCTGCTGCCTACCAGAGGGCAGGAAGTTGAACAGGAACTGTCCAGGATGGGAGGGGTCTTTGATTCTTTTCCTGGCTCTACAGAGGCACCAAGAGCTAGAGATGTCTTCCAGGGAAGGCAGAGGGCAGCCGATGATTTTCTGGGCAGTTTTGCAGTTTTGATCACTCTCTGCAGTGCTCTCCTGTCTGGTGCTGAGCAGCCGGCATACCTCACCGTGATACAATATGCCAGCACACTCTCGATGGTGGACCGGTAGAAGGTCACCAACAGCTTCTCCTCTAAACTGTTCTTCCTTAGCACTCTCAGGAAATGCAATCGCTGCTAGGTCTTTTTTACCACCGCTGAAATGTTGGCAGACCAGGAGAGGTCCTGCGCGATGTGAGTTCCCAGGAATTTGAAGGTTGAAACCCACGCGACACAGTCCCCGTTGATGTAGAGCGGGGCAGGGTCCGCTCTGTGCCTTCTGTAGTCGATGACCATTTCCTTTGTTTTGCTGATATTAAGTGCCAGGTTGCTCGCAGAACACCACTCTGACAGCTTCAGGACCTCGTCTCTGTACACTGCCTCATCTCCTCCTGATATAAGTCCGACCACCATGGTGTCATCCGCGAATATAATAATGCAGTTTGTGGACTGGATGGTAGTGCAGTCATAAGTGTACAGAGCGTAGAGGAGTGGACTCAGCACACAGCCCTGTGGAGAACCAGTGCTGAGTGTGAGGGTGGAGGAGCAGTGGGGGCCCATTTTGACTGTTTGTGGGCGGTTAGTGAGAAAGATATTTAACATCTCTGTGACAAACTTTATTTTGAACATTAAGAAATCTACTTCAAAAAGTTTAATCATCTACCTGTGGCGAGGCTTTGGCACATAGGAAAGAAAAACTTAGGCGGGACTCTCCCCAACTTCCTCCAAATCCAATTCCACCTCATAAAGAGGCGGGGCACCGTCGAGTATGGCTGCCCAGCCTGCAGCTGAACGTCCTTTCACCTTTTAACATTTTTTAGTATGTTAAAAAGTTTTGTTTTGGAGGTCTAGTCTTTTTATGTGGGGTTGGGGGGAGGGGGAAGTGGGAAACTGTATTTCTCAGTCCCTACCTGGTCAGAGAGGCGGCTTTCCTCCGAGCCACATCTTCGTCGCTTCCTTGCGGCCTACCAACGGGACTGGAACGGTGTTTCCTGCCGGGACCGGCCAGTACCTCAGCTTCGGCGGTGGCACAGTGCTGAAGCACCATCATGGAGCGGGCGATGCCTTACCCGGGTCACCACGTGGTACGCTCCGGAGTGCTGAGACCGCCGACTCCAACATCGCGGAGCTGTGGTTACGGAGCGTCCAGCTGCGGACGGCGCTGACTTTCAAACACCCCGGAGCCAAGGATCTCTCGCCGAGACCGCCAGTGTCAGAGCTCCGACCAGCGCAGCCTGTGGTCTTCGGGAGCCGCAGTCTCCGGGGAGGAAGCGGCCATTCCGGACACTCCAGGCCACTGAGGACTGTTCTCTCGACACGGAGCTCCATCATCCGGCGAGTGAGCCTGTAACATCGGGCCACCGTTGCGGCGACTGCGGAGGCCTCAAATAGGCCCCGACCACGGGGTGAACAAGAGGAAGAGGACTGGACTTTGCTGCCTTCCCTCACAGTGGGAACCATTGTGGGGGGATGTTTTTATGTTTCATTTTTAATTATTCTTTAATGTTGTGTATAAAAGATGGCTGCTGGATGTGAGAGTGAACGCTGGCACGATTAGCTGCCGCTGCTCTCTCCAAATTATGTATTATTGATGTGTTGTTTTTGTTTCATTTTATTTATATATTTGTAATTTGCTTGTTTTAACTGTAAGGTGTCCTTGAGTGTTCTGAAAGGCGCCCATAAATAAAATGCATTATTATTATAAACCTACCAACCTTCCCTATTATAGACATCTAAGCTCTTTATCACAACTGAAAATCAAAAGTAATTGCAGATGTTGGACGTCAGAAATAAAAGCAGAAAATGGTGGAAATACTCAGTATTAAATGCAAGGACAATATGTTTTGCTTATTCAAGTTAGTTACATGCTATCTTAGTGTTACAGTTCCTGTGAGATTGTCAACAAGGTGGAAAAGTGACAAACTGGAGGAAATCTACATAGCAGTTGTAGCAAAATTCTTATCCGGCCATCCGTTCTTTAACACGGTGCACTACTTAGTTCTACTTAGTTCTAATTCTGGATGGTGTACATTTCCTGACATCTAAGCCCGATAGTTGTGACATAAAGTGTTTTAAATCGCTTCAGCAATGTTCGACTGAGTTTTCTCTCTCTTGAAAGGTTCACTTTATGCTTGGGAAGTTATGATTACACTGCTGTCAGATGCACATGCCCTCTAGTGACAAAAATGATACAAAGAGAGAATGTGCTGTTGATTAGTGACAAGAACCTGGTAAATAAACCACAAAAATTATCAGGACTAGCAGAAGATTTAAGACTCACTGGAATTTCACAGGTTGACTGTACAAGATTTTAATTCTAGAGGGTGTTTGAAACCTGCAGGAAGGCAGTGTGAATACATTGATGCAAGTGCTTTGAAGCTGAAAAAGAGAGATGCATTTTTCAATGTAATCAGCTGGATGTGAATGGCATTTGGGCAGATACATGTTAAGAGATGGTGGTGCATATGAATGGAACTCTTCATTTTTTTCTTGCATTACTACGGCTACGGGTGAAGACAGCCTGGAATTAACACTAGCTGGTAAATGTAATGCTTTAAAAATACATTGCATTTATCCAAAGGGGTGATGCTATTTGAAAGTCCAAATAAATGATTTACATGTTGAACGATTAAACTGTAAGGATTGTTGGTGAGGATGTGACATTGCTGCAGAGTGGACACAAGATATATCTCAATTTGAATGTAGTACAGAAGAACTACTTTTTTTAAAGTAACAAAGACACATGCAGTTTAATCAGCAACAATTTAATAATTGGTCTAGTATATGGATTTTTGGAGTCTTCCTAATCTCCTTCCACATCATGGTGTTGAACCAAATCTGAAGGCTTGTTTGTTTCTGGATATGAACTCAATGAAGATTGTGTTCCTTTGTTGAACCTACTAGGATTTATACTTCACTTCCTGAAGACCATACTGGTTCCAACTCAGATGCAACTTATTGATCAATTGATTCACTGTCCAGACTTGGTCCATCTCCAGTAGATCTACACAAATCCTGAAACCTTTTCTTTTGTTTGTTATATTGTTTACAGTGTACTATACTTGCACATTCTGTTGTGCTGCTGCAAGTAAGAATGTTATTGTTCTATCTGGGACATATGACAATAAAACACTCTTGACTCATGACTCGATTCTGTTGCCAATATCAGCCATATATATCTTGGTTCTACAAACCTTTACCATTGTTTCCTACCTCCAACGTGTGAGGGCTTCACTTGTTGAGTGAAAACAAATATGTCCATTTTAGGTGATATGTTTCCTTTCCTAATAATATCATTCTGGCATTTTGACTCAGCTGTTCTATTTTTAGAAGCCAAATTTGACTGAATAAGGCCAATCGTCACATCATTAGTTCTGTTGGTGTGGTCCCTCCAGCAGAGGTTCTGTCGAATCAGCACAGTACCACACCAAGAAACAAATAAAATGCCATGCTTTGAATTTCCTACAAATCAATGATGGCCAACCTTCCAAGTACACCATTTGAAAGAATGAGAACATGTTTTACGCAATTTCATCACACAAAGTTAGTGTACAGAACAAACCATCTCATGGCATGCATCTGAACAGAATGGAGGGCCCACTTGAGGGCCATTTTTAGAAACAATCTTTTCAGATTCGCTATGAAATGCATGTGTGGACTGCAAAGCACCCACAGTTTGTTCGGTGGTGCCATATGGACCCATGCATTTCATTTCAACCCATTGAGTTACAAATGATTCAATGTTTAAAATCATAAGGGGCATAGGCAGGGTGAATGCATATAGTCATTTTCCCCAGGGCTGAGAATTCAAGAACCATAGGGCATAGATTTACGGTGAGGGAGGAAGATAGGAAGCAGAGGGGCAACGTTTTCACACGGGGTGGTGGATATAGGGAATGAGCTGCCAATGAAGTGGTTGAGGCAAATAAATTAACAATTGGCTCTTATGGTAAAGGCAATGTTTTCTATTTATCTTCTGAACTGCTTACTATACCTTTATGTTAACATACAGTGAAGCATAGACAAGAGGAGCGTTCCATCTAGCGGGGGCAGCAACAAGGCGGTAGGACCGCTTACCGGGCGGCTCTTGGAGCAGGAGCTCCAGCGAGGTGCACCCCAGGAGGGGCGCTCTCGCAGCGGGGGGTCAGGCACTCCCTCCACAGTGCCTTGTGCACTGTCCATTGTTTCCTCCTTTCCAGAGAATAGCTTTGGTGACCAGGACTGGGCTGGTCAAGAACAGGGGCAATGGCTGAAGATCTCGGGAGTATGCAAGGGGTGCAGGAACAGGAAGAGCTGCTAGGTGTGGTGGACCACTATATGGCAACCTCACGTGCAGGAGGCCGTTAAAAGCCTTGACGACAGCCATCACATCGTTTTTCCTCATTCCATGGACAAATACGGAGATGACCATAACCTTCGTAAACAAGTCATAAGACCCCAGCCACTGAGCCAGACCCACTGCTCTGTGGCAAAAACCTCACAAAGCATATGAAGGACATACAAGAAGTTTTACAAAACTTTCGGCTCATGAGGGCAGGGCCGGGACGAGCAAACCAAAAACAGTAATTCCTACGCAGCAGCACCCCATCGCATCCATCAGTCAACGTCTACCATATCGGACTGATGAAAGCTCGTGGTCCGCATTCTATCACCGAGTCTTTTTTAGACCAGGGCCCAGAGCGGACCCCATGGAAAATGTGCCACCCCCCAACATCACCGCCACGTCAGACGACGTGCAACACTCGTTGGACCGGCAGGAAACAGAAGAATACCCATAACCATGGAGGTAGGTGGGTCTGGTTCCTACCAGTATATAGAGTAATACTAACACATGGGAGTCTATCACGAGTGATCAGTATACACTCAATGGCATTAGTGAATACAAATACAATTCATACTAGAAAAATTGGCACCAGATCAACAATCACCCCAGAGGGTATTTTTCCCCTCTCCGTTAAAGAAACAAGAGGGACAAGCTGAACTGGTGAGAATAATTACAAAGGGTATCATGGGAAAACCTGAACCCTTGCAATTCGTATCAAATATATTCACTAAACCCAAAAAAGATGGTGGATGTCGCATCATCATTGACTTAAGTTCACTAAATATGTTTGTTAAGTATATACATTTCAAAATGGAACCGGTTGTTACTGCCAAACAACTAAATTCCAAAGGATACTTCATGGCAAGCATTCATCTTCAAGATGTTTACTATTTAGTACCATTCACAAGGATCATCGCAGATACCTGAAAATTACCTGGATGGGGCAGCTATAGCAGTTTAAAGCGTTACCCAATGGGTTCACATCAGCCCATGAGTGTCACCAAGACACTAAAACCAGCTCTGGCAATATTCAGAAGACAAAAACATATTGTCATGGCATTTCTTGATGATATCCTAAATGGTAGGCAAGACCATGAAATTGATTATGTTAGCTGTTCAGCTACCAAACAGTTATTCAAAACCCTGGTGTTATCTTACATCCAGATAAATCTAAGTTGAAGCCATCCTTTTATTTTTTCCACAAAAGTTATCAAGCAATATGGCACGCCAGATATCGATTTATTTGCATCAAGGCTAAATCACCAGGTACCTATGTATGTTGCTTGGGAACCAGACCCTGAGGCAGCAGCGGTAGATGCGTTTGCGCTGGATTGGGGAAATTCTTCTTCTATGCGTTTCCTCCCTTCTGCCTCATCAGTTGTGGACTAAGCACAGTACAAATGGACTCTGCTTCAGGTATTTTGATAGTACCCGACTGGCCTACACAGCCATGGTTCCCAATACTCCATGACATGGTTGTTGAAACTCTGATGGTATTCCCCAGCGACCCAGAGTTGTTAACACCCAGTGTCGGGCACAAGCCACCCGTGCCATGAAAAAATCAAACTCCTGGGTTGCAGATTCTGCACAAACCACTTCTGGGACTGGGATTATCAGAACAAACCATCGACACCATGTCAGCATCCCTCCGAACATACACTAAAAAACAGCACTTGTCCAGCATCAAAAAATGGGAGAAGTACTGCTTGGATACAGGGGCCACCTACTCAACCGCTACAGTTACCAACGTACTGGAATTCCTGGCGAACCTTCACCACGATGAAGGACTCAGCTACAGAGCCATCAACACAGCTAGAAGTGCCCTGCCTGTCTATTTAAAACCAGCTCCAGGACAACAGACCATGGGGTCCCACCAGCTGGTGGTCAAACTAATGAAGGGTATTTACAACTCTAACCCCCTAGACCAAGGTATACCCATATATGGGATGTCAGTGTGGTCCTGACATACCTCAGGGGATGGCCACCAGCTAGGTCCCTCAACCTGGAACAATTTATGCTCAAAACACTCATGTTGATGGCACTTGTAGCTGCACAGAGGGTCCAGTCACTACACCTATTGCGACTGGACACCATGCTCACAGCTCCAGACAAGATCTCTGTCGTTATCCAGGGAATGATCAAACATAGCAGACCAGGAACACCTAATCCAGTCGTGGAATTCCGGGCTTACCCGCCAGAAACACGGTTATGTGCCATGACCCTATTATCCTACATAGACACAACCAAAATATTCGAGAGAGATGAAAAGCCTTGTGGGTCAGTCATAAAAAACCTTATGGTCGGGTGACGAGCCATTTCGAGATGGCTCAAGCAGGTGCTGAAAGCTGCTGGGATAAAAACTAACATGTACAAATTTCATTCCACCAGGGCAGCATCCACGTCGATGGCTAAAAGAATGGACGTGCCTATAAACCACATCCTGGCTACAGCAGGATGGTGGGGGGGAAAAGACCGTTCAGAAATTTTATAATAAGCCGTTGGCAAAACCTGTTTTATTTGCAGGAAAGATTTTACAGACTGCAAATATTTAATTTAAGTCCAGGGGAGCAATTTAATTTCTTTGTTGTTATTGTTAAAAAATACCATTGTGTTTGTCTACAAACAGATTAATTGGTTGGTTACGATAACACACTTCCTCCCTCAAAGACTTCGGCTGTGATGTAGTAATAACTGTTACATGGTTTGAAATCACAGAGCTTTGAAATCTTCACGGAATCACTCACGTGACTCCGAAGTAAAATAGTAAGATTAAACGAGAACTTACCAGTTTGAAGTTTGATCTGTATTTTATGAGGAGTTATGATGAGGGATTACATGCCCTCCGCTCCCACCCTCAATAATATGGGTCAAATTCATAAACTGATGTCTCCTTATCTTTACTATGTTTACTTCAATAACTGTGTCTATCTGTGATTCTGCACCGCTGCTTTGAAGTATGCCGCGCATGCGTGCTGAACGGGTTCTTCACGTAATCCCTCATCGTAACTCCTCATAAAATACAGGTCAAACTTCAAACTGGTAAGTTCTCGTTTAATCTAACTATTTTAATCCCTTGCCAATTAAAATAATGCTCTGTTGTACGATATCTGCCAAAATAGATGGTCACATTTTTCAACGTAATGTTTCAGTTGAATCACTTAGCCTGTCTATACCTCCTAAGGTCTTGCAGCATCCTTCTCGTGACTCACAAGGTCATCCAGCTTTCTATCATCAGCAAACATCGATACATTACACCTGGTGCATTCATCCAATCATTGATGTGGATCAATGTGGGGCTCCAAAACGGATCCCTGAGGAATACTACTAGTTATGGTGTCTCAACCTGAAAATGGCTGGTTTCTTCTTCCTGGTTTCTCTAGGTAGTAAAATGTTATTGCAGCTCTTCCCTCCACCCATCAACCATTGCTATGATTGCAGAATGCATCTCATTCCTCACCAGTACTCTTGATTCCCCAAATCTGGGAACACGACTGTGTGCATTCACTCTCCAGTCTCCTATCTTCTAAGAAATAAAGTCCTAGCCTGTCCAACTTCGCCCGAGAAATCGTGTCTTGACAACATTCTTGTAAATATTTTCTGCACTCTTTGCAGCTGAATAACATCTTAATGGCAGAATGATCAATATCTACAATGGTGTTCTGCTTGGAACACCTGCACCTGATTGTACAGTCATACTGCAGTTGAGGGATTAGTCAGCTCTGCATCCTGATGGTGCCAAAGTAAGTATTGCTGCATTTGGAAGGTAACATCCCTGACAATAGCTGTTGAAGTATTTTTGGGTTAAAGGATCTGCCTAATAAGTACAATTGGAATATTTGTATACCAAACATAACACCAAGTGGATAATTTTGCTCATTTCTTGAGAGAAAGCATGAATTGAAAGGTCCTTCACTGTAATGTTACTTATCAGCACAATATGATGCATCACATGTCGACCCCGCTCACCCCTACATTGTAATGAAGAACAAGACCTTTATGTGAATCATAGTATCATATATTTCTTGTATCTCTCATGCTCCTTGTTCCGTATCCATTTCTCACCTGTTTTGAACAAACTAAACAACCATCTGGAAGGACTGATGATTAATGGTGTACTATTCTTGGAAACAACCATAGATCTGCTGTATTTACAAGCTCTGACGCATTGGTTATGGCCTACTATTTCTACCCTCTTCTTCCTACACAGGTTGCAGGCCAGTTGCCTGCAAACTTTCAAAACATATTTCTCATTCACAAATTAATATTTTTTTGACCATGATTTCATGACACTATCTACTGATCCAAGTCAGAAGAATTTCTTCCTCTCTGGTCATATTAATTAACAGATAAAGGTTACACAAGCAATTGTTCATTCCCTTTGCCCTAGAATATCTTGGGCACGGATCTCACTTCATTTGCACAAACAGAAGTAATTATGCCTGTTGATGGTCGACCCTATCCATTGAGCAAAGATGCCCAATATTTGATTATACCATCCAGCCCAGGAGCACCAAGCAGAAAGCTGTCACAAATGCACCGTGGGCCCTTTGTTTTGTGAATATATCTGTTTCTGCTAACTCCACTTACAAGCCTTACGAAGTGGATGGATGATTTCATTCATCGTCTTCAACTTGATTTAATGCAACCTCATAATCCCAACAAGCTGCACATTTCTTTTCTGAGTTGTATACAATTACTATTGTGATGGCTCGACCAATCTGGATAGTTGTGACACCCGTCGATTGTGGCAAGGCTTGCGTGCTACAGTGGTCTACAAAGTGAAGATCAGGGAGAACTGCTGGCAACAATGTTTTCCTCCCGATGAGCACAATGAATTCCATGTTTGTATTGAACAGGAGGTCAAGGGAATGACCCAACAATCTTGGGTGCACCTGTACCCAGGGACACTGTCACAGATTCCTGGAGCTAGGGCTCACCACCCAACTCTACAACTGGATCCTTGACCTCCTGACCCATAGACCACAATAGGGGAGGACAGGTGGCAAAACATCCTCCGTGGTAATCCTCAACATTGGTGCTCCGTAAGGTTGTGTGTTCAGCCCGTTACAATACTTCCAATACCCTCGTGACTGTCAGCCAAATTCTGCTCCAATTCCACTTGACACCATGTCAGACAATGTTGCAACAGAGTACAGGAAGGAGATAGAGTGCTGGGCAGTCCACACCATAACCTTTCCCTCAATGTCAGTGAAATGAAGGAGCTTGACATCGACTTTAGGAAGAGGGTGGAATACTTGCACCTCCGAAATGGACGTGGACAAGTTCTTCAAGTTATTATGTGTAAATATCATCAACAATTTTTCCTGTTCCAACCTCATTGACACTAAGGCCAAGGAAGCACATCGCTACTGCAGAAGTCTAATGAGGTTCAGCATGTAACCATATAACCATATAACCATTACAGCACGGAAACAGGCCATCTCGACCCTTCTAGTCCGTGCCGAACACGTATTCTCCCTTAGTCCCAATGTATTCAATGACACATCAATTTCTACAGATGCACCATAGGTAGAACCTTTCCACATACATCACAGCTTGATATGGCTATTGCCCTGCCTAAGACCACAGGAAATTGCAGAAAAATACAGTGTTTTTACTCCGTTGACCTTCATCTCAATGGGGGAAGCAGTATCCCTGGAGAACATGGATAGGTGACCCCCCCCCCCACAATCAGTCTGAAGATGGGAAACAACCTGAACTGTTACATATCCATGTACTCCAGGGATGCAGCCTGATCCACTGAATTACTCCAGTACTTTGTGTTTTTTTTTTTTTTATATAAATCAGCATCTGAAGTTCCTTGTTTCTAGAAATTGCAGAAAGTTGTGAATGCAGCCCAGTCCATCACACAAACCTGTCTCCCACCCCCATCAAATCCATCTATACCACGTCGCCTCAGGAGAGCAGCCAACATGATCGAGAACCATTCACCCAAGTCGTTCTCTCTTCTCTCCTGTCATATCGGGCAGAAGATACAAATGCTTGAAAGCACAACCACTGGATTTGGGCACATCTTCGTTCCCTCTGTTATAAGACTCTTGAACAGACCTTTCATATGTAAAGGATAAATTCGCAATCTACCTCACTGCAGCCCTTGAACTTTTTTTCCCTCCGCACTGTAACACTATATTAGAATCATGGAGTCATACAGCATGGACACAGGCCCTTCAGGTCAGCTAGCCCATGTCGACCAAGGTGTACTATCTACACTAATCTTACCTACCTGTCTTTGACCCATATCTCTCTAAACCTTTCCTACCCATGTACACTCCCAAATGCCTCTTAAATGTTGTTATAGTTTCTGCCTCAACTACCTCCTCCGGCAGCTCTTTCCTTGTACGCACTACCCTCTGTGTGAAAAAGTTGCCCCTCTGGAGAGAAGCATCAAGTTTGGTCTACTGTATTTTCATAGAATGCTGTGTTCATTTTCCATTGTGTTGGACTGTGGAGTCCGTTTGTTTTCATGTCTTTAAACCACAGCTGAGCAGGTTTTCAGTGGGAGGCTGTTTCCTGTCAACAGTATCTGGCTGAGCATGCTACAATAAGTGTCAGCTTAACATTGGAGCATCTGCAGCAGTATTAATTTGCATGTTAATCATCACCTTTACTCAAAAGTCTGTCTGCTTGCTGCCATTTATTGCTTGTGGTGTAGTTACTGTATGTACAATTCCAATGCCATACCATGAGGTGCACCTTTTTAATATCTGAATTGCTTTTGTCACATGTCTTGGCCTTGGATCAGACCGCTGTCAAAACACAACCATTGTTTTGGCAGCTGACAAGACCGTGGCTGAGATCGGTCATTACAACAACAGCAGCAGATGGAATTGGCCTCATCGCTACGCTTTTCCTAGCCTTGAACTACGCTACAGCTCCCTGACAGTGGAATGTGCAGCTTGCAGTCGCTTGAGATGGATAAAATTCTCAAGTGCCTCTCGGGCACTACAATTCTACACAGCAATTTAAATGTCAGGTTTTGCATGTGAACAGCTTTGACTGAATTTGCTTATTGGCTCTACCGAAACCTAGACCTATTCGAAAATCCATTACAAGAGCAAGGCAAAGATTAATGAAAGTCACAGAGAGTTATACGGCATGAAGCAGGCCCTTCCTTTGGCCCTCCAAGTCCATGTTGACCTTCAAGTATCAATTTACACTTATTCTAAACTAATACTATATTATTCCCCCAACATTCCAAAATAAAGTCCCGGAGATTTTACCACTCATCTTCACACTACGTACACGCTTGTTTTTGGGATGTGTGTGTAAAAAGGAGCACCTGCAGGAAGCTCACTCAGTCACAGCGAGAACACTGGGTGTTCAAACTCCACACAGACAGCACTAGAGGTCAGGATAGAACCCCGTTTGCTGGGGTTTGAGGCTTTAATTTAACTCATTAATTGCCTCATCCTGAATTTGGTTCCTTATCATACCTCTCAGCCCTTTTCAAACTGCTTTGGATTCCAGTATCTATTCAGACCTTGGATAATATAATTACTCATAGAATCATAGCTATGTAGCATGGAAACAGGCCCTGTGATCCACCTTGTCCATGTCAACCCAGGTGCATTCCTCAGCCAGCCGTATTTACCTGCATTTGGCCCATACCCCTCTAAAAAGTCTTCTGATTAGTTACACTTGCTGAACATCCTGATGTAATAATTTATGGAAGTAGTGCTGTCTCACTTTTATTCAATAGTGCTGCCCTTAAACCTGATGCGCACAATAAACCGGAGTCCGAGAGGGAACCGGAGACTGTCACAGGTAGAGACGTGGTGACTGTTGGAGCAGATGAATGGGCAATTAGGAGAAATAAACAAATAATCTACAGCAAGTCCAAGGTTATGCTTTTGTTTCCCCCCCCAATCCACCCCCCCCCCCCCCCCCCCCCTTCTCTCTCCCCCTCCTTCCACTCCGTCACCTTCATGGGTATTGATTTGTTTAGAGATACAGCGTGGAAACAGGCCCTTCCGCCCACCGAGTCCTCACCAACCAGCGATCCCCGCACACTAACACTAGCCTACACACACTAGGGACAATTTACACTTATACTAAGCCAATTAAACTACAAACCTGTACATCTTTGGAGTGTGGGAGGAAACCCAAAATCTCGGAGAAAACCCATGCGGTCACGGGGAGAATGTACAAACTTCGTACAGTCATGCACCCATAGTCCAGGATCGAACCCGTGTCTCTGGCGCTGCAAGAGCTGTAAGGCAGTAACTCTACCGCTGCGGCACCATGCCGCCAATTCGTGAGAATATATCTGTAGTAAATATTGCAGATAACTATCCTGGCAGTTGTGAATTATTTATCCTATCACTCGGATTCCAATACAGTAGATTTAAGATAGAGCAGGTAGGAGACTGGTTTGCATATCTGCGTTCACTATGTGACTCATTTCCTGACGCAGCAATGGGGTGCGATATGAACAGACTCACGCGCTTTGCTTTTGTGATTTTGATGATATCCTCTGGTAGCACAGGTCACCACCCACATACAGAACTGACAACTAGCTCTGTTTCTCCTTCAACTCACCTGATCCCTCCAGCACTGAAAAAAAAATCCTATTATCACATTTTAGTTTGTGGGACTTTCCTATGCAAATGTTGATGACTGCATTTTCTACTTTACATCCACAAGACATTTTAGAAAGAAATTTGATTAAAGAACTTGAAGCAGTGTAAATCTGTGATCAGTACAATGCATAACAAGCCTTTCTTTATGACAAAGATTACTAGAATTACTAGACTAAGTGGGACCCATTGGGTCCCATGTTCACACGGGAGGGCTGATCCACCAACGCAATATTCCAACTCTCCACCAATTCCAATATTGGTGGCCAGTGGAGGGGTGGGAGGGGGCGCACTTTCTGGAGCGCTAGTATTGGTGTTGTGGGCTGAAGGGACTGGTTTCCAGAGGGCTAGTATGGACATTGTGGGCCAAATGGATTCTTGCGGTGGCAGCTCAGTCACTCAAGCCTGATGTGCTGGCAGCTCACTCACGGCTGGTGGGCGAGCAGTTGACTCATGGCTATTCCTTGAAATTCCATTTGAAGCAGGGTACAAGGCCACCAAATTCAATTGCAGTTTCATGCCACTTCGAGCAGGGCGTAAGGCCACCAAATACTAGTGCTGTTTCATGCCATTTCAAGCATGGTGCAAGGTCACCAAATTCAAGTGCAGTTTCATACCATTTCATGCTGGGTGCAAGGCCACCACATTCAAATGCAGTTTCATACCATTTCAAGCTGGGTGAAACCACCATAACACCACACTCACAGTTTAGTAGAAATTCAGTGTGTTCAGTTGATTCACAGCTCAGACAGTCATGACCTCTCCCTCCCCCATCTTGCAGAGACTGAGCCACACCCACACTTCCTGGTTTTATAATCCCTCCCCCCTCCCACCGGAAGGGGCGTGGCCTACATGGCATGATTGACTGGAGAGAGATTCTCAACATTTTTTTAAACACTAATAACACTTTTACTTTTCAATGATGGGAAGAATCCTCTGCACCTGATGGGCAGAGGGCGACTGAGTAAGATAGCCAAAAACCACAGCCGTAAGTGGTAGTGTTTTTATCTAAAATCAATATACAGTGCAAACAGGAAGTTGTCAAGTTACCACCAAAACCATTTGCAGTGCAGCATTTCAAAGCAGTTACCACCACCAACTACCATTTGCAGTGCAGCATTTCAAAGCAGTTACCGCCACCAAAATCATTTGCAGTGCAGCACTTCAAAGTAGTTACCGCCACCAACAACCATTTGCAGTGCAGCACCTCAAAGCAGTTACCACCACCAACAACCATTTGTAGTGCAGCATTTCAAAGCAACCACATTTTTATTTTCAAACTACATTAAGGGCACTCACAGTTGAGTAGACATGTGTTCGGTGTTATTCACAGTTCAGAGAGATGTGACCCTCTCACTTCTTCCATCTTGCAGAGACTGAGTGAGGCACAACACCTCCGGGTTTATAGTCCCTCCCCTCTCCCACCAGCAGGGGCAGCAGAGATAATGTCAACATTTTTAAAACTTTAATAACTCTTTTATTTTAAATCGATGGGAAAAATTCTCTTGTCCTGCGCAGCGGAGGAGGACTCTGAGTAAGATGGCCAAAAATCACAGCCATAAGTGGCAGCGTTTTTTCCAAAATCATGAAACAGAAAAACAGGAAGTGGTCAAGATCTTACTTTTAGTAATATAGATTACTGCCCTTGAAACATTAATCTGTTTTCATTTGCTAAGAAGAAAGTTAAAAGAAGTTTTATGATTTTAGTTCCCAAACCAGTTTTAGTAATAAAAAGCTATAATTCCAGGAAAATATTAACAGCGCAGGGTTAGTTTTGGTTCTGTTACTCTTCACATCGTATATTAATGATTTGGATGATAGAATTGATGGCTTTGTGACCAAGTTTGTGGATGATACAAAGATAGGTAGTGTATTGGAAGCAGCGAGTCTGCAGAAGGACTTGGATAGTTTGGGAAAGTGGGCAAAGAAGTGGCAGATTTGCTACAGCGTAGTAAAGTGTATGGCCATGCACTTTGGTAGTAGGAATAAAGGCATAAATTATTTCCAAATGGTGAAAAGATTCAGAAATTGGAGGTGAGAAAGGACTTTGGAGTGCTGGTGCAGGATTCTCAAAACGTTAATTTGCAGGTTAAATTGGTAGTAAGGAAGGCAAACGCAATATTAGCATTTATTTAGAGTGGACTAAAGTATAAAAGCAGGGATGTAATGCTGAGGCTTTATAAACTGTTGGTTCAAACCGCATTTGGAGTATTGTGAGCAGTTTTGGGTCCAATATCTGAGGAAGGATGTGCTGGTGTTAGAGAAGGTTTACGAGAATGATGCCAGGGATGACTGAATTCACTTATGATGAGCCTTTGATATGCAAAGGTTTCAAAGGTCTTTTATTGTCATGTGTACCAATTAAGGTGCAGTGATATTTGAATTACCATATGGCCATACGAAAATAAAAGCACCAAGCCACACAACTACATAAAAGTTAACATAAACATCCACCACAGTGGATTCCCCACATTCCCCACTTGTCCAATCTTCTTCCTGGCTGGAGTTTAGGAGGATGAGTGGGGATTCACTAAACTTACTGAATAATGAAAGGCCTGATGAGAGTGAATGTGGAGAGGATGTTTCCATTAGTGGGAGAGTCTAGGACCAGAGGGAACAGCCTCAGAATAAAAGGACGTATCTTTTGAAAGGAAGTTAGGAACAATTTATTTCATCAGAGTGTGGTGAATCTGTGGATTCATTGCCACAGACGGCTCTGGAAGCCAAGTCAATGGAGATTGACAGATTCTTGATTAGTAAGGGTGTCAAAGGTTACAGGAAAATGCAGGGTTGAGATGCATGCAGGATGAAGTGAGTTGTGCATGGGTGCAGGAGGTAGCACCAATGCAGTCATCGATGTAGCTTTTCGGGATTGGGATGTGGTCGTAGAGTTGGAGGGAAGGGGGAATCACAGAGGCGGGCAGTGAGAGAGGAGGTTGTTAAACTGTCTTCGAAGAGAGGAGGAGAACTTCTTCAAATTAGGCATACCTTGAGGAGATTTCGCAGAGGGGTAGCTGATATTTTTGGACCATTTCCAAAATAGTCTACTGGTGTTCTTGATATCAATTATGAACCATGAAAAGAATATATTAGCTAAAGATAACCCTCAGCATTCCGAAAATTGTCATCAAATACTTCAAAGTGAAACTTAAGACATTTGACCGTGAGGTAAAATTAGTTATTTTATAGTCCAGAAAATTACAGAAACATGGGCTCTGATGCACCCCAACATAGAACATAGAACAGTATCCCACAGGAACAGGCCCGTGCCTAATTTGATGCCAAGAGCAAATCCTATTTGCCTGCCCATAATCCATATGCCTCCATTCTCTGCATACACACGCGCTTATCCAAAAGATTCCTTCCTTTAAGAATGACTAGCAATTTTAATGAGATCCATTGATATCCATTACCTGGGTTTTCCTCCCCATATTCATTGCATCCGTAGCAGCAGAGACAATACCTGTAGCCACCATCACCACAGGTCCATGAGCAGGCACCATCTCCCTAGGCCTATTCATCTCTGGAACAAGTAGATAACAAGAACTCATACGTCAGACTCCTATTTATTCACTATAGCTCTGCCTTTAATCCCATCCTAATTCATCTTCAAACTCATAAACCTAGGAGTCAGCAATCTCCTCGGTGACATGATCCTTGACTTTTTGTCCCATAGAACACAATTTGTGAGGATCAGTGACAACAAATCCCCTCGTGATAAAGCTCAACATTGATGTCCGGCAAGGACATGTTCTAAGCCTCTTATTGTGCTCATTTTTACTCATGATTGTGTAGCCAAATTCTGCCCTAACTCTGATAATTTTGCAGATGGCACCACTGTCGTGGATCAGATCTCGAACAATGGCGCAACAGAGTATAAGAAGGATCTAGAGAGCTTAGTGATACGATGTCAAAGAAACCTTTCACTTAATGTCAGCAAGACAAGGGAGTTGGATATTGATATTAAGAAGCATGCTAGAGTACATGCCCCAATCAACACTAATGGCTCTGAGGTAAAAATAGTAGAGAGTTCCTGAGTAAATATCACCAACAATTTGTCCTGGACCAACAACATTGAAGTTACAGACAATAGACAATAAGGAATAGACAATAGACAATAGACAATAGATGCAGGAGTAGGTCATTTGGCCCTTCGAGCCAGCACCACCATTCAATGTGATCATAGCTGATCATCCCCAATCAGTTCCCCATTCCTGCATTCTCCCCATATCCCCTGACTCCACTATCTTTAAGAACCCTATCTAGCTCTCTCTTGAAAGTATCCAGACAACCGGCCTCCACCGCCCTCTGAGGCAGAGAATTCCACAGACTCACAACTTTCTGTGAGAAAAAGTGTTTCCTCGTCTACGTTCTAAATGGCTTACCCCTTATTCTAAAACTGTGGCCCCTGGTTCTGGACTCCCCCAACATCGGGAACATGTTTCCTGCCTCTAGCATGCCCAAACCCTTAATATCTTTCAATAAGATACCCTCTCATCCTTCTAAATTCCAGAGTATACAAGCCCAGCCGCTCCATTCTCTCAGCACATGACAGTCCCACCATCCCGGGAATTAACCTTGTAAACCTACGCTGCACTCCCTCAATAGCAAGAATGTCCTTCCTCAAATTAGGGAACTAAAACTGCACACAATATACCAGGTGTGGTCTCACCAGGGCCCTATACAACTGCAGAAGGACCTCTTTGCTCCTATACTCAATTCCTCTTGTTATAAAGGCCAACATGCCATTCACTTTCTTCACTGCCTGCTGTACCTGCCTGCTTACTTCCATTGACTGATGAACAAGGACCCCCCTGATCCCATTTTACTTCTTTTCCCAACTTGACACCATTTAGATAGTAATCTGCCTTCCTGTATTTGCTACCAAAGTGGATAACCTCACATTTATCCACATTAAACTGCATCTGCCATGCATCTGCCCACTCACCCACCCTGTCCAAATCACTCTGCATTCTCATAGCATCCTCTTCACAGTTCACACTGCCACCCAGCTTTGTGTCAACTGCAAATTTGCTAATGTTACTTTGAATCCCTTCATCTAAATCATTGATGTATATTGTAAATAGCTGTGGTTCCAGCACCGAGCCTTGCGGTACCCCACTAGTCACAGCTTGCCATTCTGAAAGGGACCCGTTAATCCCGACTCTGTTTCCTGTCTGCCAACCAATTTTCTATCCATGTCAGCACTCTACCCCCAATAACATGTGCCCTAATTTTGCCCACTAATCTCCTATGTGGGACCTTATCAAATGCTTTCTGAAAGTCCAGGTACACTACATCCATGGGCTCTCCCTTGTCCATTTTCCTAGTTACATCCTCAAAAAATTCCAGAAGATTAGTCAAGCATGATTTCCCCTTCGTAAATCCATGCTGACTCGGACTGATCCTGTTACTGCTATCCAAATGTGCCGCTATTTCATCTTTTATAATTGACTCCAGCATCTTCCCCACCACTGATGTCAGGCTAACTGGTCTATAATTCCCTGTGTCTCTCTCCCACCTTTCTTAAAAAGTGGGATAACATTAGCTACCCTCCAATCCACAGGAACGGATCCTGAATCTATAGAACATTGGAAAATGATCACCAATGTGTCCACGACTTCTAGAGCCACTTCCTTAAGTACCCTGGGATGCAGACCATCAAGCCCTGGGGATTCATCAGCCTTCAGTCCCATCAGTCTACCCAGCACCATTTCCTGCCTAATGTGGATTTCCTTCAGTTCTTCCATCACCCCAGAATCTCTGGCCACTAAGACATCAGGAAGATTGTTTGTGTCCTCCTTAGTGAAGACAGATCCAAAGTACCTGTTCAACTCATCTGCCATTTCCTTGTTCCCAATAATAAATTCACCTTTTTCAGTCTTCAAGGGTCCAACTTTGGTCTTAACTAATTTTTTCCTCTTCACATACCTAAAGAAGCTTTTATTATCTTCCTTTAAATTATTGGCTAGCTTACCTTTGTACCATCTTTTCTCCCCGTATTGCCTTGTTAGTTCTCTTCTGTTGCTCTTTAAACATTACCCAATCCTCTTGCTACCCGCTCATCTTTGTGTCGTTGTACTTTTTCTCTTTTGTTTTTATACTGTCCCTGACATCCCTTGTCAGCCATGGTCACCCCTTACTCCCCTTGGAATCTTTGTTCCTCTTTGGAATGAACTGATCCTGCACCTTCTGTATTATTTCCAGAAATACCTGCCATTGTTGTTCCACTGTCATCCCTGCTGAGGTATCTTTCCAGTCAACTTTGGCCAGCTCCTCCCTCATGGCTCCATAGTCCCCTTTATTCAACTGTAACACCGGCATCTCCAATTTACCCTTCTCCCTCTCCAATTGTAGATTAAACTTGACCATATTATGGTAACTACCTCCTAATGGGTCCTGAACCTCAAGTTCCTTTATCAAATCCGGTTCTTTACATAACATTAAATCCAGAATTACCTACTCCCTGGTAGGCTCCAATACAAGCTGCTCTAACAATCCATCGTGGAGGCATTCCACAAACGCCCTTTCTTGGGGTCCTGATTTTCCCAGTCTACCTGCATGTTGAAATCTCCCATAACAACCGTAGCATTACCTTTACAACATGCCAATTTTAACTGCTGATTCAATTTGCACCCTATATCCTGACTACTGTTTGGGGTCCAGTAGATAAGTCCCATTAGTCCCATTTTACCCTTACAATTCCTTAGTTCTATCCATACTGACTCGACATCTCCTGTTTCAATGCCACCCCTTGCAAGGGACTGAATTTGATTCCTCACCAACAGAGCTACCCCACCCCCTCTGCCCACCTGTCTCTCTGTTCGATAGGAGGTATACCCTTGAATATTCAGTTCCCAGCCCTGGCCCTCTTGCAGCCATGTTTCTGTAATTCCCACAACATCATACATGCCAATTTCTAACTGAGCCTTTAGCTCGTCCACTTTATTTCTTATACTTTGCGCATTCATATACTACACTTTTGTGTAACTTTTCCTGTACTCACTTTCCCTTCAACTCCATCTTTATACTCCCAATTTGTCAATCCCTCCCCCCTACTATTTAGTTTAAAACCACACGTGTAGCCCTAACAAACCTGCCTGCCAGAGCGTTGGTCCCCCTCCAGTTAAGGTGTGACCCGTCCCTTTTGTACAGGTCACCCCTTCCCCAGAAGAGATCCCAGTGGTCTATAAGGCTAAATTCCTGCTCCCTGCACCAGCCCCTCAGCCACACATTCAGATCCCCTATCTCCATGTTCCTGTCCTCACTAACACGAGGTACTGGAAGCAATACAGAGATAACCACCCTAGAAGTCCTGCTTTTCAGTCATCTTCCTAACTCTCTGAACTCAGTTGGAGAACCTCCTTCCTCTTCTTCCCGATGTCGTTTGTGCCCATGTGCCCAACTACTGTCGGCTGTTAACCTTCCCTCTCGAGGATGTTCAGAATTTGGCTCGTGACATCTTACACCCTGGCACCAGGGAGGCAACAGACCATCCTCGCATCTCACCTGCCGCCACAGAATCTCCTGTCCGCTCCTCAAACAATGGAGTCCCCCACCACTAGGGCACTGCCCGACGTCGGTCCAGCCGGTCGAGTCCCATCTCTAGGATTGGAGCCACCGACGTGTCCGCCGCTCAGGCTGGATGCGTCATCTACCCCCACAGTTCCCAAGAGGGCGTACCTGTTTTCATTAGGCACAGTCACCTGGGTCTCCCACACTCCACTGTTACCACCCCTTCTCTCCGTCACACACCTTCGTTCTTCCCGTATCCTCGGCGTGACAACCTCACTATTGGTCCTGTCCAGGAAACTCTCATTTTCCCGGATGGCCCGGTGGTCATCCAACTACTTCTCCAGTGCCCCAACACGGTCCTTCAGGAACTGAACCTGGACGCACGTGCCACAGTTGTAGCAGCCAGAGGCTCCATTCATGTCCCTGGGCTCCCACATCCTGCAAGCATCAAACTGTCCCATCTTGCCCGTCATGTATTCACCGCATCCCGTCCTTTCCAGCTTTTTGCATAGTCTCCTCTCCTCAGCCTCCTTGCCGATGACTCTCGAGCCAAAGACTCACACTTCGCTCACAGGGCCATTACCCTAGAGCAGCCTTGCTTATATTGGCATTAATTTGCCTGATTTGCCAATTTACACATCAAATTCCTCAGTTTAAAACTGTTTTTCCCCTCTGACAACGTTCCGACGGGTTTCAGCCAATAAGCTCTTCTCCCTGGTTCTCTTTGATTGCTGCACTCCGAGCTCCACGTCAGCACGTTATGGCCAAACACGCACACCGAGGAAGTTCAGCATGTCTCCAATACGGCTTACCAACTACAGACACCACAGCGAGCAGCCTGTTGGGTTTGAAGGTGAATAACTACCCCGAATCTGTGGAGATGCATCCCAGGCTGCTAGGGAGGTAAGGGGGCAGATTGTTGGGGCTCTGACAGAGATTTTCAAATCTTATATGGCGACAGAAGAGCTGTCAGATAATTGGAAGATAGTGAATTTGTTAGTTAAGAGCAGTAGGAAAAAGCCAGGTAAATATTGGTCTGAGTCTAACATCAGTGGTAGGGAAATTGTTGAAACATTTCTGAGGTACAGAATTAATTTGCACTTGGGGAGGCTTATACTGCAAATAATTAGGAAAGCTAACAGAGTGTTATTGTTTACTAGACAAAGTGGGACCCGTTGGGTCCCAGTCACACGGGAGGCCTGGTCCCCCAACGCAACCCATTCCCCAACACAATATTTCACCACTCACCCATAGCCCGTACCTCTGCAGGCCCGGCTCATTTCCATTCATCCCCGTGCAATCCCTCTCCCTTCCCTTCATGTGTAGGAGGGGAGATGGGGAGGGGGGAGGGAAGTGGGGTGTGTGGCGGGGAAGTGAAGTGGGGTGTGTGGCGGGAGTGGGTGTGGGGTGGAGGTGGGGATGGATGTGTGTGGATGGGGTACTATAGGAGGGGGGCAAGAAGGCAGTGTAGGGGGAGGGGGTGTGTGGGGGAGGGGGGTGTATTCGGGGGAGGCGTGGGGTAGGGGGGGGGAGGTGTGTATGTGGGTGGCAGGGGGGGAGGCGGGATGTGGGGCTGCTTGAGGCTGGGCTGCTGCTTTGGGCTGGGATGCTGCTTGGGGCTTTGCAGCTGCTTGGGGCAGGGCGGCTGCTTGGGGATGGGCTGGGCTGCTTGGGGCAGAGCTGGGCTGCTTCCAGTCCCTCCAAAAGTCTGGTTGGAAACCTCCACAGCTCCAGTAAAGACGCGATGGCGCAGGAAGGGGCGAACTGTCCCGGGGAGTGACAGGGGAAGAGACTAATCCAAGTGGCGCTGACTGGCAGGAGAAGAGATCGATCTGTGCACGCGCTTGTTTTTAAGATTTTTAAACCTCGCTAACTTTTACGACATTCAACCGATCGGAAGAAAACTTTGTGGATTTGCACCACAGGAGAACGGTGAGTGAACTGATGAAAAATCATAGCGCTATCGCAAACCGTTTTTGTGCGAATAGAAAGACCACCAAACCGGAAGATAACAAGATCAGAGTTTTAGTTATGTATACCTAGATTGCTATGAGAATTGCATGCAAGAGCAGGAAGGTTTTGCTTAAATTATATGGAATATTGATGAGATCACAACTAGAGCAATGCGTACATCTGAGTCTTGTCATTAAGGGAATACATTGGAAGCAGTTTGGAGAGCGTTTGCTGGGCTAAACCCTGGAATGGGTGGAGTGTGTTGTGAGGAAATGTTGGACAGGCCAGGCCTGTAACAGCTGAAACATGAAAATATTGGAGGGGGGGAGGGGTAGTCAAATGGAAACATGAAAGTTCCTGAGAGATTCTGACAAGGTGGATGTGAAAGGGATCTTTCTCTTTATGGGAGAATCACAAAGATAACGAGTCACCTATTTGGGACAAAGATGGCATCATTTATTTTTAAGCGTTTCAGTGTGATTAGAACTCTCTTCCAGGGAAGATAGTCCTTGAATCAGGAAGTCGTGATACAGATTTATAGGACTTCGGTTAGGCTGTATTTGAAGATTGCAGTTTTGGTCACCTCATGATAGGAAAGATGGGGAGGCTTTGGAAAGGGTGCAGAGGAGGTTTACCAGAGTGCTGCCTGGATTAGAGGGTTTCCACAACAGGGAGAGCTTGGGTAGACGGATTGTTTTCATTGGAACGGAGGATGAGGGGAAACTTGATAGAAGTTATAAAGTCATAAGGAATAGGAGTAGAATTAGGCTATTCGGCCCATCAAGTCTACTCCACCATTCAAAGATGGCTGATCTATCTCTCCCTCCTGACCCCATTCTCCTGCCTTCTGCCCATAACCTCTGGCACGTGTACTAATCAAGTATCTATCTATCTCTGCCATAAAAAAATATCCACTGACGGCCTCTGCAGCCTACTGTGGCAAATAATTCCACAGATTCACCACCCTCTGACTAAAGAAATTTCTCCTCATCTCCTTCCTAAAAGAAAATTATTTAATTCTGAGGCTATGACCTCTAGTTCTAGACTACCCCACTAATGGAAACATCCTCTCCACATCCATGTATGGGAGCATCCTCTCCACATCAATATATATAATTATGAGAGGCATAGACCATAGACAGTCAGAACCTTTTTTCCAGGATGGAAATGTCTAACATAGCTGTAGGATGAATGGGGAAAGCTCAGTGGAGATGTATGGGCAGGTTTTTTTTGCACCTGGAATAGTGCGGACCTGGAACACATTGCCAGGGGTGGTGGTGGAGGCAGAAAATGGGTGGCATTTAAGAGGCTTTTAGATAGTCACATGGAAGTGAAGGGAATAGAGGGATATGATTCATGTAAAGACAGATGAGATCAATTTAACTTGGCATCATGTTCGGCACAAGAAATATGGGCTGAAGGGACCTTTCCTAGGCTATACTGTTCTATGTTCCAATATGTTTCAGGCACAAGTTGAGAGATTCTTGATAAGCGACGGTAGTGAAAGGTAACCACAGGAGACAGGAATGCAAAGTTGAAGTTACTGTCAAGTCACCCAAGAACTTACTAATTGGCAAAAAAGGCTGAATGATTGATCCCTGTTCCTTACTCAATTAGTCTGAAGAAATGAAGGTACACAAAAATGCTGGAGAAACTCAGCGGGTGGAGCAGCATCTATGGAGCGAAGGAAATAGGTGACGTTTCGGGCCGAAACCCTTTTTCAGACTGATAGGGAGTGGGGGGGGGGAGAAGGAAGAAAAAAGGGAGGAGGAGGAGCCCCAGGGCGGGGGGATGGGAGGAGACAGCTCGAGGGTTAAGGAAGGGAAGGAGACAGCAAGGGCTAGCAAAATTGGGAGAATTCAATGTTCATGCCTGCCGGACGCAGGCTACCCAGGCGGAATATGAGGTGTTGTTCCTCCAATTTCCGGTGTTGCTCACTCTGGCAATGGAGGAGACCCAGGACAGAGAGGTCGGATTGGGAATGGGAGGGAGGGTTGAAGTGCTGAGCCACCGGGAGTTCAAGTAGGTTATTGCGGACTGAGCGGAGGTGTTCGGCGAAATGATCACCCAACCTCCGCTTAGTCTCACCGATGTAAATCAGCTGACATCTAGAGCAGCGGATGCAGTAGATGAGGTTGGAGGAGATACAGGTGAACCTTTGTCGCACCTGGAACGACTGCTTGGGTCCTTGAATGGAGTCAAGGGGGAGGTGAAGGGACAGGTGTTGCATTTCTTGCGGTTGCAACGGAAAGTGCCCGGGGAGGGGGTGGTATGGGAGGGAAGGGAAGAATTGACAAGGGAGTTGCGGAGGGAGCGGTCTTTGCGGAAGGCAGACATAGGGGGAGATGGGAAGATGTGGCGAGTGGTGGGGTCACGTTGGAGGTGGTGAAAATGGCGGAGTTTGATTTGTTGTATTTGCCAGCTGGTGGGATGAAAGGTAACGACTAGGGGGACTCTGCCCTTGTTGTGAGTGCGGGGATGGGGAGAGAGAGCAGTGTTGCGGGGTATGGAAGAGACCCTGGCACGAGCCTCATCTATGGTGGAGGAGGGGAATCCCCGTCCCCTGAAGAGCGAGGACATTTCCGATGCCCTGGTGTGGCACGTCTCATCCTGGGAGCAGATGCGGCGTAGGCGGAGGAATTGGGAGTAGGGGATGGAGTCCTTACAGGGGGCAGGGTGGGAAGACGTGTAGTACAGATAGCCATGCGAGTCAGTGGGTTTGTAGTGTATGTCATTCAGAAGTCTATCCAGAAGTCTATCTAGTCTGAAGAAGTGTCCTGACCTGCAATGTCCATTTCACAAGTTTGTTTTTACTCAAGATTCCAGAATCTGCAGTCTCTTCTGTGTTACGCTCTTAATTCATTGGTTTCTAAAAACTTTTAAATCAGGGCGTGGAAAAGTTTGGAACCAGTGCCTAAAATGGTGACAGAGATGGAAACCATTTAGAATTGTAAAATTATGAGCAGCATTTACAGGCTCTCCCTGACTTACGTAATAGGTTACTTACGTAAACTCGCACTTACGTAACCAATTCTTTAAGCCCACAGATGCCCACGTGGTCTCTACATCCCCTGTACTCTCCATAATGAAGCCCCCCCATGCTCTTCATGTCGAATAGTACATTTTTGCTTGAAATGGTTCAGAGAAGATTTACGAGGATGTTGCCAGGACTAGAGGGTCTGAGCTATAGGGAGAGGTTGAGTAGGATGGGTCTCTATTCCTAGGAGCGCAGGAGGGTGAGGGGTGATCTTATAGAGGTGTATACAATTATGAGAGGAATAGATCAGGTAGATGCATAGAATCTCTTGCCCAGAGTTTGGGAATCGAGAACCAGAGGACATAGATTCAAGTTGAAAGGGCAAAGATTTAATAGGAATCTGAGGTGTAACTTTATCACACAAAGGGTGGTGGGTGTATGGAACAAGCTGCCAGAGGAGGTAGTTGAGGCTGGGACTATCCCAACGTTTAAGAAACAGTTAAACAAGTACATGGATAGGGCAGGTTTAGAGGGATATGGAGCAAGTGCAGGTAGGTGGGACTAGTGTAGCTGGGACATGTTGGCTGGTGTGGGCAAGTTGGGCCTGTTTCCACTCTGTATTACTCTATGACTATGATGTGTGAGCAGTAACACTTCCGTTTCCGACTTACATAACACCCGACTTACGCAAGGGTCCATGAGACATAACCCTTACGCAAGTCAGGGGGTACTGGGTTGGTTGTAAGAATCTTTTCCCCCAACAAGGGAGAAAGGGTTTGAAAAGATGGGCATGGAGAAAAATCTACCATTAACCGTATTCAAATCCAAAATAATAACAGGATATCCTGGAAATATTGATAGTTCCGTCAGTTTTTGTGGAGGGAAACATGGGGTTAATATTTCAAAATAATTATTTTTTAGCGGAATTGGTAAAAGTCAGGGATAAAATTAATTTTAAACCACAAAGAAAAGGGGAGTGGCAGCAGAAAATGAAAAGGAGAGTCTGTGAATGGGTGGAATGCAGGAGCCATCAATATCCAAAAAGAGTGATGGTGCTAACAGTATGAGAGACTAAAGATTAATCTGATTGAGCTATAATTGGATTTGATGACTCATTTAATCTCTCCTGATTTCCACCCATCATTATAACCTGACATTTTCTCCTCCTGTCCTTTCTGTATCAGTTAATTAAAACTCTCTCTCTAACCAATAAGGCCACCAGACATAGGAGCAGCATTAGACAATTCAGCCCATCAAGTCTGCTCTGCCATTCAATCAGGGCTGATCTATTTTCCCCTCTCATTCCCTTACTCCTGTTGTGTCCTTGTAACCTTTGACGCCTTTCCTAATCAGTTAACCCTATATTAACCCAATCAGCCCCAGTATCATCCTCGTTAATCTCCTTTAGTGCCTCTCCACGCCAGCACATCCTTCCTCAGATATGGGATCCAAAACTACTTACAATGTTCCAAATGTGGCCTCGCCAGTGTCTGATAAAGTCTCAGCATTACATCCTTGCTTTTTATATTCTAGTTCTCTCAAACTGAATGTTAGCATTACATTTGCCTTCCTAACTGCTGACTCAACCTGCAAATTAACCTTTTCAGAATCCTGCACCAGCACTCTCAAGTCCTTTTACACCTCCGATTTCTGAATCCACTCCCCATTTAGAAAGTAGCCAATGTCTTTATTCTTTTTACCAAAGTGCATGACTTTGCTAAGCTGTATTCCATTTGCCACTTCTTTGTCCACTTTCCCAACCTGTCCAAGTCCTTCTGCAGCCTCCCTGCTTCTTCAACACCACCTGCCCTTCCACTTATCTTTTGTAATATCCGCAAGCTTGGCCACAAAGCCGTCAATTCTCTCAAAGGAAGACACAAAATGCTGGAGTAACTCTGCAGGACAGGCAGCATCTCTGGAGTGAAGGGATGTGTGACATTTTGGGTCGAGACCCTTCTTCAGCCTGATGTCAGGGGAGTGGGCGGGTCCCACACATTGGTCCTACACATCAATTTCCTCATCCAAATCATTAGCATACCACGTGAAAAGTAGCAACCCCAACACTAACCCCAGTAGAACGCCACTCATCGCCAGCAGGCAACCAGAGAAAGCCTCCTTTATTCCCACTCTTTGCCTTCTGCCAGTCATCCAATTTTCTATCCATGCTAGTGCCTTGCCTTGCCTCTAATACCATGGGCTCCTATCTTGTTTAGTAGCCTCACGTGCGGCACCTTAACAAAGACCTTCTGAAAACCCAAGTAAACCACATCCACTGACTCTCCTTTGTCTATCCTACTTGTTACCTCCTCAAAAAATTCCAACAGATGTGTCAGGTAAGATCTCCCCTTAACAAAACCGTGTGCTTCCAAGTACCCCCAAACCTCATCCTTAATAATGCACTCTAAGATTTTACCAGCCACAGAAGTCAAACTAACTAAACGGGCTGGCGAATGACTGGGGGATACGCAGACGGGTTTTGGCATGCAGACGGTTGGACAGGCCTGAGATGAAAAGACAAAAGATGTGAGGTAAGGATAGAAGAAATCTGAACTTTGAAGACAAAGGAAAGAATATAGGTGGAAGGGGAGAAATGGATGTGAGTCCAGGTGGAACTCATGGAAGAGGGCGGGGAATTAAAATAAAGGGTTGTTTGTTGGTTAATTACCTAATATTGGAGAAATCAGTGTTCCTTTTGTTGGGTTGTAAGCTAACCAAGTGGAAAATGGGGTGCTGTTCCTCCCATTTGCATGTGGTCTCACTCTGGCAATGGATGAGGGCCAGGATAGAAAGGTTAGTTTGAGAATATTTGGGAGTTAAAATGGTTAGCAAACGGGAGGTCCAGCAGGTCTTGGTGGACTGAGCGCAAGTGTTTGGTGAAACAGTCACTTAATCTACACTTGGTCTCACCATTGTAAAGAAGGTCACATTGGGAACACAGATTGCACCGATTAAGTTAGATGAGTTGCACATGAATCTCTGTCTCATCTGGAAGGACTGTAATGTCCCGAGATGGATGTGAGGGCAGAGGCAATGGGACAGGTGTTACGTCCCCTGTAGTTGTAGGTGAAAGTACCTGGGAGGGGATGGTTTAGATGGGAAGTGATGAGTGAAACAAAGAGTTGCATTCATTCTCCAACAGGAGAATGATATTTGGTCCGTTCAGATATCATTAACACAATGTGTAAAGAACAGATGCCCAAGCACTGTTTCCTGCGCTACCCCTTTAGTTACCATTTCCCAATCCAAAAAAATCCATCAGCTGCCCATTTGCCTCCTCAGATGCTGCCTGACCCGTGGGTTCATCCAGCAGTTTGTTTTTCGCTCAAGATCCATTTATTGCCAGTTTGCTTTCTGGCTGATAACTAGATTTCACTCTATGTTCGTATATTACCTCGATGCTGCTAGCTCCAAACTTTTTAATCATTTTCTCTGTGGGACATTATTAAAAACTTTCTGGAAATCCAAATACACTGCATCCACTGGTTCTCTTTTATATATTCTACTAATCAAATCCTCAAAGATCTTTAGTAGAAAATCTAATGCGATTTTCCATTCATAAATGCATGCTGACTCTACTGAATCCTATTCTTCATTAGATATTCACGTAATTATCTTATTCAATATCATTCATTATATTAATGCATTGGTAGTTCCCTATTTTCTCCCTGCTTGTTATTTTAAATAGCAAGATTACATTTACTTTCCTCCAATCCACATAAAATCCCTCTAGATTCTGCAGCATTTTAGAAGACAATAGTCAAAGCATCTATTTTCCCTGTAGCCGCTTCTTTCAAAACTCTGGTGTTTAGTCGTTGGGATCCAAGGCTTTTATCCAATCGACTTTTGTTGTATTATTTTTCTAGTAATATTAATTATTTTCAGTCTTTTTTTTGCTGGACATGTGACCTCTGGCAATGTGGCAAGTGGGAACTATTTGGGAAATTCTGGCCTGTTTGTTGCCATTTTTACAGTGAAGTGATGAAGGCAGAGTTTTTTCCCAAAAACATAATTGGAGAGGAACAGTGAACATTCAACTGTATTACATTCTTAATCAAATTTCATGTCTGTAATTTTTAAGTGTTAGGTCACATGTGGGGAAAAAAATCCAAATGTTGTTGACTTGATGGCTGTGGATTATCTAAACTTACATTTTATGTGATTTTATACCAATTCCTTTCCTTGAATTTTAACAAGTGACATTATTTTATTCAGTCCTCTATATTTCTGGAAATTGATTTTTTCCCCCAGAGTAACAACCTTGCAAACATATCATAATTGAACTGTGCCAGAAACTCGTTCGGATATTTCCTGTCACCAATCACCTTGGTTTGTCTGAAAAATGTTAGACAGATGCGTTTCCAATGACATTATTCCCCGTGTTGTACTTCTCTTGGATAAATATTGGGGAAATCAGCAGGATATTATTCTGAGGAGCATTTGTGACCAGGCACTCTTGGAACAACCAGGCTTTGCTAACACTCTTCGGGGCATGGCTTCCTTGTGAAAGCCCTTTCATTAACCTTCACCCCCTTCGGTCCTGACCACCCTCCATGCTATCAAACCCATCCACTCTCCCTGCCACTCTCACCCTCTCTCCACTCCAGACCAATGATCTGTACTCATTACTTCCACTGATCTCTCGACTCTGTGACCTCCAGAATTCCTCATCTCCCTGACACCACAAACCACCCGATTGTCCCATCTCCTCAATTTGCCGAACGCTATTCATCTCCGCAGAATTCTCCAAGAGGACAATGTGCCAATTGAGTGGTTGGTGGGGGGGGCTCTAGGCTCCAGTGAGCACCCCCCCCCCCCCCCCCCCGTACATTTGAATCACCTATTTTATCGAGTAGGAAATGTAGCAGCCAGCTTACACATTGGAAGCTCCCACAATCACCAGAGGCTCTCTGAAAGAGCTACTAGTTATTCCCACTTCTGCACTTTGCACCATGTATTTTCCTCTTCCCTTGAGAACATTGCTGTTGAATTGATAAAATGATACCTTGAATTTTTCTCTTCCCATCAAAGGAAGGTTATACTTGCAATAGAGGGAGTGTCGTAAAGGTTCACCAGATTGATTGGAGCGTAATTGACCTATGATGAAAGATGAAAGGGGTTTGTAAGAATGGATGATCCCGTTGAAGATACAATATTCATCTGTATGTAACATGACAGAGTAGATGCAGGAGTGATGTTTCTCCTGGCTTGAGTGTATAGCACAAGGAGTGACAGTCTCAAAATAAGAAGTCAGCCATTCAAGACTGAAATGAGAAGAATAGACTTTATCTTGCATTAAATGTTATTCCCATTATCATGTATCTGGACACTGTGGATGGCTCGATTGTAACCATGTATTTCCGCTGACTGGTTAACACGCAACAAAAGCTTTTCACTGTTCCATGACTTTTTTTACTATTTTACTAAACTATTTTTTTTACCCTGAGGGAGGGAATCTATGGTTGCTGTGGAGGATCAGACATTAAATATTAAGGCAGAGATTGGTAGTCGATTTGATATTAGCGGAATTAAGCGATGTATATATTTTTTACCACAGAGAATGGTAGGTGCCTAGAATGTACTGCCGGCGAAGAGGTGGGGGTGATGTGATGGCGACATTTAAGAGCCATTTACTTAGGGACATGAACAGGCAGGGAATGTAGGGATATAGAGCATGTGCAGGCAGATAGGATGAGTTTAAATTAGCATCATGGTTAGCGCATACATGATGAAGAAATGAAGGAATGGGGTGAAGTGTCTGTTTCTGTGCTTTACTGTTCTATGTTTTATGTTCTCAATGGGGTCACCAGGAAATTGTCACATTGGTTAAATATCAGAATGGATCTTTTTTAAATGGATGAGGAGGTGAATGGTCTGCTCCTGCTTTTACATTTTATATAATTTTTATCTTCTTTCCAGCAGCACATTCCACATTAACAATGCACTCCCAGTTACGCAATTGATAACAACCAGAAACAGAGCAGTTTAGAAAATGAGTCCTGAATTGTTAAGGTTGGGAGGTGATTTGACACAAATTCTCCTTCAAAGAAAATGGAGCCTGCTGCTGACATTGTGTGGAGGAGCTGTGTAGATAAGAGGGATGAGAAATACAGCTGCAGAACTGTGTGAATGTCACAGGTTTACCCATCCATGACTGGATGAAGGTGCTGTCAGAGAGGTGAGCAGGTTCAACAAGGATGACAGGCACATATACTGCATGAGGACCAAGTAGAAACGAGATAGCAAAGTACAGGCGGAGAGCAAGAGAAGCGGCAAGTATTAGTGGGAGGATAAGGCTGTGGACGGCACCAGAGAAGCATTCCATGATTAAACAGGGAAGGCAATGTCCTTAAGAAATTGAGGTCAACCCATTTTAACGTGCACACCCAAGTGTAAAAATTCTTCTTTGTAAAAGCATTGCAGGAAATATCAGACTTCAGGCATTCTTAGCAGTTTTCAAAGTAACGCAGTCACACAGTGTAAGCTGATGATATGGTGGGATTGGGACATGGAAATTTGAAATCATGAATTCTTTACTAACCTCTTCCTACCAATTGAATAATTGGAGCCAACAATCCGACTGCCAGAATCTGTCACCTAAATTTCAATTATCCAGGGGTAATAGACAAGGATGTGCTCTTTCACCAATGTTATTTGCCTTAGCCATCGAATCCTTAGCAGAAAGCATAAGAGTACATCCGGGCATTCACGGATATAATACTAAACATACCAATAACAAGATTTTGTTATATGTAGACGATGTACTTTTATATATTACCAACTCTCAAGTCAGTATCCCAAATATATTAAACCATATAGAACAATTTGGTTCCTTCTCAGGGCATAGAATAAACTGGAATAAAAGTGAAATTATGCCACTAAAAGCTCAAGACCCTTCACATCTCCAAAAAGTTCCCTTCAGAATTGTCACTGAAAAATGTACATACCTTGTAGTCTATGTGACTAGAAAATATAAGTCTCTATTTCAAGCAAATTTCCCACCATTAATTACTAAATTAAATGCCCTCATTCAATTTTGGAAAACACTCCCTATTTCCCTTATAGGTAGAGCAAATACCATAAAGATGATTTTCCTTCTACAACTCTTATACCTATTTCAATCAATACCGATTTATCTCCCTAAAAGTTAAAAAAAAAATCTTGACTCTGTTTCATTTGGGATTATAAAACCCATAGAATTCACAAACGACATTTATGTAAATCTAAAGAAAATGGAGGATTAGCACTCCCCAATTTTCTTTTCTATTACTCGGTGACTAATATTAAAAACTTAATCTACTGGATGGATGATACATGTCAACAGGTAAACTGGTTAAAAATGGAGAGGGAAGACTGGTCGCCGTTTAATATAGGCGCGATTCTTCTTTCTCCAACACATCTGAATAAATCAACGTATGAGCAAAATCCGATAATACATAGCACACTTCGAATTTGGAAACAGTTGAAATCAAGTCTCAAACGGAGAAATTTCTCTCTCCTTTTACCAATCTCTAACAATCCCTCGTTTAAACTGTCTACTTTAGATAAGATGTTTGTACAATGGAAAAACCCGGGAATTAAAACGCTGGGAGATCTTTACGAGAAGGGGATTTTCCTCTTGTTTCAAGAATTACAGGAGAAATATCATTTGAAATACAGTAATTTTTTTAGATATCTTCAAATCCGAGTATGTGAAAACACATACACAAGACTGTCATTCTATGGGCCCAGATATATTAGACAAATGTATGAATAGACAGGCGGATACAAGTAATTTAATATCCTACATTTACAATACCCTTTTAACTGTACACATCCCAACTTCTGAAATGCTTAGGCGAGCATGGGAAGACGAATTGGGTTTATTAAGCTCAAAGGATAGCTGTGAGGAAAGCCTTCTATACATACATTACTGCTCTCTTAATGTTAGGCACTCCCTGATACAATTTAAAATACTGCACAGACTCTACTATTCAAAGTCCAAATTGAACAAGATCTTCCCAAATGTCTCTCCTATTTGTGATAAATGTCTCCTCCAAGAAGCGACTATAACCCACTCTTTCGCTTCCTGTATAAAGTTACAAAACTTCTGGAGGGGAATATTTGATACCTTCTCCAAAATACTTAAAATTAAATTGGAGCCAGATACAAAACTGATCACATTAGGTACGTCAGAGGCCTGCTCTAAGCTTACGATATTTCAAAGATTTTTCCTCAATTACGGCCTAATAACAGCGAAAAAATTAATACTCAAATTTTGGAAACAGACAACAGTCCCTACAGTGAAGATGTGGATTACGGATATGTCCGAGACACTACATTTGGAAAACATTAGGCTTGTCTTGGCGGAAAAAACAGATCAATTTCTTAAGACATGGTTACCTTTTACTGAATTTCTGCAATAACAGAATGGTTAAACACAAATTTAAATTTAAATCCGACGCCAGGGATGGGTGAGGGGGGGGGAGGGGGGGATATCTCCATCTTTTCTTTTCTTATTTCTTTTCTTTTCTCCTGCACTGCTTTGGTAGCTTAGGGGTCTTTTTCCTGTTCTTCTGTATTTTACTTTTTTTCCCTTCATTCCTTTCCTTCTTCTTTCTTTGTTTTCCTTTTTTGTAATCTTTTTTCTTGTTGTTTTGATTTAGGCTACAAGGTTAAAAATGAAGCTGTACAATAATAGTATAACTGTTATGCCGATCGTCTTATCCTTGTACAATTGCTTCTAATAAAATAAATAATTAAAAAATAATAATAATATTAATTGGAGCCAGAAAACATTTCTTATTGATTAGGAATTTGTTTGATGGTTGAAAATAAAAATAAACTATCCTGGAGTCAGTTGTCATGTTGGGTTTCCAACACGTGGAAGTACTGGTCGGAATGTTAATTTACAGGAAACTTGGGCTACATTGAAATACTTGGAAGCATATTACAGCAGAGATGTTTAAAATTCTGAGAAGCCTAGATGTTGTGAATAGGCCGGACCTTTTTTCGTTAACAGAGAAGTCAATATTTGAAGGTCATAGATATAAAGTGATATTAAATCATTTGTTGAAGAATTTTGTTTCCACCCGGTGTATAGAGGGTCTGGAATTGGATCTCAGTATATCGATACTGGAATCCACGTGATATTTTAAAAGTTATGTGATGCATCATATCCAGGCCAGGGCTTGAGAATTGAAGATGCGATTAGTTTCAATCTATTTTATGGTAGACATGGACACATCAGTGCTGCAAATTTTCACAATTATCCGAGAAGGTTCTCTGCCGGGGTGGTGGCATAAATAGCATTAAGACCTGTAATAACGTGGAAATCACCTTAAAACGGTTTTGGAGTCTTAACGAGTAAACTGAAGTTGCACTGAAGCAATGACCAAAGTAAACAATGCGGTTGCTTGAAGGACCCAGTGAGTTTTGCGAGTCTGATAAATTATTTAACGTATTTGGAAAATAAGGACGTCAGTTCTTGAACTTTTTACAAGAGGATTGAAATAATAATGTGTTATTAATATTAATAATGAATACATTAACTTGCCTTTTCCCAGGTCCTGCTATTTTTTATTAAATACACACAAAAGAATTTTATGGAAATGGATTTGGTGCTCAAATTGCATTGTCAATTTCACTCTTATTCAACAAGAGCAAAAAACGGGTTCTGCAAAGATAAGATTTTATCACTGATATTGATCTTTATGGCCGCTACTCAACATTTGACTATTTGGTTGAAATGTTAACTTTGCCTGGGCAATAAAGAATGGGACAAGTGGGTGGCTTAACTAATGGACATGCATTCTGAATTAACTCCACTCACTGCCATTTTTGTGGAACTTTTTTTTGATTTTGTGATGGGAAGTGGCAAGAGAGCAAAATATTAACACTAAGCTGTCTTGAACCAAACAAGTCTCATGGAAGATAGACACACAATGCTGGAGTAATTCAGTAGATCAGGCAGCATCTCTGGAGAAAAGGAGTTGGTCTCATGGAATAGTCAGAGTAATAGTTTCATGGATGTCTTAGTCAGTGGTTGAATCATTAACAACATTGGGCTGGATTGGTGGCTCAGAGCAATTACATCATTCGCCTCCCATAAAGCAATGCACTGCATAACCTAGCCATGTTGTAATTATAACATAGAACAGTGCAGCACAGGAACATACTCTTAGGCCCACAATGTCCATGCTGAATATGATGCCAAGTTGAACTATTATAAACCCACTATTATAACCCTATTATTATAAACCCACATATTATATACCTAGCCATATTAGATACCTAGACTACACTTCTTCCCACTCTGCTTCTTGTAAAGACCCCATCCCCTATTCCCAATTCCTCGCTGCACCCAAGATGAGGTGTCCAATACCAGGTGTCCAATCTCATTCTTTAGGGAACGGGGGTTCCCCTCTTTCATCATAGATGAGGCCCACAATAGGGTCTCTTCGTTATCCCGCAGCTCTGCTCTTGCTCCCCTCCCCCCAGTCGCAACAGGGACAGAGTCCCCCTAGTCCTCACCTTCCACACAACAGCCGTCGCATACAGCACATAATCCTCCGACATTTTAGCCACCTGCAACGGGATCCCACCACTAACCACATCTTCCAGTCTCCACCCCTTTCCACTTTTTGCAGAGATCGTTCCCTCCGCAACTCCCGGAGAAATTCAAGTGGTTAGCAACCAGGAGATCCAATAGGCCTTGGCCAACCAATTGCAAGTGTTTGACGAAAGGGTCGCAAAGTCTACACTCGGTCTCGCTGATGTACAGGAGGCCACATCTGGAACACCGAATGCAGTAACCCATTACCTATCCATCTTAATACCCACCAGGCGTTGTCCTGCCCCTCCTCCCTTCCAGCTCCCCTCTCCTTACAATCAGTCTGAAGAAGGGTCATGACCCAAATCGTTAGCTATCCAGGTTCTCCAGAGATGCTGCCTGATCCGTTACTCCAGCACTGTGTTCTTTTTTGTAAATCAGCATCTGCAATTACTTGTGTCTGCCTGATAGAAGATTCAACACATTCCATCAGCTTCTGTGCCTTATTGACACATGAGTAATGCAACCACAGCAGTTCATATTTGGCAACATTGTAAGGCAGGTGACCAAATGTGTGAAATGAGGATTAATTCAATGGCAAATATTAGAACTGCATTTCAATCATTTCCCAGCACAATACTTGATCTTAAAGGTTAACTAACCTTTGTGCCATGTATCTTTCTTCTGAGTGTCGTGGTTTCCTCCATGCTGGTTGGTAGGGTATTTGGTAATAGGTAATTTAATTCTGGTACATGTGGGTAGGAGGAGATTCCAGGGGCAATTGGTGCGTTGAAATAGGTGCAGGAATGGAAACATTCTGTGAGCAGGCATTGACTCAAGGGGCGAAATTACCTCTTTCTATGCTGCGAGAGATAGAAAGTACTGTAGAAATATACACTCTCTCTCCAGAGACCCCAGTACATCTAGAAAAAAGCTACCATGATTAGATCTGAAGAAGGGTCTCGACCCGAAATGTCACCCATTCGTTCTCTCCAGTGATGCTGCCTGGCCCTCTGAGTTACTCCAGCTTTTTGTGTCTATCTACCATTCTGTAGAGACCTATGCCAATGAGTTCTGTGCGCTGGAAACTGCAATTGGCCGTTGGTTGCTGTCAGGGCAAGTCAGGAGGGCTGACCTGCTCGCTCATTTCTCCAGAGCATCCCACCCCACCTTCCATCACGTGTCACCTGCCCTTTGCTTTATCGATTGGAGTAAATTTTCCGGTAGGCGGCGCGGCTCTGGCCAGCAGCGGCCTCTGCAGCCTGTCCGCGTTTTTGTTATTTTTTGTCTGTGTTTCTGTGTAGTTTTTGTTATTTTATGTTGGGGTGTGTGTGTGGGGGGGTGGGGGTGGGGTGGGAGGGGGGGGGGGGGGGGGGGGGGAAAAACTTTTGAATCTCTCCCTGCACTGGAGACCCGACCTTTTCTCGTCGGGTCTCAGGTGTCGTTGAGGCCGCAACGAGGAGCGGCCTCCAACGGGAAGAAGCCGGGGACTCTGGTGCCGACTCACCGTTGCCGTCGCGGAGCTGGCCGAGACCGGAGCGGGTGGAGCGGTGGAGGAGCGCTGCTGCTGCTGCTGCTGCTGCTGCTGCTGCTGCTGCTGAGTCGGAGGCTGCTACTGCGGGTCTGCGGACGGCTCGGACGACCCCGCGCGGCTCCCTGGAGGGAGACCGCTTTTCGGGCTGCTGCAACGGCGAATTCTCCCGCCCGTGTTGCGGGGTCGAAGAGCTCCTGGAGCGGGGCCTAACACCATTGCCCCGCGCGGCTGGAACGGCTGCGGGACTTTGCGAGCGCACACCGGGGGCTCCAACATCAAGACCCGGTGTGCGACCTCGCACCACCCGGCGTGGCTTCAATGGCCGCGGGACAATCGCCATCGCCAGCCGGGGGCTTTGACTTTGACTGTGACATCGGGGGGGGGGGAGAGTGCAGTGGAGAGATAAGTTTTTTTGGCCTTCCATCACAGTTATGTGATGGATGTTTATGTTAAATGTAATTATGTTGTGTCTGGGGTCTATTTGTGTGTAATGTATGGCTGCAGAAACGGCATTTCGTTTGGACCCCCAGGGGTCCAAATGACAATTAAATTGACTCTTGACTCTTGAAATGCCTACAAGCCTGTTGTGGATCTCCACCAGAGGAACAGTAAACTCCCCCAAATGGCTGAGAGCACATGACAGCATTTTTTAAACCCTGTTTGAAATAAATCACTAAAGTGAGGAATGAATGGACTGAATCACTGGTTGTATTCACAAACTGTAAATATTGTATCTTGGTTTGATAATAGAAAGTTGTGACCTTAGACGTGGAGCTCAGAGTTGTGAGCATTTTTCATTTATTAATGGCAATTCTTGCTGTAGTCAGAATTTCATTCTCCAGGTTTGCATTAGCCATTACAAACCAAACCACATTTTTGACATCATGACTTCTTTCGAAAACAAATTTATTTCTTTATTATAACAGTTATTTGAGCAGTGATTCCTGTTTGTGCCAGATGTGAATCTTCACTCGATTGCTTCAAAAGTACTTCAAATTTAGAGAAAATGGAAATCATGTGCCTTTCGGTGACTTAAATATTAGGTCTTAATTTAAAAGAAAGAGGCAAATCACTTTACTGAACTAACATTAAATTTGATCAAATTACAGTGATAATACAGAATTTATTTTTCTCAACTGCTGTTCACATGGCTGTCAGAAAGTAATGAAAAATGAGGATTATTTTTCCAAGTGAAGGTTGAAATCAATATGATTGACAGACTGTATTAAGATTTGTAGTCTTTAAGTATTTTGGGACTTGGGGCATCTTGGAACTTCGATTTCACAACAATTGAATGGTCCCATGTAGCAATGTGCAGTGGCTATTTTATATAAAGATTCCAGTTAGTAAATATTGAACAATATGTTGCTAAATATCACACTTAAACAGTGATTTTCTGACTGGTCCCTCATGACAACGAGCAGATATTTCAATAGGTAGTTGGAGGCATACGTTTCTGGTCAATATACAACACCCAATGGTTGCAATGGTTTGTGAATACGTTTTCCACTAATTATCTTTGGATGAAGGATCTGTCGAATGGTTAAAGGTAGTAACCACTTTACCGGCACTCATCCGGCAGTTACAGACCAGTACAAACCATGGCAGAATATAAAATGGGTGGGAAGGCTGGTTGTGCAGCCAATGTACTGAGTCATTTGCCAGGCTTGCTTTGCAAATCAACTATGCACCTAACAAAGTAAATCTTGATATCAACTTTTTTCTGCACACCGATACTGCGAGATGCCAGCCTTTGCAGCTTTGAACTAACTTTTATCCTTGTGTTTCTCTGCTGTTCATTGAATTAACCACCTGAAATTTTCAAAGATGTGCTTTAGTTATAAAATGCATTGGTGAAATAACATTTGAAGTACTGCATACAATATTGGTCTGATTGCTTATGGATGTTAATGTGTTCAAAGCACTTCAGAAATGACTGATAAGTAAATGGAGACATTGATGATGGTAATCGTGTATTATTGTTAGGTATACTGAGATACAATGAAGATCTTTGCTTGGCATGCTACCCTGGCAGTTTCTACCGTACATGAATACGACAGGTAATGCAAAGAAAATAAACAGTGCATAATATAGTGATACAGCTACAGAGAAAGTGGACACAAACAAAAACGTGCAAGTGGGTGAGCTGTCTTGTGAGACAATCTTAACAAGGTTTGGGTTGTCACCTTTGGAATTAACAAGGACTTGATTGAAACAGGATGGTTGTTATTGTTTCCACTTATTGGAAAGACTAGACTGAGTGGTCACTGTTACAAAAGATGGGTTACTCATTTTAGACAGATGAAGTGACTTTTTAGCTTCCTTTTTTACTTTAGAACTTCTTCCTCAAAGAGCAGAAGTTTTGAATATTATTATTATTAAGACAGAAATAGGTTAAAAAAATGTGAAATGTTACCTCAGGCAGAAAGGGGAGTTGATTATTATCAGATTAATTTTATCATTAAAAAGTAGAATAAGATGGAGGCGGCAAATGGCCTACATCTGCTTCACAAAAAAGTGTTAACTGGAGGTCTATTCTTCTCTACTTTGATTGCTGGTGGGGTGCCATAGAAACATAGAAACATAGAAATTAGGTGCAGGAGTAGGCCATTCGGCCCTTCGAGCCTGCACCGCCATTTAATATGATCATGGCTGATCATCCAACTCAGTATCCCGTACCTGCCTTCTCTCCATACCCTCTGATCCCCTTGGCCACAAGGGCCACATCTAACTCCCCCTTAAATATAGCCAATGAACTGGCCTCAACTACCCTCTGTGGCAGAGAGTTCCAGAGATTCACCACTCTCTGTGTGAAAAAAGTTCTCCTCATCTCGGTTTTAAAGGATTTCCCCCTTATCCTTAAGCTGTGACCCCTTGTTCTGGACTTCCCCAACATCGGGAGCAATCTTCCTGCATCTAGCCTGTCCAACCCCTTAAGAATTTTGTAAGTTTCTATAAGATCCCCCCTCAATCTTCTAAATTCTAGAGAGTATAAACCAAGTCTATCCAGTCTTTCTTCATAAGACAGTCCTGACATCCCAGGAATCAGCCTGGTGAACCTTCTCTGCACTCCCTCTATGGCAATAATGTCCTTCCTCAGATTTGGAGACCAAAACTGCACGCAATACTCCAGGTGTGGTCTCATCTCTTCTTCCATCTCTTCTTCCACTTCACAGTGTGGGTTGTAAGAATGCTATCATCTTTCTTATCAATTTACGCAATGAGGATGGATGGAAGAAAGCCCGGGGCAAAAACATTACCTAAAGGAATTAACGGAAGACCCTCAGGTAAGGCTTCTTTGGTTTCACAGACACAAAGAAGATGGGTGGATCTAAACAGGACCCAGATGGGACAATGGTGATGTGGTCACACCATGCATATATGAAATCAGACTCTGGTCTACCTGTGAATGTAGTAACATGGATCAAGCAATGGATTACATCATTACATCATGCTCTTGATGCAAATATATTTCATAAGTTCATAAGTGATAGGAGTAGAATCAGGCCATTTGGCCCATCAAGTCTACTCCACTATTCAATCATGGCTGATCTACCTCTCGCTCTCATAATCGCATTCTCCTGCCTTATCCCCATATCCTCTGACACCTCTGATATTAAAAATATCCCAAAGATTAACTCCCTTCCCAAAAAAAGTCAGAAACCACAAAATCAGTTTATAACTGTCACCCTGGCCTTGTGCAAGAAGGTGAACTGAATTTTTGTGGTAATCAAAACTAAAAATTTGCTCAAGCACAGTTAACATGGAGAGGGTCTTGTTAAACAGGACGATACCAAAGCAAAGGCATCTGTCAGGAATGCAGAAGCAAAATGTTGCTGATGTTGGAAACCTAAAATAAAGTTAAAAAAATACTGGAAATAATCAGCATAGAAACAGAAATTTTATTTGGCAAGAATATATATTTATTTGTTTACCGCAAGAAATAAAGCACTTGATGAAGTCAACAGGTCAGGCAGCATCTGTGGAGGGAAATGGACAGACAACATTTTGGGTCAGGACCTTTCATTAGACTTATCAAGTTGAGGGAGAAGGCTGGTAAAGAAAGGAGGGTGAGAGGTGGGCAAAGCCTGGCAAGTGATAGGTGGATACAGCAAGTGATTGGCAAATTTATTTATCACATTAAGCACATCAGTGCCTCTACTTCCTGAGAAGATTACGGAGAGTCGGTTTGTCAAGGAGGACTCTCTCTGACTTCTACAGGTGCACAGTAGAGAGCATGCTGACCGGTTGCATCGTGGCTTGGTTCGGCAACTTGAGTGCCCTGGAGAGGAAGAGACTACAAAAAGTAATAAACACTGCCCAGTCCATCATCGGCTCTGACCTTCCTTCCATCGAGGGGATTTATCGCAGTCGCTGCCTCAAAAAGGCTGGCAGTATCATCAAAGACCCACACCATCCTGGCCACACACTCATCTCCCTGCTACTTTCAGGTAGAAGGTACAGGAGCCTGAAGACTGCAAATGCCAGGTTCGGGAATATCTACTTCCCCACAGCCATCAGGCTATTAAACCTGGCTCGGACAAAACTCTGATCATTAATAACCCATTATCTGTTATTTGCACTTTATCAGTTTATTTATTCATGTGTTGTAGTCAATGCCTACAACACTGTTGTACTGAAGCAAAGCAAGAATTTCATTGTCCTATCAGGGACACATGACAATAAACTCACTTGAACTTGAACTTGAACTTGAAATGGGTCGAGTTAATGACAAAGGCGAAGGAAGAGGAGGTGTATAATGTACAGCCAGAGGGATATGGGTGGATTTACTTGTTTTGTTATGCTGCATTTAATATGCCTATAAAGCTGCAGCAAGTAAGGATTGCAATTAGAAGCTTTGGAAATCTCTTGAATACAGGCTTGTTGTAAATATGGATAGGAGAAACACATCTAAGAAAAATATGGATCTAAACATTAGTCAAAGTGGAAAGGCTAAACAACCTTGTCTGCATAAGCTGATACATAGAAGCCCTTAGAAGTTAGAAAGGACAAAAATGCCCGCATATTTAGGAGTAATAAGGAGTCTCAACTTCTCTCTTGGTGGGCAGGAGAGTCTTGTAGTGATCCTGCTTTGTAATGTTATAATGACACTCGCTGGAACACTATGTCTCTGGCAAGAGCATGTATTTAAGGCCAGGGTTATATCTTGTAAATAAATGATTAACTCTTTTAAAGTACCTGCACTGTGCTTCAGTGTTATGTGAAGATGCCGCAAATTGATGAGAAGGGCAGTGTCCCATGTAGTTATCTGTCAAGATCACTTGACAAGCTTTAAATGCTTTTACTACCAACACTGACATTTCATCCTATTTTTGTGCGGCCACTTGCACTGAATCTTGTTTGTGTGAAGGCGAGAGTGCTTGATATAGCAAGCCAGAGTGGCAAGGTATAACATCACCAGACCATTGCAAGCCCCAGGTTTAGCTGCATTTGTATAGAATGGCCAGTACGGCGATGCAGTGTCCATCCCTGTTGCCTTACAGCTCCAGAGTCCTTGGTTCAATCCTGATCTTCTATGCTATCTACCTGGAGTTCCAGCTACTGCAGTGTTCTGCATCTCATAGTTCAATAGGTTTTTTTTTCTCTCTAACGAGATAGCTCCACAAATGTTGTGCCACCGGGTCAGCCTTGGTCTCTACTCTATCACTCTGTCTGCTCCACCCTTTCCCCTCCCTGTAACCCAAAGCACACTTTTCCCAGGGTGTGAAAGGTGATTGATTTGAAACAATAATCCTGTTTCTCCTTCCACAAATGCCAGCTGACATGCTGAGTCTCTTTGGCATTTGCTGCTTTAATTTCAGAGAATGAGTGTTGGTTGTCATGTAGGAGTAGACAGTAGGGTTCTGGTGGCAGGAATGAGATAGTGCTGAGATTTGCTGATATACACCGGTTGGGGGGAATTTACACATCCAACAGATGTCAGATGCCTCTCGGTTACTCTTTGTACTGATGAATGCTTAAGCCTGTCTGCTTTGCTGAACATCTCAACTTTCCCTCCCCCTCTGCCTCTGCAGCAGCAAGGGATTACCTGGGGAATCGGATTCTAGCCCAGCACCAGGGTGAACTGCATCTCCTTGTCCTTGCATTGGTCTTTAGTAGCAGAGTGTCGACTCCCAAAGTGTGTGTTACAGCACCGGGAATCTGCTCCAAGCACCGCGAAATATTTTTGGGGCTTAAAACTTGAAGAAGCCAATGAATTGTATCGAATGCATGAAGGAAATAGACCCTTGGCCCACCGTGTCCATGCTATCCATCAATCAACCATCCAATTTGGAAATGTGAATGAGTTTCACAATCTCAATCTTTTCTGGATTATGCGTGGAAGGGCTGTTTAGCACCTTGGAAAATAAATGACATCTGGTGATTCTGGTCGATTGTACTCTTCAATAAAATTAGTGGAAAGTAGAATTATGTGGAGTACCAAATTTGACATTCCATCTGATCCTTCAGAATACCTACAGTGGCATTGTGAAGCATTGATAAGGCTCAGAGTATTGGTTTCATAATTTGGTTCCCTCTTTGCTAACATGGCAACCATGTGGGACTTTTACACTTCCCAACAATTCCCATTGCGGACAAACTGAATCTGTATCCTCCCAATTTGTTTAATCATTCTTCCGCAGATTTGTGACAGAAGAAACAGGGCCAATATTTTTTTTCATATAGCTCTGAAATGCTCCGAGCTGCAAATGAAGGGTCCAAAGTGATTGAAATAGCAAGCAGGATGTTAATGCCTTCTTCTTCAATGAGCCTTGAAAACAGCCACAGCAATGTCTTTGCTAGATTTGATGCCAATGCAAGTTAATTTTTCACAGGCAAAACTCTGCATTCTTGTACCAGAAGCAATTTTTATTTTAAAATCACTTTTTTTCCTTCATGCCTTTTAAATAAAACAATTTAACTAAAAATGTTCAAAGCGCAACAATGCAGAACAATGGCCCAATGAAATTACCCGGGCCAAACGACAATAGAAGTAAATGCACCATAAAGTTCCTCCAAATAAGTAATTACAGTCAAAATTCTTTACCCTTCAAAATATAAATCAAATGCATTATCAATAAACACAGAATATATGATTTGTATTTTTTCTGGTGACTGTAATAACAATGTGCACCTTTGCTGTTTGAAAGAAATGTGGTTTGTTCATGTAGATGATTTAAAGCCCACTGATATTATTTCAAAAAATTCTGTTTTATGGAGGGAGTTGAATGTTTTTACTCATGCAGTAAGTGTGTTATATTGCATATTTTATCCCCTTGCTTTTGGAGAAGGCTACTTTTGCTTGCAGTTAGCAGTAAATAAAATGGAAACTATCGATGAAAACCTACATGACAGAAAGATTTTGGGTACAATATATATTCTCTCCTTCTGAATACCTTTGACAGAGCTTTAAGATTCTGTACTTTTATTTTATCAAAATTAGGGTAGATGTGTCAATGATTTATGAAAAAGGAAATCTTAATTTGACGTATTCTGTCTGACATCAGGAGTTCCCGGTTCATTTATATTGCTGCAGGGTGTTATTTCCATTGCTCTGTTTATTTTTAATCATCTGTCGTCTCTGAGTGTTATGGTTATGTTTCCTGTATTTCTGCCTGCTTTCCCTTCAGAACTATAATACATGCAAATAGTATTCATCTACATTCTGCACATAATGGGTTTCGTGAGAAACCACTGGATTAGCTTCTCAGTGACCGAGTGCTCATGTGCTTTTAACTTCAGATCTGCCCTGTACCTGATCTTACAATTTCTCTTGCTTCACCTAAATTCCATGGTGAATTTCTCTGTCACCCATTGCAATATTAATGGCCCGATTTATGTAATTTTCCTATTAAATCTGTCTGCATTTTCCTGCCATTTTAGAATACATCTCTGGATGGAATTTCCAGCCCCTTTTTATGCCAATATGAACATATCAAATACTACAGGACATAGTTTGAAGGTGAAAGAGACAAAGTATAAAGGAGATGTGCCAGTCAAGATTATTTTGCACAGATGATGGTGGCACCTGAAACATATTGTCAGGTTGAGGCAGATATGATAGTGGCATTTGAATTATGTGCAGGCAGATTCTTGGCATCATGTTCGGCACAGACATTGTGGTTTGAAGAGCCTATTCTTGTGTTGTACTGATCTATAGTCTATGATGCAAAAGAATCAGAGGCCCAGAAAGAAATGCAGAAACACTTTCATCCAAATCTGAAAAAGATATGTAGGTCAGTTTCTGAAGAAGGGTCCCGACCTGAAATGTCACCTATCCATGTTTTTCAGGGATCCTGACTAACGGCTGAGTTACCCCAGCACTTTGTGTCTTCTAAGGTTAGTTTCGAGTTTTCTAACACAACTTGCAGTATCCCGGCAATTATAAATGATTTGTGACTAAGCCTCCATGTATATGAGATAGAATTGCATGCACTGTTGCAGTCCGAGAAAGACAGAAATATCATTGGGCAATACTGGCTTTGTGCATTCATAAAAATCGACAGTGTGATTTGTTGTGTGTCATTAGGTCTCCGAGTAGAAAATGGATCAATAAACAAATCTTAAGTGCAGCAGTTCTTTATGATGTTAAATTGAGATCTGGATTAAAGGTAGAATCTCTTGTGATACTGAAATACAGCATCATTATGCACAGAAGGAGGATTTTCAGCCCATAAACTCCATACTAATCTCCATAAGAGTCAGTAGAAGGGCCTCGATCCGAAATGCCACCTATTCCTTTTCTCCAGAGATGCTGTCTGACCCACTGAGTTGCTCCAGCTTTTTGTGTCTATCTTCGGTTTAAACCAACATCTGCAGATCCTTCCTATACAAACTCCATATTGTCGATAGACAAATAATGCTGGAGTAACTCAGCGGGACAGGCAGCATCTCTGGAGAGAAGGAATGGATGACGTTTCAAGTCAAGTCCCTTCTTCATGTCCATATGGTTCTTTGTCTGAGGAATCTAATCATTCTGCTTTTTCCATGGAGTCCTGCAAGTCATTTACCTGTAAGTGTTGGTCCAATTCCCTTCTAAATGCCCTGAATGATCTGTTTCTAATTCCCTCACGGGCAGTGAGTTGCAGACTGAATACAAACTGCATGAAAATGCTTTTCCTCAGTTTCTCCAGAAGCTGTGGTGTCCCGATACTTTAACCAACTGCCAATGGTAATTACATTAAGTGGGTGAAATTGAAGAATTATTACACATTACAAGAAATACATAATGTCTTTAAGGCACAAAAGCCTAACAAGTAATCCAAATTGATCCAATCCAGTAATCCAATCCACATTCGATGAAGGATCTTTGACCCAAGACATTGACTCTGTCTTTCTTCCCATAGATGCAGCCTGACTTGCTGAGTATTTCCAGATTTTTCAGTTTCTATTTTTAGTTTAGATTATCAGCATCTGCAGCTTCTGTTTTGATTTTCTGATCTGGTTGATATTATGTTCCGGTAAAGCTAGCAGAAAGTAGTTTTGAGTGCGTGAACATTTTTTTTTAGGTCAGATGGGAAAGATTCAAAATGGTCCCAAGAGCAACTTTTTCACACACATGGTAGTGTGTATATGAAATGAGCTACAAGAGGAAGTGGTAGAGGTGGGTGCAAATATATTTCAAGTATACTTGGACAGGTATATGGATACAAAAATGTTTGGAAGTGTATGGGCCAGGCACAGGCAAGTGGGATTAGCTAATTTGGGTAAATTAGTCAACATGGATGAATTGGGCCAAATAATCTGTTTCCATGCTGTATATCTCTATCACTCTATGACGTTCCATATTATCTTGTGACTGGTAAATTGCTTCAGAATGCCTCTAGTGATATTTTAAAGCATGAATGGGGCTCAGCAATTTTCAAAAGTAATTCAAATATAGCTAACAAGGGAAATTAAAAAAAGCAATGCACCAATTGAAAAAGGCTTATAACGTTGTCAAAAGAGCAGCAAGCCTGAGGATTGCTACTACTCCAGAATGTATCAAGGGAGGACCATGCCATTGGCAAGAAATGGAAAATCAGAATATGAGAGTAATCCAGAAAGTAAAATAAAAATAGACTCCAATGACATCTATTAATGTGCAAAAAGAAAATGAAATATAAAATGCCAATCTGGATTATTTGCAGTGAGAAATGGAACATAAAACAGTACAACATAAGAATGGCCCCTCAAGGCCCACAATGTCTATGCTGTACATAATGGTTAGAATAACTATATAACTAAATGTCTCATTTTGACCACTTCCTCTCTACGCTATATATTGATTTTAGAAAAAACGCTACCATATATCGCTATGATTTATGGCCATCTTACTCGCAGTCCTCCTCCGCTGAGGCAGCCCTGAGGATTTTTCCGAACGATGAAAAATACAAAAAGTTTATAAGTGTTTACATTTTTTTTAGATCAGCTGATTGGTACTCTCGCCTGTCAATCACCATGATGAAGGTAATGCCCCTTTCGTTGGGGGGGCGGGGGAGGTGGGGCAGGACTATAAAACCCCGGATGCCTGGCGCGAGTCAGCCACTCTGGAAGATCGCGAGGGAGAGTGCACTACCGTGATTCTATGCTGTGAATCAACTGAACTGTGAGTCTGCAATGTACTTGCAATAAATGATTTGTTAGCCCTTAATGACAATGCAATGAGTACTTTGGCAATTTGGTGGCCTGTATTCTGCTCTAAATGCTATGAAATTGAATTTGGTGGCCTGCACTCTGATTGAAATCTAATTAAACTGAATTTGGTGACCTGCACTCTGTTTGAAATGTTTACGAGAGTTTCCTGGACAGGACCTACAGTGAGACTGTCATGCCGAGGATACGAAAAATGAACCCCACACTCCCGTCTCCCCCTTCTAAAAGCAAAAGTTACAGAATGGCCACTCTGAAAGCCACTCCCCCCTTATCTCTCTCCCTGGGAAGGACTCTCTCTCCCTTCTCTCTCTCCCCCGCTTCTCTCTCACACCTTCCTTGGTGCTCTCCCAGTTCTCTCCCCACACTCCCGTCTCCCTCTTCTCTCTCCCCCCTCTCTCTCTCTCTCATCCTCTCTCCCCTTCTCTCTCTCCCCTTCTCTCACTCTTCTCTCTCTCTCTCTCCCCTCTCTCCACTCTCTCTGTCTCTCCTCTTCTTTCTCCCTCTCCCTCTCTCCTCTCTCCCCTTTCTCCTCCCCCTCTCTCCCTCTCCCCTTCTCTACCCCCCTTCTCTCTCTCTCTCCTCCGTCTCCACCTGCGTGACCGTCCCGCAGTCACATAGAAACATAGAAATTAGGTGCAGGAGTAGGCCATTCAGCCCTTCGAGCCTGCACCGCCATTCAATATGATCATGGCACATCATCCAACTCAGTATCCTGTAGCTGCCTTCTCTCCATACCCCCTGATCCCTTTAGCCACAAGGGCCACATCTAACTCCCTCTTAAATATAGCCAATGAACTGGCCTCAACTACCTTCTGTGGCAGAGAATTCCAGAGATTCACCACTCTGTGTGTGAAAAATGTTTTCCTCATCTCGGTCCTAAAAGATTTCCCCCTTATCCTTAAACTGTGACCCCTTGTTCTGGACTTCCCCAACATCGGGAACAATCTTCCTGCATCTAGCCTGTCCAGCCCCTTAAGAATTTTGTACGTTTCTGTAAGATCCCCCCTCAATCTCCTAAATTCTAGAGAGTACAAACCAAGTCTATCCAGTCTTTCTTCAGATGAAAGTCCTGACATCCCAGGAATCAGTCTGGTGAACCTTCTCTGTACTCCCTCTATGGCAAGAATGTCCTTCCTCAGATAAGATGACCAAAACTGTACGCAATACTCCAGGTGTGGCCTCACCAAGACCCTGTACAACTGTCACTGACCGTGATGCACCGCCATCGGACCCCAACCTCCACACCAGGGTAATTGCCCCCCCCCTCGGACCACCGGACTTTGACACCCACACCGGGTGATTCACCCCGGCTGCAGAGACAGACATTTTATTTATTACCGTCTCAGTGTTTGCGGAACGCACCCAAGGTCCCACGCACAAAACAAGCAGCACCTCTGGAGAGAAGAAATGGGTGACGTTTTGTGCCGAGACCATTCTTTAGAGCAGTGGTTCTCAAATGGGGGTACGCGTACCCCTGGGGGTACGTGAAGGCACTCCAGGGGGTACGTGAGATTTTAAAATGTAGGCCTACACTCTTCCTGTTCATCCTCTCTTGCTGCCGCCCGCCGGCTCAGCAGGACGTCGGCTCCCCCCGGCGCTGCGCTGCCCCCGCCGCCGCCTCTGCCTCCATGGCCATCGCAGCCAGCCCGGGCTCACTGAGGCTCCGCTCCACATCCGCCCACATCGTGCTGCAGCTCACCTTGCAAGTGGACCACGGGAAACTCAGCGCCGGGGAGGCGTCACCGCCGAGTGTCTCACCCCGGGGTTGAAACGTTCAGCGGCATTTCCTTTGGTGGCCCGGCTGCTGTACTTTCTGTATGTCACTGGAAAGACTCAGCAAGCCAGGCAGCAACCCAATGCAGTACCTCCCCGCAAGGTCCAGCCTTCTCCCCGTTTTAAATAATCTAAAAACTTATGGAGTTGTGTTCACTATAACCAAAATTTTCAACCACTGTTATGTCACCTGGTCAAGATCGTTTCTGAGTGCCGATGTGACAGTCTCTCTGTGACTTAACTCCTCAATCTATCCCCACCCTCTCACGGTCACATTTAAACTGGAGGGGAACAAATATCCTGGGAGGGAGATTTGCTAGCGCTACTCTTGAGGCAGAGGGTCCCATGCATAAATGAGGCAGAAGAGAAGTTGGGGGGCAGATTTAGTGGACAGGACAGGACAGGCAGGAGAACAGCAAAGTGAGAGACAGGACCAATGGTTTAGAGTCTATCAGTTCCAAAGTTTAATAAATCAGACACTGATGGCACAGTGCTCTGTTTTAAGTTTATTTTTTTCAACCAAAAATGCTTTGCGCTGGTTAGGGGGTACTTGGCTGAAAAAATATTTCACAGGGGGTACATCACTGAAAAAAGGTTGAGAACCACTGCTTTAGAGTGCATCTGAAAGGTCTCGACCCGAAACGTCACCCATTCCTTCTCTGCAGAGATGCTGCCTGTTCAGCTGAGTTACTCCAGCATTTTGTGTCTATCTTTAGTGTGACAGTTGTCTAATTTCATCGGCTTTGTGTAATGCGCGCCCAGAAGAGATGCTGTACATGCCGCTTGCATCTATTTACACAAGTGCGCTCAAATTAAAATCCCACATCTTTGCGAGGGAGGGATGGAATGGATGTAATCACCGGCTAAAACAAAGGCCGTTAGGACAGGGAAATAATGCCACTAGTTAATTAACCATGTTCCCGATTGTAAGAACGATTTATACATGTAAGACATGCTATACATTTATACATGGTTAATTAACTGGTGTATATCATGTATTACATGCATAAATCGTTCTTCCATGGGGGTAGAGTGCTGACATGGATAGAAGATTGGTTGGCAGACAGGAAACAAAGAGTAGGGATTAACAGGTCCATTTCAGAATAGCAGGCGGTGACTAGTGGGGTACCGCAAGGCTCGGTACTGGGACTGCAGCTATTTACAATATACATCAATAATTTGGATGAAGGGAGTCAAAGTAACATTAGCAAATTTGCAGATAACACAAAGCTGGGTGGCAGTGTGAACTGTGAGGAGGATGCTATGAGAATGCAGGGTGACTTGGACAGATTGTGGGCAGATGCATGGCAGATGAAGTTTAATGTGGATAAATGTGAGGTTATCCACTTTGGTATCAAAAACAGGAATACAGATTACAATCTAAATGGCGTCGTTGGGAAAAGGAGAAGTACAACGGGATCTGGGGGTCCTTGTTCATCAGTCTATGAAAGTAAGCATGCAGGTACAGCAGGCAATGAAGAAAGCGAATGGCATGTTGGCCTTTATAACAAGAGGAATTGAGTATAGGAGCAAAGAGGTCCTTCTGCAGTTGTACAGAGCCCTAGTGAGACCACAACTGGAGTATTGTGTGCAGTTTTGGTCCCCTAATTTGAGGAAGGACATTCTTGCTATTGCAGCGTAAATTTACAAGGTTAATTCCCTAAATGGCGGGATTGTCATATGCTGAGAGAATGGAGCAGCTGGGCTTGTATACTCTGGTGTTTAGAAGGATGAGAGGGTATCTTATTGAAACATATAAGATTGTTAAGGGTTTGGACACGCTCAAGGCAGGAAACCTGTTCCCGATGTTGGGGTAGTCCAGAACCAGGGGCCACGGTTTAAGAATAAGGGGTAAGCCATTTAGAACAGATGAGGAAACACTTTTTTTTCCAGAGTGTTGTGAGTCTGTGGCATTCTCTGCCCCAGAGGGCTGTGGAGGCAGGTTCTCTGGATACTTTCAAGAGAGAGCTAGATAGGGCTCTTAAGATAGCAAAGTCAAGGGATATGGGGAGGAAGGCAGGAACGGGGTACTGATTGGGGATGATCAGCCATGATCACATTGAATGGCGGTGCTGGCTCGAAGGGCCGAATGGCCTACTCCTACACCTATTGTCTATTGTCTATTGAAACTGAATTTGGTGGTCTGCACTCTGCTTGAAATGCCATAAAACTTTATTTGGTGGCCTGCACTCTGCTTGAAATGCTATGAAATTGAATTTGCTGGCCGGCACGCTGCTTGAAATGCTATGAAATTGAATTTGCTGGCCTACATTCTGCTAGAAATGCTATGAAATTGAATTTGCTGGTCTGTACTCTGCTTAAAATGGAATTTCAAGGAATAGCCATGAGTGAACTGCCAGCCCACCAGCCCTGAGTGACTGAGCTGCCAGCCCACCAGCCCTGAGTGAAAGAGCTGCCAGCCCACCAGGCCTGAATGTCTGAGTTGCCAGCCCACCAAGCCTGAGTGACTGAGCTGCCAGCCCAAGAATCCATTCGGCCCACAATGTCCATAATAGCCCTGTGGAAACCTGACCCTTTGGCCCACAACACCCATACTAGCACTCTAGAAAGCCCCCCCCCCCCCCCCACCAATATTGGAATTGGTGGAGATGTGGAATATTGCGTTGGGGGACCAGCCCTCACGTAACATTATGAAGGGTATACATAGGACAGGTAGTCATAGTTATCTTCCTAGGATAGGCTAGTCTAAACCTAGTCTCATTTAAGGTGAGAAGGAAAGATTTAAACAAGATTTGAGGGTGAAATGTATCGCACAGAGGGTGGTGGGTATAAGGAAGCGGTATGTGGTCCAATTACAATGTTTTAAAAAACATTTGAACTTGTACATGGATAGGAAAGCTTTAGATGGGATTTGAGCCAAACTCAGGCAAATACGATTAGCACGGGTAGGCGTCATGCTCAGCATGGATATTTTGACTACTGACTTGGCACTAGTTTAAATCACGCTGCTAAGGAGGGAGACATTGAATTCCAGGTAATTTATTTACATAATTCTTTAAATAAACAAATTCACGGTCATGCACACATAACTTAACATTAGAAGAGGTACACATATGTTTGTTTCACTAACACTATATATTTGCCATTTAAGTTGCACTGAATAGAACATACAACGTACAACATACAGCAATACAGCATAAGAACTGCCCCTTCAGCACACAATGTTTTGGCTGAACACGATGCCAAGCCAAATTCATGTCTGCCTGCACATAATCCATAACTCTCCATTCCTTACATATCCACATGCCTATCCAAAAGTCTTATAAATGCCACTACCATGTCAGCCTCAACTACCTCCCCCGACAACATCTTCCAGGCATTCACCTCCTAAGTAGAAAAACGTGCCCCACACATCCTCCATTAAACTTTCCCCGCTTATCTTATAGCTACTGCTGATGTTGGACATTTCCACCCTGGGGAAAAGATTCTGACAGTCTGTCCTATCTACACTTATAATGGTAGAGCTACTGCTTTACAGCGCCAGAGATCCTGACTACGGGTGCTTGTTTGTACGGAGTTTGTACGGAGTTTGTACGTTCTCCCCATAACCGCATGGGTTTCTCCGAAATCTTCGGTTTCCTCCCACATTCCAAAGATGTACAGGTTGTAGGTTAATTGGCTTGGAATAAATGTAAAAAAATTGTTCCTGGTGCGAGTTGGGTGGTGTCAATGTGCAGGGACCGCTGGTTGGTGCAGACTCAGTGAGCCGAAGGGCGTGTTTCCGCGATGTATCGCTGATCTAAACTAAACTAAAAAAAATCTATGACTACGATTACGTCCAAGTCATTTATATATATCACTGACATCAGAGGTTTCAGCATAGATTCCTACAGAACTCCACTGGGTACAGACCTTTAGCCTGAATATTGCCCTTCCACCACTATCAGTAAGCCAGTTTTAAATCCATACAACCGCCATTGTTAATCCCATGCATCTTAATCTTCTGGATTAGCCTTCCATAGGGAACTTCATCAAATGCCTTACTAAAATGCATGTAGACAACGTCCACTGCCCTCATCGATCACCTTCATCACTTCCTCAAAATATTTCATCAAGATAGTAAGACCCGACCTGCCATGTACAAAGCCTTGCTGATAGCCCATAAGTAACCCATTCTCTTCCGAATCCAAATTAATCCTATCCTGAAGAATCCTCTCCAATAGCTTCCCTACCACCAGCCTATAATTCCCTAGATTCACTTCTTAAATAAAGGAACAACATTAGCTACTCTCCAGTCTTCTGGGACCTTGCCTGTGGGTAGAGAAGACACAAAGATCTTTGTCAAGGCTCCTGTAATTTCCTCTCTTGCCTCTCTCAATAAACTGGGATTGATCCCGTCAAATCCTGGGACTTTTTCCACCTTCATGTTCTTCAAGCGCCCTGACGCCTACTCCTTCTTAATCTCAAACTCCCCTTGCATATTTGTGTTCTCCGTACTGATCTCAATGTCCTCCATGTCCTTCTACTTGGTGAAAACAGATGCAAAGTACTTGTTTAGTACCCCTACATCCTCAGACCAAGCACAAATGCCTTTCTTTATCCTTGAGCAGCCCTACTTTCTCTCTGGTTACCCTTTCTTTTTAACGTAGATATAAAAAGTTTTGCGATTTTCTTTAATCTGACTTGCCAAAGCTGTTTTGTGGCCCCTTTGGCCCTTCTAATGTCCTATCCAGTCATGGAGTCATAGAGAGATCGAAGATAGTAAAAGGCCCTTCAATTCACCATGCCGTCCATCAACCAATCATTTTTACTGAGCCTATATTAATTTCCACGTTCCCATCTACTCCTTCAACGTTCCACCTCTCACCTACTCATGGGAGGCAATTCACAGTGGCCAAATTAGTTGTCAACCGACAAAGTTTTGAGATTCGGAAGGAAACGTGCAAACTCCACATAGACATTTCAATGTTTGTGCACTGTCGGATTAACCTAACTACAATGGGTGGAAGGATGTGGGATGAGTCATTTGGTGCCTTATGATCATTCTGCATATCCCACCTCTGAAAGGAATTAAAAGACTTCCACCTCAATCAATGCCCAACACCCGAGTAAGCAGTCAAACAATGGTGTGGGCTGTGGCCACTATACAGGAAGGAAACATGGATCCTTCATGTTAAGGCAACAACAGGCACCAGCCCATGGGAAGGGAATGAGAGTAGAAAAATATCACTGGAAATGTAAGATCACGTAGCCATTGAGTACAGAACAGTGTGTTGGTTCCACAAATTTAGGTCATCTTTGATACTCAGGACATGAGTGATGAAGTCCAAACTGATTGGGCACCCTTATAACACTGCCCCCTGACCCATTGTAAAACATCCCCATGCTGAGATCTGTACAGGTCAAGCACATCTGCAAATCTATGTTTCAATGACCAGCACAGCAGGCTGTGGCAGAGAGATTGGCTGAAAATGTCATTGTGGATTTAATAGAAGCAGTGGCAATACATGCAAGGAACTGACAGTAATTTGATTTATTTTTTAGTGCTGCAGCTACTTGGTACAAATCACATCCATCACTAACTGCCTTGTCCGACACGTTCATACCCAGCTTTACCAATACCATTTATTATTTTATACTTGGCTTTGGCTATGTTTTAATAATGACAAAAGTGTTCAGCACAGTGTGGCTTATGCATGCAGACATTTTTGTTATTTTGTGATGTGAAAATGCTGGGAGTTCTGTTTCAGAAATCAAAATACAGGATGTGGCTGTCATATCTTAAAAAACACGTTGGAAACATCTTCACCAGAAAGGCCGCCATGTTTTAAGTAGGTGCCACATCTCTATCAGCTCACTTAGGGGTGGGGATAAATATTTGCAATGCCCAAACCCCATCAAGAAATAAATAGAAGAAAATTATTGTCCATCCCTAATTGTCCAAGAATGCAATGGTTGCCCTGGCAGTGCTGCTGCCTCACTGCTCCGTGGCCCTGTGTTCGATCGTGACCTCGGGTACTGGTTGTGCAGGCTCTGCAATCCCTCCCTGCAACTGGGAGGGTATCGGAGAAGTGCTCTGGTTTGCTCCCTCCTCCCAAAAAATGTGTTGTGAGCTAATTGGCCTTGGTTCAACAAAGTGTACAGGGGAACCTGTCTGGAGGGCACCAGGCATGCCTAAGGCCCAGTGAAATGTCAGTATAAGATTACTTCTCCGCTTATCAACAAAAACAGCTTGCAATGGACAGAGCTGTGTGATCTCACAGACAATAGACCAGCTGAGATCTTTGTAGTCAACCACTGTAGTAAATGGTGGTGGACAATTAAACAGCTAATGGGAGGAAGAGGATTCAAGGTCATCCCTGTACGTAATGATGGGGACTGGTGCTGAAGGCATGGTTAAAGCATTCACTGCCATATTCAGCCAGAACACACAACACATCCCTTCATCACAGAAGCAATTTTCCTGTCATTTCATTTCATTCCGCGTGATGCCAAGAATCAACTGCGGTCACTGGATACAATAAAGGTTGCGGGACCAGATAAATACCCAGTTGTGGTACCGAAGAATATGCTGCAGAATTGACTGGCTCACTCATCATGGTGTTCCTGTGCAGTACCACACAGGAATGTACCTGATAGTGAGGAAAATAATCCGCATATAACCCATTCTTGCAAAGCAGGATAATCCAATATGACTAGTCTCTCACCTTTATAATACTGGGAGGGTCACCACTAACCAAAAAATTCAAAAGGACCAGCTTCATATATCCCATGGCAAGAACATGTCCCAAGCCCATAGCCTCCAACCCTCAGAAGCTAGCGGGTAGCAAATGCATTGGAACACCACCACACAGGTCCCTCTCTGAGTTACACACCATCCTGACTTGGAAATATAGAGCCACACAACACAAAAACATGCCATTCAGCCCGCTGAGTGTGCATCAAGTACTCACGTACACCAATCCTACACTGGCCCCGTTTTATTCTGACCATGTGTGAGGAAGCAAGGACACTTGTAAGAAACTCAGGTAGTCACAGTGAGAACATGCAAACTCCACCCAGATAGCAACAGAGGTCAGGAATGAAGTCTGATAGGTGGAGCTATGAGACAATGGCCCTAGTATCTGAGCCATGTATTATGCACTGTCCCCCAGTCAAAATCCTAGATATAGCACTGTGTGCGTTCCTTCATCAGAAAAATTGCAAGAGCTCAAGAAGGTGGATCATCAAAACCTTCTCAAGGGCATTTAACAATGGGCAATATATGTTACTGCAATCCCAAAAATAAATGTAAAAAAGTACAGTTGCGCTTTGGTAAGAGGCAAAATGAATCAAGGGAGGATGGGTTAGTGGACTACTGAGGGAAAACAAGTTGAAGGGCTACAGAGAAATAAGGAAAGGAGGATTGGGATCAATGAGATTGCTTCTGGCAGGCAACATGGACCTGATGGGGGTAAATAGTCTTCTTCTGTGCCATGACATTTCAGAGAGGATGTGTTTTTTCTTGATCCATTGGGACCTTTGTGGGGAAAGTTCTCACAGGATGATATTTTAGTATCCATATCAAGAAGGAGAGGAACTAATGGATTTTGCTGTTCTCATGTACCTTGTGCATTCATTTTCCCAATAGAAACGGTGGGAAGTGGGGATAAAGAAGTCTTGGTGAGTTACAGTGGGTCTTGAGGTTGGTACATGCTGGAACTACAGGGTGCCAGTGAAGGGATTGATCATGGAACTGGCGGGCCTATTATACGTGGCCTCTTCTGTTCCAATTACAACCTGATATATGATGTGGATGAAAATCAGATAATTGCTGTTTTACGATGATTACTGCTAACAAGACGCAGAATATACTGAAATGTGACAGCGGTGACGTTATTTAAGAGCTGACCATGTAAACAAAATAGATTAAAAAGAACCAAATTGCTAATATATATTTCTCTCAGTAGCTGGTATACCCAGTGTACATTTCTGTCCTGGAATTGTAGTAATTTTCCATATTTATACCTTGAGGCAGTTCACGCTCAGTCTATTGCTGAACCAATCATATCTTTACTAATGGAAGCTTGCCACTAAATTTCACTCCAATATTTTCTGTCATGTGAGTTGTCCCATGACAACCTGATGGTGCAATGGTATTGTGGTTGTAAATCATCTGTCTTCAACTCCACTAATTGCTCTGTCAAAGCTATTTCCTCGACAGTAAGAGGTCGGCCAAAGGGCTGGAAGAAACTCCTGCGTGTGCAGAAGCTGTCGACGAGCACTGTGAGAAAGGTAGCAACAACAAGATAGAGCTAATGGTACAATTACACATGCGGCACTATATATGGTTTCAAAGGGCACGTGCCGATAATAATGCATTGTTGCAGGACAGCATTTGAGAAGCATTTAAGTCTGACATGGGCAGTTCAACAATTGTCTTACAAACAGCTTGTGGTCAAAGGTCACATCCTGGGTTACCATGCCTCTACAAAAGCCTTTTGCACTTGAGTTTTCTCCAGTCTATAACATTGGACAATAACATGGAGCAGCGGAAGAGAGTTACCGTTCAATAATCATGGGGAACTACTGAGAGGGTGGGTTGCAGATCTTGGTATTTCTGGTGCTCAAATTCATACTGACTATGATATCACAAACAATGAATGTAAATAGAATCTTATAAAAACAAAAATCTTTATGCTCACAGCTTGAAATAAATATCTTCACTTTTCTGGGCAATGAAATGAAAATGTTACTCTTCAGTGTGTCTCAGCACCAACTGAGAACCATTTCAGCCTGCCAGATTGCTTTAATAGTCTACGATTAGAGGGGTGACTGAGAGTAGTAAACCAGGGCCAAGCCCACTCTTCTACTGATGTAAACAAAGAATCCCTGCAAGGAACTAAAGGAAAAATCTAACAACACACACATGTGAAACTGCACTGGAAATGTTCTCCATCTGATATCAATCTGTAGCCCAAGGAAATTAATGTCACGAGAAGTTTCATTTCTCTTTAGAGTCAGGTGGGGTCCGACTCTGCATTTGCATTTCAACTTTAGTTTTGCACTGGTATCAAAGGGACCTCTAACCTGTGGATGGTTTTGCACACTCAAACAGTGTTTTTTGACTGAACTCCTTACTGGTTTATTGTGCGACACCTGTCTTTCCATGCTGGAAGTCAAATAAATAGTTGCTGACTCATGTGGATAATGCTCCACAAAATATCAATGGAGGCTAATGGAAAGAACGTTCTGTGAACGTTGACTAACTGGAGGTCACGGATATGAAACATTCAGTCATCAAACAGGAGGAAAAATTATGAAGAATGAAGGATGATTGTCACAGATGAAACAGATTTAGAAGAAACCAAAGCATTGAAGGATTACATGCACAGTGAAACTCTTTCAGATAGATAGTAACTCATTGCAAGTTCAATCTTTTGTTTACTTCCAAATGTGTTTCTTCATGTACTAGTTCTGGCCTCAACAATGCCTTGTACATGCTGCAACATAATGTCCCAATTCCTGTACTCAGTACCCTTACTGATAAACACAAGTGTGCCAAATACTTTCTTCATCACCCTATCTATCTGTATCATCACTTTCAGGGAACCATGTAGCTGTATCCCAAATCTCTCTGCTCTACAACTGTCTCCAGGGCCTGACCATTTACTATATAAATCCTGCTCTTCTTTGACTTCTCACAATGCATCACCTCACATTTGTCCACATTAAATTCTGTCTCTCTTTCCTTTTCCCACTTCCCTAGTTGAACTAAAACCTTTTGTAAACTTGGATGGACTTCTCATTGTCCACTATAACTTCCCAGCTTCCCACAATATCCAATGATTTACTAATTCATGGCCTAGGTAATTATCCACCTTAATATACTTTAAGACTGCTATCACCTACTCTTCTGTAACTTGGAACATGGTCCAACACATCACTACTCATTTTTCTAAATTATTTTGCTTCTATGGTGTTCTCCTCAGTAAATAAAGATGAGAAGTATTCATTTAATATCTGGCCCATTTTCTGAGCTCAATGCATGTATAATGATGTTGAGTCTTACGAGGAACTATTTTCTCCCTTGTTACCCTTTTGCTGTTATTGAATTGATGTTTCTGTACATTAACGCACAATCTGCTGTCATTTGTACATTTGGTATTGATATTGATTTATTATTGTCACGTGTACTGAGATACAGTGAACAAACTTTGTATTATGCCATATCCAGGCAAATTATACTACACCAGATAGTACAAATGGGAACATAAACAAAGTGCAGAACATGGTCGGACAGTTGACAACTTAAAAGAGTAGACTGATTGTAATAAACGTTATTAGATTTGTTAGGGCTAGAATCACCATGATCTGATGCAATGATCAACTAGCAATTCAATAACCAATGGAAACACTACTTGGCTTGGCAACACAGACCTCAAAAATAACATTTCTATTCTGATATGACCAAAGGTCAGATACAAATATGTTACACAGGCTCACAATAATTTACTTTTCAAGGTTTGAGATACAACATAGATACAAGAAAAGGGATAGACCCAAGCAGTAACTTGGGTGGCATGGTGGCGCAGCGGTAGAGTTACTGCCTCACAGCAACAGAGACCGGGGTTCAATCCTAACTACAGGTACGTGGCTGTACGGGTTTTGTATATTCTCCCTGCGACCTGCATGGTTTATCCCCGGGAGCTCTGGTTTTCTCCCACACTCCAAAGACGTACAGGTTTGTAGATTAATTGGCTTTGGTAACATTTTAAATTGTCCCTATTGTGTGTCGGATAGTGTTAATGGGCGGGGATCTCTGGTTGGCACAGACTCGGTGGGCCAAAGGGCCTGTTTCCACCCTGTAACTTGAAACTAAACTAAACTAAGTAACATTACAAATGGAAAATACCATCAGAATGTATGCATAGAAAAGTAACGTGTATCAAATTTGTGCTCTCCCTTAAATCCTGGCTCTTCATAAATGTCCAACCTGGTGATACATTAATTTTGTTACATGTGATTCCTTGATTGTACTAAGGGCTGAGAAGCAATGACAGTGAACCACAAATGTATATCTAATCAAAGCCATTGCTCCATTCTCCGTTTTAAATGTAAAATATCCCCCTTCAGAAATAACAGATTTTGCATGGCAACTTATCCCAGAGGAATAAAGATGGGAAGAAGAATAGGAGGAATTATTATTATTAATTGATAACATACAAAACCTTAAAGGCATTTCCTACAATGAATGGTACATTATTTCTTAATAAACCTGCCATATCTCTATTGTTAATCTTTCATTGTGAATGCCAGTGACGCTGCCTTGACACTGAAGGCCAGCAAGCTCTAACAACAGCTGCTGCCATCAAAACTAACACAAGGCTAACACAAGGCAACACTCCGTAAATTGTTGCAATACTTCACTTGCAATGATTACTAAGCAGATAATCTAATCTTACAAGAATGGTTATAAACTGCTTAGCTTACATGGTTAAGGCATCCTTCTCAACAAAACCTGTCAACATATGCTCTTCAAATTCCATTTTTCCATGCCATGTATTTGCATTTCATATTAAACATAGTGCATAGAACAGTACAGCACAGGAACAGGTCCATCAGCCCACAAGACAAGACAGAGATAAGGCAGCACGGTGGTGCAGCGGAGCAGTTGCTGCCTTACAGCGAGTGCAGCACTGGAGACCCGGGTTCAATTCCGACTACGGGTGCTGTCTGTACGGGGTTTGTACGTTCTCCCCGTGACCTGCGTAGGTTTTCTCCGAGATCTTCGGTTTCCTCCCACACTCCAAAGACGTACAGGTATGTAAGTTAATTGACTTGGTAAATGTAAAAAGTGTCCCTAGTGGGTGAAGGCAGGGATCACTGGTCGGCACAGACCCAGTGGGCTGTAGGGCCTGTTTCTGCGCTGTATCTCTAAACTAAACTAAAACTAAAACTTCATCTGTCTGCACATGATTCACACCCCTCCATTCCCTGCATATCAATCCGCCTATCTAAAAGGCTCTTAAACATCACTAACTTACCTGACTAGCAGGGTGAGCGCGAATTGCTATTGCAACATGCAGGACAAGTGCAATTGGAATTTTTTATATAGCGCTGCTGAGGGAGGCAAGGGGAGTACTGGAATCTTACATTCGGGAATGGCTTGAGTTGAGGAGCATTCCTCCCCTGGGAGCTATGGGTAGGGAACAGGTGCGTTGGTGGAGCAGACCCAATAGGTCTGCACTTGGTCTAGTCAACTTTTAAAAGTTGAGGAGCTCACCTAAAAGCAGCTAAAAGGTTTCTGACCCTTAAAGCAATGAACTCTAGTCTTTGGGGTTGACCCAGAGACCCAATAAGTTCTGCACCGGTCTACCTGATCTAAAATTAGCTCCGTTAAAGCAGATGCCCTAGAGTCTTTGGCATTTCGACCCAGAGAAAAAGGTTCTGACCGTCTACCTGATCTATGCCTCTCGTGATAGAGGCATAGAGTCATAGAGTGATACAATGTGGAAACAGGCCCTTCAGCCCAACTTACCCACACAGACCAACATGTTCCAGCTACACTAGTCTCACCTGTCTGCATTTGGTCCATATCTCTACAAACCTGTCCCATCCATGTGCCTGTCTAACTTGGGATAATCCCAGCCTCAACTACCTCTGCTGGCAGCTCGTTCTATAAATTATCCATACTTCTATCAGGTCTCCCTATAATCTCTGGCATTTAAGAGAAATCAATCCAAGTTCATCTAAACTCTTCTCATAGCTAACACTCACTAATCCAGACATTTTGGTAATCCTCTTCTGCATATTCTCCAAAGCCTCCACATCATATTGTAATGTGGCATCCAGAACTACATGCAATACTCCAACTGCAGGTAATCAACGTATTACAGAGCTGCATCATGTCTTCCTGGCTCTTATACAATTATTCTGCACATTTAATTAACCACAACACCACAGACTGAAATTAGCATCTAAAAAGATACAAAAGACTGTAGTAACTCAATGGGCCAGGCCTCATCTCTGGAGAACACGGATAGGTGACGTTTCAAATCAGAACGTTTCTTCTTCAGGCTAATTGTGAGGGGATAGGGGAGGGGAGGAGATAGCTGGTGGAGAGGAGAGGCAGACAAAGCGAGGCCAGTAATAGATGGACACAGACAAAGGGACCTTTTTATAGACAGATGGTGAGAACAACGCCAGAGATTTAAGTTGAATGTTTGAGATTAAGGGATTGAAGTGTTGCAAATTGTGAAGCTAGACAAAGGAATATAGAACGGGAGGTGGATAAATTGGTGTGAGTAAGAGCAGGGTAAAGGGGAGGGGAGTTGTTGGAGCTTACCTAGAATTGTGGAAATCAATGTTTATATTGTTGGAATGTAAGCTACCTAAGCGGAATATGACGTGATGTTCTGCAAGTTTGCGTGTGGCCTCACCCTGGCCATGGAGGAGGCTCAGGACAAGATGATTAGAGTGGGAATTCAAAGGGGAGTTAAAATGGTTAGGAACCAGGAGATCCAGTAGGCCTTGATGAACCAAGCGCAAGTGTTCAACAAAATGGTCACTGCGGGTATGCTTGGTCTCGCTGATGTCCAGGAGGTCACATTGGGATCACCAGATGCAGCAGATGAGTTTAGAGGAGGTGCACACTAACCTCTGTCTCACCTGGAAGAACTGCTGGGATCCTTGAATAGAGCCAGGGTGGTCCGTGTCCTTGATAATGCTGGCTGCCTTTTTGAGACAGTGCCTCTTGTAGATCCCTACAATGGTGGGGAGATCAGTACCTGCTGTGGGCCAGGCAGTGTCCACCACTATTTGTAATCTCCTTTATTCCTGGGCATTCAAGTTGTCAAAACAGGCTGTGATGCAACCAGTCAATATGCTCTCTACTATAAACATGTAGAAGTTCAAGAGAGAATTCATTGACATACTGAATCTCCTCAATCTTCTAATGAAGTAGAGGTATTGGTTGTTATTTAATGATTGCAACAACGTGCTGGGTCCAAGACAATCACATTTGTGAATACTTGGCTCTCCTCTTCTAAAGTTAACAATCAGTCCCTTCATTTACTGATGTTGAGAGCAAGGTTCTTATTCTAGAACCATTCAATCAGCCAATCTATCTCCCTCCTATACTCTGACTCATCATAATCTGTAACTCGTCCGACTATGGAGGTGTCATCAGCGAATATAAAGATGGAGTTGGAACTGTGTCCGGCCACACAGTCATGGGTTTAGAGTGAGTAGAGCAGGGGGCTGAGCACACAACCTTGAAGTGCTTCTGTGCTGATGGCTATTGAGGAAGAAGTGTTGTTGCTAATTTGTACCGATTGTGTTCCATCCAGGAAGAAGTAATGATCCAGTTGCAGGGAGATGCAGTTCTCTGTGCTTGGTAACAAGTTTGGAATGAAGTTTGGAAGTTAAATGCTGAGATGTAGTCAAAGGCCCTTTCACCAAACCCTGCAAAATAAGTCACGCTAACTCTTTCCATTCATATAGTCATTCAGTGCCCTCACAATTGAATTTACCTCTACTTAAATCCAAGCAGTGCATTCCAGTGCCAATTAGTATCATTCTGCTTTGACCTTATAGTTTAAAATATCATGAGTGGAGGGGGGAATATGGATAATGTGAACAGCTAGAATAGGGGACTAAAACTACGGGGCTTAGGTTTAAGGTGAAGAGGGGAAAAGGAGAAGATTTAAAACGAACCTGAGGAGCAGCTTTATCACATACAGTAGAAGGTTGCGGGTACCTGAGCTGCCTGATGGTACAATTATGACAGTTTAAAGACACTTGGACAGATATATGGTTAGAAAAGGTTTGGGGGGTAATAGGCAGATGCAGGCAAGTGGGACTGGGTGGGTTAGGCAATATGGTTGGCATGGATGAGTCGGCTTAAGGACCTGTTTTGATGCTGTATAACTCAGTGATATCTCTGTGATTGTCACCTTCAGGAGCATCTGAATTGTCTTCATTTTTTCTGAACAGCTGCTTCCCCTTAGTCATTGTTAAGAGAGCCCTTGACTGCATCTCATCCATCTCACATCCCTCTGCCCTCAGCTCCTCTTCTGGACTGAATAAGGACAGGGTGCCCGTGGTCCTCGCATCCTACCCCACCAGCCTCCGCATTCAACAGATCATTCTACACTAATTAAGTCGACAAAGTAGTCTTGGAACTGAAATATTTCTATTCCCGTTCCACAGATGCCATCTGACATCCTGAGTGTTTCCAGCATTTTCAGTTTTTGTTATCTTTAACTTGAGGCAGCGGTAGAGTTGTTGCTTTACAGCACCAGAGATCTGGGTTCGATCTTGACTACAGGTGCTTTCGGAGTTTGTATGCTCTCCCCGTGACCTATGTGGGTTTTCTCCGGGTGCTCCAGTTTCCTCCTATAATCCAAATATGTACAGGTTTGTAGGTTAATTGGCTTTAGTAAAATTGTAAATTGTCCCTAGTGTGCAGGGTAATGCTAGTGTACTGGGTGATTGCTGATCGGAGCGGACTCCGTGGGCTGAAGAGGCAGTTTCTGCGCTGTACCTCCAAAGTCTAAAAGTCTAAACTGACGTTGGTCACACACAATGTTCGACCCTTGCCAAAGGATGCAGCAGCTGGCAAGCAGCATGCAATTAGTAGGTCCCGAGTGAGTAGGTTAATTATGGCATGCATTCTCCAGACCTGCTTAAATGATCTGTGAATTGTACTTTCTTTCCCACCCCCTGCCCACCCCCATTGTATTTTAGCATAATGTATGCTGGCATTAGGAGAAAATCTCATTGTTACTCTGAATTCAGGGATATTTCTGCAGAACAGAGAAAGCTTCTCACTATTGTCACCAAGGTCACATGAGTTTTTATATTCAGTATCATATTCAGCAGCTGAATGCTTTATCCCAGAATTGTTTAAAAAAATCTCCTTATAAGCACTGAACGTGATAGATGATTCCTACAGAACCGATGAATCTTAATGGCTTTTGCACCAGCTATTCTCAACTAATGTTGTTTTCCCATCAGTTGTTTTTAAAATTTCATTAATCTTTATGTTTCACCTGATGATTTATGGGCAGTAAGTGCCTTGTCGCAGATCTCTCCTTGACTCCTCCTGTCAGGACAATGTCCACTTTGTGCTACCTGTATAATCTTTCAGCCATCAGGATGGTATTCACGCCTGCAATCAATTTTCCTCATTCACAGCAAGGTAGAAACAGGCATTCAATCCCCCAAGCCTGGTCCACCAGTCAATTAGATTAATGCTGATCTCTATCTGAAAGCCATTTGCTTGCTTTGGTTCCATAACCCAAAATACCCCTGCCTAACAAAAACTTATCTATTATGGGTTGCATTTTCCAATGACACAACTCTTTAAAGGTGAGACGATGAAAATACTACAAAATAGCACAGAAATTGGAATTGCTGGTAAGATGTGTCACCATCTATAAAAGTAATTTATAGTGCACTGGTCAAATCAAATTAGAAGATGAACATCATATTCATTCCGAATATGATATTCATTCATGAATATGATGTTCATTGATGAATATGATGGGGATAATATGAGATTTATTTCAAAGATTTGATGCACGCTCTCAGAAACTAATTAAAATACTTTGAAAACAGCTTTAATCAAGACTGTACTTGCTTCCCACTACAAAGTCTTATTGGGACGGGGCCAATAGATCACTCCCTGATCCAAGTGGCCATTCCTTTTAATTCACCTGGCCATCACCACTGCGATTGGTATCTATTGCTATCCCAGACAGCCCAATGTTACCTACTGATCAATGCTGTATGTTGCAGTTTCTTTGAACCTGAAACGTTAACTCTGTTTTTCTTTCACGAAGCGGAAACAGGCCCTTTAGCCCACAAAGTCCCCCTGAGCAGTGATCCCCACAATCTAACACTATCCTACATGCTAGAGATGATTTACAATTATGCCAAGCCAATTAACCTACAAACCTGTGCATCTTCGGAGTGTGGGTGGAAACCGGAGCCACCGGAGAAAACCCACACAAGTCATGGGGAGAACAGACAAATCCGTACAGACAGCACCCCCTGTCAGAATCAAATCCGGGTCACTGTCTCTGTAAGGCAGCAACTCCACCACTGCGCTGTTGTGTCGCCACGAATCACAGAGTGTGGAAACAGACCTTCGGCCCACCTCGTCCATGATGACAAAGATGCACATCTACACAAGTCTCATTTGCTCGTGTTTGACCCATATTCTCCTCACCTTTCTTGTCCATTTAACAGTCCAAACGCCCTTTAAAAGAGACATTGCTTGATTTGCGGAGTCTTTCTGGCATTTTAATTTTATTTCAGAACTCTGCAGTATCTGCAGTTTTTTGATTTTCAATCACTGAACAATTATTTGCTGTGTATTTCATATAGGTAATGCAAGTGCTTTATTGAGGTCCTGCACCAGACTTAAAAAATGTGTGCTGGCAGGCTAATTCACCATGGACGGTGTCACCACTCAGTCTGCTTATGATCCACAAAGGTGACACATTTTGATCTTCAGTGAGAGCTCTCCAGTGACTAAATGGAAAGAAGATGGAATCAGATGCACATGCAATTCATCACCAACTGTCTGCTGCCCAGCTGAAGTTGAACATTCCCAGAAGAGATCATTTAAAAGCAATTAAAGAAAGTGAACTGTGGCTGATTTTTCATGGACTGATTTGTCCCCTTCCCTGCCCAGAGGTGAGGATTCCTACAGTAAATCCTAGCACCATTCCAGCTAACGATCAGAGAAATCAACACATCACCATATAACCATATAACCATATAACAATTACAGCACGGAAACAGGCCATCTCGGCCCTATAAGTCCGTGCCGAACAACTTTTTTCCCTTAGTCCCACCTGCCTGCACTCATACCATAACCCTCCATTCCCTTCTCATTCATATGCCTATCCAATTTATTTTTAAATGATACCAACGAACCTGCCTCCACCACTTCCACTGGAAGCTCATTCCACACCGCTACCACTCTCTGAGTAAAGAAGTTCCCCCTCATGTCACAGGTTGAGTTTAGACGGATGAGGAGGGGCCTCATTGAAACTTACCAAATAGTGCAAGGCCTGGATAGAGTGGATGTGGAGAGGATGTTTCCACTAGGGGGAAAGTCTTGGACCAGAAGCCAAAGCCTCAGAATAAAAGGACGCATGGTTGGAGAGGAGATGAGGAGAATTTCTTTAGTCAGAGGGTGGTGAATCAGTAGAATTTATTGCCATAGACTGCTGTGGAGGCAGTCAATTGATATTTTTAAGGCAGATTGACAGATAATTGATTTGTACGGGTGTATGGGGAGAAGGCAGGAGAATGGGGTTCAGAGGGAAAGATAGATCAGCCATGATTGGATGGTGGAGTAGACTTGATGTGCAGAATGGCCCAATTCTGCTCCTATAATTTATGAACTTATGTATGGCCCTGTAGGTTCCATAGTTCAGATCCACATCACATCTAGAATTCATCCACTAAGCAACTGACGGAACCTAAAGTCATACCATCATTGCATTACAGAAATAGGATCTTCATCCCACTGAACCGCAACAACCTTAAGGTGCCATCGAACCTAAACCTATTTTATTCTCTCACCGTCCCATTGATGCACAGACCAAGTTAAGGAAGGTACAGGAAAATATCCATGACTGCTTGGAGTTAGTAGATTGGGAGATATTCAAGGGCTCAGCAACAGACCTGAATGAATACATCACGATTGTTACCGACTTCATAAGGAAATGTGTGGAGGAAAGTGTTTTCACCAACACCATCCATGTATTCCCTAACCAGAAATCCTGGATGAACCAGGACGTTTACCATCAACAGTGGAACAGATCTTGGTCATTCAAGTCTGGCGATGCAGGTTCATGTAGGACATCCAGGTACATCCTCGATAAAGCCATCAGAAATGTGAAGAGACACTTTTGCTCCAAATTGCAGGATGAGACAGACATTTGGCAGCCGTGGCTGGGCTTGCACACCGTAACTTCCTACAAGGCAAAACCAAGTGGCAGCTCAAACGAGAGCTGGACATCACTCCCGATGAGCTCAATGAGTTCTATACACACCTCGAGAGGTATAAGACCAAGTGCCTTCTCAGGCCCCCATAACTCCCAATGAACATCATAAACACAGTCACAGAGGGCCGATGTCAGAAGATCCTTTAGGAGGATGAACCCTCAGAAAATGTCTGGACCTGATGGTGTACCTGGCCATGTTCTTAAAACCTGTATGGAAGAACTGACTGGAGCCTGTGTGGACATCTTCAAACCCTCATTACAAAGGTCTGAGGTTTCCCATTTGCCATGAATGGGCATCAATAATACTGGTGCCTAAGAAGAGTAAGGTGAGGCCAGTTCATTGGCTATATTTAAGAGGGAGTTGGATGTGGCCTTGTGGCTAAAGGGATCAGGGGGTATGGAGAGAAGGCAGGTACAGGATACTGAGTTGGATGATCAGCCATGATCATATTGAATGGCGGTGCAGGCTCGAAGGGCCGAATGGCCTACTCCTGCACCTATTTTCTATGTTTCTATGTGACATGCCTCAATGACTACAGACTGATGGCATTACCAATCATGGTGATCAAGTGGTTGGTTATGAGGCACATCAACTCCTCCTACCTTAGCAAGAACCCTAGATCAACTATAAATTCCCCACTATCACAATAGATCAACGGGGATGCGATCTTGCTCTCTCCCCACTTTGCACTGGACCACTTGGATGATAAGAACACATATGTCAGGCTGTTGTTTATTGACTACAGATCAGAATTCAACAGCATCACCCCCTCCATACTTCACATATATTACATTCATGGAACTGGGTCTTTGCTCATCCCTGTGCAACTGGATCCTTAACTTCCTCATCAGCAGACCACAATCAGTATGAATAGGCAACAACACTTCCTCCTCGATAACCATCAGCAAAGGGGAACTTCAAGGATGTGTGCTAAGTGATCCAAAACTTAGTGGTTTTGCAGATAGTGAATGAAATTGCAGATGAAAGTGATGAAAGATTGCAGCAGGATCTGGATCGATTGGCCAGGTTGGTTGATGCAATTTAATACAGAAAAGTGTGAGGTGTTGCTTTTTGGGACGTCGAACAAGGGCAGGACCTACACAGTAAATGGTAGGCCTCTTGGTAATGTTGTAGAGCAGGGGGATCTAGTAGCAAGGTTCATTGAAAGTCGAGCGCAGGTGGATAAGGTGGTCAAAAGGGCTTTTGACACATTAGCCTTCATCAGTCAAAGTTTTGAGTATAGAAGTTGGGAGGTCATGTTGCAGTTGTGTAAGATGTTGGTGAGACCGCATTTAGAATATTGTGTTCAGTTCTGGGCACCATGTTATAGGAAAGATATTGTCAAGCTTGAAAGGGTTCAGAAAAAATTTATGAGGATGTTGCCAGGACTAGCGGGTGTGAGCTATAGGGAGAGGTTTTGTAGTCTGCGTCTCTATTCCATGGAGCGCAGGAGGATGAGGGGAGAGCTTATAGAGGTATCCAAAATCATGAGAAGAATAGATTGGGTAGGTGCACAGTCTTTTGCCCAGATTAGGGGAATCGAGGACCAGAGGACACGGGTTCAAGGTGAAGGAGAAAAGATTTAATAGGAATCCGAGGGGTAACCTTTTCACACAAAGCGTGGTGGATCTATGGAACAAGCTGCCAGAGGAGGTAGTTGGGGCTGGGACTATCCCATCATTTAAGAAATAATTAGACAGGTACATGGGTAGGACAGGTTTGGAGGGATATCGACCAAACGCAGGCAAGTGGCACTAGTGTAGTTAGGACATTGTTGGCCGGTGTGGGCGACTTGAGCCGAAGGGCCTGTTTCCACTTTGTATCGCTCTTTGACTCTAAACCCCCTGTTCTACTCACTCTATGGACATGACTGTGTAAATTCACTGATGATACCACCGTTGTTGGATAAATTATGGGTAATGAGTCAGAGTATTTGAGGGAGATTGATAATCACATTGAATTGTAACAGGATAACAACCTTGCTCTCAATGTCAACAAGATCAAGGAACTGATTGTAGAAAGAAGTACAGATTGTATTTATAAAATACATTTTCAGGGTCTGACTGTCACTGCTATGCCTGCATTTATTGCCAATCGTTATTTGGAGATTGCAACCTTCATGTGGTCCACCCTGTTTCGACTAATGCAATCAACCCGATGTGCACAAATAATTAGATCAAATAGAACAAGTTGACTTAAAACTTTAGGCTGTGCACGCCATACACAAGAAGAAGATTTGCCCTGCGAATATAATGGTGAGCATTATTGAACCACTGGAGTCCTCCAGGTTAACATGTTTGCACAATATTAAGGGGACAGTTTCAGGATTTAGGCCCAACTATGATGAAGGACTGGTGATACATTTTCAAGTCAAATTTGTACCTCGGAGGGCAGCCTGAAAGAAATTGTGTTCCCATGCTTCCACTGCCCTTATCCTTCTTGGTGGGAGAAGTACAACTACACCCAAGGGGAAAAATAAGGTAGAAGATACAGACATTTATGGAGAGAATTCCAGTAATACAGTTATAGAAATAAACAGCACTATCCATCAACTACCCATTTTCATTCATCTTACATTAATCCCATTTTTGATTCTCCCTAAAATTCCCCCCAAACACCCCCAAAATTGTATTACTCACCTATACACTCAGGGCTATTTACAGTGGTCAATTAACCTACCAACCCACACTTCTTCAGGATGTGAGAAGAAGCCAGAGCACCTGAACAAACTGCAATTGGTCACAGGGAGAGCACACAAAGTCCACGCAGACTGCACTTGAGGACTGGATTGAAACTGGTCCCCGACACTATGGAATGATGGCTCCTTTAGTTGAACACAATATTAAAAGTGGGCAGCGTTGTTTCTCTGGTTCCTAGAAACATTAAAACAATATTCTCAGTCTTTAGCCCCATTTCTTTCTCCAAAGCATGGAAGAAAAGTTATATTTCTTATTATAAATATACTGTAGGCACACGTTCATTTCAAAATTACATTTGGTGGAATGACAGACATAATATCCGTTTCACTGGAGCAACAGAGGTCACTTAATAAGAACTCAACAATACCCCTTTGACCCACTAATTATATCCCATTTCTCTAAAGCACCACGGGCTGCGAGAAACTTTATTAATTTTATTAATAGAAACAATTAACTCTTTTGGGATGGAGGCACGTGCCCCGAAAGAGCTTGCGCCACACGCAATGCCTTCTGTGGTCGTCCAGTGCGTTCCCATAATTTTGTCTGGATTTAAGGAGGTGCCAGACCATCAGTTGCCAGAATATTGGTGGTGGACCTGTATAAGGTTTTTGAATTGACCCAGTCCCATTATCCGAGTTTGGCCCATATCCCTCTAAATCTTTCCTATCCAAGTCCTTTAAATGTTGCCATTGTATCTGCAGCTACAGCTTACTCTGGTAGTTACTTCCTTATGCACATCACCCACTGCATGGAATAATTTACTCCTCAGGCCACTTTTAAATCTTTTCCCTCACACCATAAACCTATGCCCTCTAGTTCTGAACTCCTCTACTCTGGGAAAAAGATGTGACCATTCACTTTATCTATGCCACTAATGATTTTGTATACCTCTGTAAGGTCACCCCTTACCCCTTTACACTCTAAAGTCCCAGTTTACTCAGCCACTCCTTATAAATCAATCCCTTGAGTTCTGGTAACATCCTGGTCATTTTTTTCTGCAACCTTTCCAGCTAATGATATAATTCCTTTAACAAAGCAGCCAGAAAAGTGCACAATACCTCTAATGTAATCTCATCAACATTTGAACAGATGTAGCATGACATCCCAGTTCCTGTACTCATACTCTTACTGGTGAAAGGAAGTGTACCAGATGCCTTCTTCACCACCCTGTCTACCTGAGTCACCATTATCAGAGAACGGTGTGTCTATACATTCAGGTCTCCCTGGTCTACAACACTCCCCGGAGCCTTGCCAGTGTAAGTCCTGCCGTAGTTTGACTTATCAAAATGCATCATCTTACACTTATCGGAGATAAATTCCATCTGCCATTGTTTGGCCCACTTCCTTTTAATAATACAAGTATGATAGGTGATGGAGCAGAGAGGAATACCAACACAGGGGGACAAATCATTAACCAGACAAGGAGTGGCACAACTGGACAGGGAAAACAGCTAAAATGTATTCTGAAGTTTGCATATGTGGTTGTGGTTTATACTGGTCTGCCTGCTCCCACACCCACTTCTAGCAGCCTTCCCTTCCATGAGGAAGACTGCCTCACCTGAAAGGACAGTCAGGATTCCTGGACATAGTCGAGAGAGCAGGTGTTGTATCTCCTGCGGATGCAGGGAAACCTGTATCCCCCTTTCCTCTTTTCCCTGAATCTCAGTCTGAAGAACGGTCTCGACCCGAAACGTCACCTATTCCTTTTCTCCAGTGATGCTGCCTGTCTCGCTGAGTTACTCCAGCCTTTTATGTCTGTCTTCGGTTTAAACAAGCATCGACATTTTCTCCCTAAACATTTCATACAGAGACGTTCGCAAATTCTGTCTACACACACTTACACGGTGATGAAAGGAGTGATGGCAGATAGTAACGCCTTTCACAGGAAGTGTGTGCATTCAAAAGGGATTAATTTTCAACTAACATTAATGTCAGTACTAAAACTGACATTGGACTTTCGCCGCTGTTACACACATGCACAGGTTCCTGAATTCTGACTCGGGGTAACGAGAAAGGAAAGGCACTACTGAGTTCCCTCATATGCGTGGAACCTTTTCGAACTAAGAGGAAGTATAACATGTGACTCGCAAATGCACTGGTGCTAGGCATTACGTACACCCCGCAGAGTAAAACTTCCTCCATGCATTCAGGGAAGTTAGGCTGTGAAGTTGTCAGCAAAAGTGCCGTGAACTTTGCTATAGGTGCTCCCGGGCAGCGGAGGACGGTCCATCCCGGGCCGGACAGTGGGTCACCCCGTCCCCTATCACTCACCTGTCCCCTGTCACTCACCTGTCCCCTGTCACTCACCTGTCCCCTGTCACTCACCTGTCCCCTGTCACTCACCTGTGTCCTATCAGTCACCTGTCCCCTATCACTCACCTGTCCCTCCCCCAGCTCCATTTACCCGTGGCCCGATGCAGGGACTGGCTGCAGGTGGCTTCCAACACCCACCTTGCCCTCGCTGGACACTTTAAAGCGTTGGAATGAATCTGAGGACCATCATCACAGTGGAACCCGTGATGTTTCTGTACCTGATGGCGACCTTTCTCAACACATTCGCTATGCAGCAGTTAGTGTTGGTTAAGGTGAGTCAGAAGCTGCCGCTCTTTTGGTCCGTGTGCTGGAGTTAGGTCAGTCTTATTCTTCGTTGGAAATATTTGCCAGTTTAACTAACACATTATTCCTCCAGTGACAGCCATCTGCAAACCGAGAATCATAACTACTTCCCCTAAAGTCCCCCGGTTATTAGGTGGTTAGGCGTGGCTTTTAACTACGTAGGTTTCAATATTCTTCCTCGCAGTACCTGGCAGTACGTGACAGGTTTTTTTTTTAAAGTGGAGTCAAATTTGTAGAATAGGAGCAAGTTTGCAACAGTTCCGCAAATGGTAGTTTTAACCAGCAAAATCTGTTCTTTTGCCTGAATATTTCTGAGGAATAAGCACTGAGCAAAAATCAAATTGCTGGAGGAACTCAGCGGGTCAGGCAGCATCTGCTGAGGCCGAATGATGGTTAACGTTTCCAGTCGGGATCCTGCAAGAAGAATAAACATGCGCAGGACTCTGTGAATAACTACACAGAAGGAACTGCAGATGCTGGAATCTTGAGTGAAACACAAAGTACCGGAGTAACTCAGCAGGACAATAATAATAATAACAATGGATGGGATTTATATAACGCCTTTCTAGATGCTCAAGGCGCTTTACATCGCAGGCAGCATATATAGAGGGAATGGATAGGGGACTGTTTTCAGAATCAGTCTGAAGAAAAGTAACCAACTAGAAAGGTTGCCAGTCCATTTATCTCCACAGATGCTGACTGACCCGCTGAGTTACTCCAGCGATTTCTGTTTCAGAGCTGCCAACTCTCACGCATTGAGCATGAGAATCACGCATTTTGCCCAATTCTCACGCTCTCACGCTGATCACAAAATTTGCACGCTCTGTTGTGAGAAATTCTGTGATCAACGAGAATTTCAAAACTAATATCCACTGCTTGTGTACGTGTCTATTGACAAGAGAGCAGCATCCTTATTCTCTGTTATTCTAACTTGATCGAACCGTCACACACCTCCAAAGCATGTCCCCATGCAAATTTACATTGAAAGACACAGACCGGGCAGTGAATGAGTGTCACCCAGTGCAGCAAATGAGGCCATGTCCTGCTCCCGGCAGCAGTCAGAATTTAAGGATTTTCGGAGAAGTGGAGTCAAATTTGTAAAATAGGAGCAAGTTTGCAACAGTTCCACAAATGGTAGTTTTAACCAGCAAAATCTGTTCTTTTGCCTGAATATTTCTGAGGAATAAGCACTGAGCAAAAATCAAATTGCTGGAGGAACTCAGCGGGTCAGGCAGCATCTGCGGAGGCAGAATGATGGTTAACGTTTCCAGTCGAGATCCTGCAAGAAGAATAAGCATGCGCAGGACTCTGGGAATAACTACATGTGAAGTGCCCCATGAAAGATTACCGCATTAGATAAGCACCTGACTTAACATAATAGGTTAAGTCCAGGGAGTCGGATATGGGGCTTTATGTGTGGGCCAGATATATTGTCAATGCAGAGGGTTTAGGAGCAAGGCCAAGTGTGCATCCAGAGTCAAGGTCTGGAATAGTACTAGGTGTGCTGTCAAAGCTGGGACAATGGGAGTGTTCAGCACTGGGAACCTAAGCAGGTAAGCAACTATGATCAGAGTAGAATAGGGGGCCAGATGTAAGGCTGGAATCAGGGTTAGGAATGAGAGAAGGTATGCAACTGGAGTCAGGGTCAGGAGTAGTACCAGGTGTGCAGTGAGACCCAGGTTAGTCAACATGGGCCAAGTGCTTGATTATAATCTGATTTCCATACATGAATACACTCAGATCATTCATGTGCTGCACCTGTTGATCAGAGCCTGGATCTACTGTGGAATGTAATTAGGAATGTAATTTAGCCTAACCTTATTCATAGCTAATCCAATTTAAAGCACAAATATTACATTCAAGTGTGAGTTAAAAGACTCTACAGTATGCACCAAATTGCACAATTTCAAGCTGAAAAATGCAAAAACTTCGCAACATGGGAGGGCGGACACCCGCATCTCACCCCCCTCCCCCCCTCAGTCGCTACGCTCCCTCTAGCTTGGTCTCTCGCAATTTCTCACTCCCAACTCTCACCAATGTAGGCAGCCCTGCTGTTTTGTTCTGGGAATAACTATCTGTTGTATTCTCATGTTTAGAAACTATATGATTGTGATATTCAAATAAGTATATGATGTAATGACATCATGAGATCAAGAGCGGGAGTAGAACAGAGGCCATTTTTAGTTGGAAATTATTAAACGAGAACTACCACATAAAATGCTGTTCTCTGTTCATGATTTTATACACGGATTTCAAAACACCAAAAGATAACGGTGGCATGTGTTATGATTCTTATGATGACCCATAAGTGCTGAACATGCTTTCACCAGTTACTGAGGACTCAGTTTCAATATTAGATTGACTGTTTTGTTGCTAGATGCCTGTGAAAACAAGTGAGCAAACATACTATAGACTTAAACGTATATATATATATATATATATATATATAAAGAACAGATTCAATTTTATATATATATATACACAAAGAACAGATTCAATTATATATATCTATCTCACTTGTGTATATATATATGAACGATATTGATATAGATATATATATATATATAATTGAATCTGTTCTTTGCTGGTTACGTACATTTGGAACGGCAAAGCTGTGCGCATCGTAACAGACATGGCTGCAGTAAACACGCCCATTCTAGAGCGCTAATAGACTGGGAAGCAGCTAATATAATGAGTGCTATCACCAGATTCTCGGGTGCCGCTGCACGATGGCAACCTCACCAACAGTAAGTTTCGTCGTTTTCTTCTTTTGTTGTTTTTAGTTTGCTGTTAATGTATGTTTTATTGTATCTTTAGTTTTGTATTATGTGAGGGGTGGGGGAAAACTTTTAAAATCTCTTTCCTCGACGGAGATGCGACTTTTTCCGTATCACATCTCCGTCCGCACGGCGGCCTAACATCCTGGAGCTGGTGGTCCCTTTGTCAGGGATCGACTTCGGGAGCTCCAACCGCCTGAGCTTTGACCGCCCCGATCGCGGGACCTTCGATCTCCCCGATGCAGTAGCATAGATTGCCGGCTACGGGAGCCCCAACTGCGGATGGTTTGACTGCCCCGACTACGGCAGAAAAGGAGGGAAGAAGATAATACTTTATGTTTATGTTAATTTTTATGTAGTTGTGTGGCTTGATGCTTATTTGATATGACTGTATAGCAAATCAAATTCCTTGTATGCTCTTACATACTTGGCTAATACATTCTTTGTATATTGTATCATGTATCTTGTATTTAGACAAAAACATGGCCTGATGTTCAACAGTGTATTAAAGAATGACAGTGAGAGAGAAAGCTAGCTACCTGCTTCTCTGGACAGGACAGAATGGACTAGAGTTGCACAACTGTTGGACATTTCAGCAAGAGTAGTATAGAGCGAAGGCAAAAGTTCTCTTAGCTAAGTTTGGAAAATACCTCGAATCGAAGATCCACCATCGCATACATCGCTACACTTTTCGAGGGCTAACTCAAGCTAATGATGAATTTGTGGATGACTACCTACCAAACTTAAATAATGTGCATGGAAATGTAATTTCAGAGATACACAACAGGTGAATGACAAGTTGCTGGACCAATTCATATGGGGCACAATCCACAAAGATGTCTAGAGGTTTCTCATCAGTAGGGATGAGCAATTGACCCTCCAGATACCATTGACATAGCACAAGAGCATGAAGCTACAAATAGGCAAAAATGTCTCTAAAGACTCTTACAGACAGGAAAGTAGATGCAGTGAAGGCCTATACACAGTACAGAGCGAAATATTCATATCTGAGAAGATGTCTCAAACACCAACCAAAACTAAATAGCAAATGTGCAGGAATTGCGGCAGATCACATGGGCTCAGTGATAAAACCAATGAGGGTTCAGTGATAAAACCAACTGCCCAGCCTTTGGAATCCTTTGTAGGAAGTTCTGAAAGTAGAACCAATGGCAGTCAGTCTGCGGAGTGGACACAAACCACAGCAAACCAAAAGAAAAGGAATAGAATGTGCACTCACAAGAACAACATGATGAGCTGTTCTTCGTGCTCAATGTTATAACCATATAACCATATAACAATTACAGCACGGAAACAGGCCATCTCGACCCTTCTAGTCCGTGCCGAACACGTATTCTCCTCTAGTCCCATACACCTGCGTTCAGACCATAACCCTTTCCCGTCCATATAACTATCCAATTTATTTTTAAATGATAAAAACGAACCTGCCTCCACCACCTTCACTAGAAGCTCATTCCACACAGCCACCACTCTCTGAGTAAAGAAGTTCCCCCTCATGTTACCCCTAAACTTCTGTCCCTTAATTCTCAAGTCATGTCCCCTTGTTTGAATCTTCCCTACTCTCAGTGGGAAAAGCTTATCCACGTCAACTCTGTCTATCCCTCTCATCATTTTAAAGACCTCTATCAAGTCCCCCCTTAACCTTCTGCACCCCAAAGAATAAAGCCCTAACTTGTTCAACCTTTCTCTGTAACTTAGTTGCTGAAACCCAGGCAACATTCTAGTAAATCTCCTCTGTACTCTCTCTATTTTGTTGACATCCTTCCTATAATTAGGCGACCAAAATTGTACACCATACTCCAAAATTGGCCTCACCAATGCCTTGTACAATTTTAACATTACATCCCAACTTCTATACTCAATTGTTGGGGCCATTCAAATTCATAACTTGGATGATAAGTATCATCATGAAGCGATCTTCACAAATGTCAAAAGTGGCCCTTGTGGCTAAAGGGATCAGGGGGTATGGAGAGAAGGCAGGTACAGGATACTGAGTTGGATGATCAGCCATGATCATATTGAATGGCGGTGCAGGCTCGAAGGGCCGAATGGCCTACTCCTGCACCTATTTTCGTTGTTTCTATGTCTGCATTCAGAAGAACAACACAAGGATTTAAACACCAAGTAATCCTTGCTTTCCCTCTTTCTCCATCCCTCCCTCTTCCCAGTCATGCGACCAGTCTGACGGTCCCCCTGATAACATTGTATCTCTGTTTGTTTGTTGTCATCTTCCCCGAGCTAACAATGATCTATTATACATCTTCCTTGATCTTTATCGCTTTTGATCTCTTACACTTCCCTAATCTCTGCAACCCCCTCTTCCTGATGCTCAGACTGAAGAAGGGTCTCGACCAGAAACGCCACCCATTCCTTCTATCCAGAGATGCTGCCTGTCCTGCTGAGTTACTCCAGCTTTTTGTGTCTGTCTTCGGTGTAAAACAGCATCTGCCGTTCCTTCCAACACAAAGACTAACCTGAGATGCAAGTTTGTCACCAGCGCACAGAGCAACATCTTGCCTCGCCACATCTTCAGACAGATGAATCCTGACAAAGTGGACAAGAGAAGGATGCCAAGTCCAGATGTTCTACAGCAGAACAAAACAATCCTAACTGGTTCTGGAGCAGAAAAATAAGGCAGCTAGCAATGATTTTGATCACTTACACACATGGCAAGCTAACTGTACCTTCTTTGTGACTGATGCTGATTTATTTGGTGAACACCTTGGGTCCAGCTAATCAAGAAGCTATTTCTTCAAGAGTAAGTGTGGGATAATGGTGCCTCTTCAATGCTCTGTTTGATCAGCAATTCTGGGACTGCATGCCTATCAGGACTTAAACGTCATAGAGTATCTCTACACTGTGAGATCAATGACACTTCATCATCTTCTCACCAAATTGATGAAAACTGAGCAATTTCCAATCAGATACACAGACGATCTCATGGCAATGTATCCTGATTCCTTTGATGACAACATGGTTGCTTTGATGTCTACAATTTCCACATTACACTAGATCCCTCAGTGTAACCAGTCGTCCATCCTGCAGAATTCTTTATTTTATACACGGACTTCAAAACAACAAAACATAACCCTATCCCCAATCTAATGATCTGTCAGACCTAAGGGACAGTTCTAGGTTAATGGCTTTCACGAAGTAGGAGGAAAGGAGATTTATGACTCGGGCTTATGGGTTCCACTATTGTGCATTTGGTCAGCGACTCCCTAGGTCATGGTTCTTTCAGTTGTTAGAATAAATGTGATGGATGTTTCACCTTTGGCTTCCTTTTCAGGCAGAGTTCCAGATCCCTGCTGTGATGTATTTGTAATGTACCATCATTGAATGTATTAGAATGGAATTTGTGATGTATATGTAATGTAATATCAAATGTAAATGCCAGTGCCCCTTGAGGCCAAAAGCAGAAGCTGGCAAATGTACCTGTGCCTCGTGACTGAGGTCAAGTGACCTTCTGGAAGTTTTCTTTTTCTTTTTCTGCTACTTTCCCATCTCCTTTGCAGTTTCCCGACTGTCACTTTTTTTTTCCGGCGGCCGTTATGGTCGCGCGGCCGCTGGCTCCAATCTTTGGGCTTGGGTGGTGGTCTGGGGCAGCACGGTGGCAGCCGAACTCACCCAGCAGGTCTAAAAGCCCCCTACAGCGGGGCACAGTCTCGACGAGCTGAGCAGCGGGACCAGCAGCAGAGCAGAGCCGTGGAGCCAACGACAAGCCGAGCAGCGGGACACGGTCTCGACAGGCGGAACAGCGGGGCCTAGCATGTGGAGACAGCAACATGCGCTGCACCGGGAGACGGAGAGAAGGTAGCCTTCCGTGATGACCCGAGGCTTCTCCCAGAGGGAGTAATGGCCGCTGCCATGTTCGGTTCAAGCAGTTGTTTTAAGCTATATCACGAATCGAACCATAACTTGTAGTCCTAATTGATCGGTTGGTAGTGTAACACACGTTGTAATAAAACAAAACTACATTTGAACCCTGGTTTGCCAGCACCCAGTGCTACATTTTGGTCTGTAATATATATTCTGAATTTCATAGTGAAGAAATGCTGCAATTTATTTTTCCCCTTGTGCTGTACACTTTGATGACTTTTTTTACAAACATCCTTATCCAGAAGAATAAGTAAAGCATGTAGTGTTGAATATGCATGTTTTCATACAGTTGAGGGCATAATATTAATGCAGAATTGTATTTTCTTACCTTGGAGAAGTCAGTGAAGTTAACTAGGGCTGGGGAAAACGAAATGCCAGTGAATGTACAGACTTTTACTCTCATATCTGGGGTGACTATATTCCTAGTCAATATTTCATCTGTACAAAAGATTGCTGCAGTTTTTTTTTCTCTCAGCAAAGCCAAACTTAGTTTTCTGTCTGTTTTTTGTAAATCAACAGTTTCAATAAATCCTTTTTTATACACAAAAGAAATTGAAAGAACAAAAATAGTTTGTATTGGCTGTTTAGTATTGACTATGTTTTTTTGTTTGAAGGGGGAGTCCGCCTCCTAGATGGAGCAAGTCTACGAGACCAGGCAGAGAGTTAGTCCAGGATAGAGCACTGTAGCCCAGGATAGAGCCCAATAGCCGTGGATAGACCCCTGTGTAGCCGTGGATAGACCCCTGAGTAGCTGTGGATAGGCTACCTGTAGCTAGTCTCCCAGAGGTGAGAAACCTGGACAGAGGAGCCAGTCTCCCAGAAGCCAGAAATAGTCTCCCAGAAGGGGCAAGTCCCCAGAAGACACGATGCGGAGAGATGCAGCGAGAGGCAGGAGCCAGTCTCCCAGTCGCAGCAAAAGGCAACGAGACAGGCCCTTTGTTAAGAGTTTCTAGAGTTTGAGGTTAAAGTGAAAAAACAGCAGCAATCTTAATTGAGTCTAGTGTAACTCCTTATGTGGATACTAGGGGGAGATGTGATGTAATTAAAGTGAAGGGGGAGATGTGGTGTATTTGTAATGTCCTATCATTGAATATATTAGAATGGAATTTGTGATGTATATGTAATGTAATATCTGATGTAAATGCCAGTGCCCCTTGAGGCCAAAAGCAGAAGCTGGTAAATGTACCTGTGCTTCGTGACTGAGGTCAAGTGACCTTCTGGAAGTTTCAGTCATTGCAGATTAAACTTATCTTACACGATGATGGACGTGAATTCTCTGTGCTAGTCACAATAGGCCTTACAGAAAACATTACACCTGCCACCTTCTGGAAGAAACATAATGTTTTCATCACTGCTCTACTCTTTTCATTAACTACTTCAAATCTACACTACAAATAATGTGGACAAGCTCAACTGGTCAGGCAGCATTTACAGAGAAAGAAACAGAGACATTTCAGGTTGAAGATAGACACAAAAAGCTGTAGCAACTCAGTGGGACAGGCAGCATCTCTGGAGAGAAGGAATGGGTGGCATTTTCGGGTCGAGACCCTTCTTCAGCCTGTCCCGCTGCTTCTCCCACTGAGTTACTCCAGCTTTTTGTGTCTATCTTCAGTTTAAACCAGCATCTGCAGATCCTACTTATATACTTTGAATATTGCAGGTTGATGGCACTTTGTCAGCACTGAGAAAATGCTATTTCTGCCTCATTCCACTTTTTTTTCAAGCATTTTCTTTTGGGCTGTTGATTCTTTTTCAAATTAGTGCCTGCTTATTTTAAGCTCTTCTTCAGAGGTAAGTAGACCATTCATAATGCCACTAAGTCTCCCCTTAGCCTTTCCAACAATTACAGCCCTGGTTTAGCTACAATTTTCCAATCCCATCAAAAATCTTCATAAATCTCCTCAGCTCCAGTGTTGCAGAGTCGTACATTTATACAACACAGAAGGAAGCCCTTTTTCCAGGTTAGCTAAGGTGCCAACCTATGTTAGTCCCAGTTGCCTGCGTTTGACTTGCATTCCTTTAAACCTTTCCTATCCATGTCTTCAAAGTGCAGACACATTGTTCTGGTATAGTGGGGGCTGTACTCAATCTATGGCCTAGCTAGCAATAGAGTAAAACCTGCCTACTCTTATATATCTATTATATATTAAAACTGTGTGGCTGCCGCCTGCCGCCTGGCGTCCGGCTGCCTTTCTGCCTTTTGATTTGTTCCATCGTGTGATGTCACAATGCCCAATACTCGCAGGTGTCCAATCGGAATGGATCCATTTACATGGACGGCTGCTCCTTCCTATCAGCTTCCAACACACTTCAAAACAAAGTTGCAAGACAGGAACACTCTGAACTTTTCACCTCGATGGGATATCACAGCAAGTGCTTCAACAGTAGGGGGAGGGCCAATTAGTATTGCAATTGGAACTGCTGCAGCAGGCAGGGAAGGTGAAATTGGAATTTTTTTTAAATCCACTGCTGAGGGAGGCAGGGGAGTGCTGAAATCTTACATTTGGAAACGGGTTCAGTTCCGTTGGAGGAGACGGGTGCATGGTGGAATATTGGGTTGGGGGATCACAACATTGGGGGAGCAGACCCAACTGGTCTGCACTTGGTCTAGTTTACTATAAAACGAGAAAACATTCTGTGTGCGTGTGTTTTTTAATCATCTTAGTGACCTTAGGATAAGAGCATGTTAGGACCTGTGAGGGTCCATCAGTCAAGCCCACTTCTGGCTAATTGCTTTGGTAACGTTTGATTAAAAATTCAAAGCCATCACAGAACATATCATCCTTCCCTGGGTGTAGCGTGTCGGCAGCGTGTCCGTCTTTTTTCAACTTTTTTAATTTTTTTAGTATGTTTAAAAGTCTGTTTTTAATGTTTCTTTCTGTATTTTGTGTGGGGGGGGGGGGGGGGGGGGGGGAAACCGTTTCGGCCGCCTCCTCCATGGAGAGGCGACTTTTTCCAGGTCGCCTCTCCCGTGGCCTAACAGCAAGGATCGGCGCGGCCTTTCCCGGAGACGCGCCCGGGGCTTCAACGTCGGGCGCAGCGTGGACTCTCGGCGTGGAGTGGGTGAGACCTCGCTGGGGCTCGCTGGAGGGGAGCGCTCCATTTCGCTGGCCCGCGGCAGCCGGCAGCCTGAAGCAGTGGTCTGCAGAACTCCAGCTGGTGCGGTGTCTACAGCCCGGGATCCCTCGTGGAGGACCCGGGGGGAAGAAGAAGCTTCCACCGCCGGCCCGCGGCCGTCTTCTACCGCGGGCGAGGTATGGACTTACCATCTACCCTGGAGGGGAGCTTCGACCGCCGGCCCTGCAGACTGCGGTGCTTCCGGCTGCGGCACGGCAGGTACTTTAGCCACAAGGGCCACATCTAACTCCCTCTTAAATATAGCCAATGAACTGGCCTCAACTACCTTCTATGGCAGAGAGTTCCAGAGATTCACCACTCTCTGTGTGAAAAAAGTTTTACTCATCTCGGTCCTAAAGGATTTTCCCTCTATCCTTAAACTGTGACCCCTTGTCCTGGATGGGCCGGAGTTGGGCCGGAGTTGGGCCGGAGTTGGGCCGATATCCATGCTGTGTGACTCTATGACTCTTTGAACAAAAATTCCTTCATTAATTACTGTTTGATTGTATTGAATATATTTCTATTTCCAAGGACAACCACTAAAAGATGTCCTTTTTGTCATGTTCCGTCGCTGTTTCTATTTGCTCCATTTATTGTTTTATTGGCAGCCACGAGCTTTCTATAATGCTTTAAGGTTATGCTTTTATCTTTCTGGAATTGGGTCCAAAGGTGTGGAGACCGCCAGGTTTACAAACTCATAATCTAGCTTGTGCAATACCTTGCTTGACTAGTGGTGTGCCTCAGAGGTTGGTACTGGGTGCATTGTTATTCGTCATCAATATCAACAATTTGAATGATAACATACAAGGAAGGGTTAGTAAATTTGCAAATTACATTCAAATAGGTGGTATCGTACACAGTGACGAAGATTGTCAAGAATTACAGTGGGAATTTGATTACCTGGGTAGGTGAGCCGAGGAATGGCAAATGGTGTTTAATTCAGAAAAATACGAGGTACTGCATTTTGGAAAAACAAACCAGGGTAGGACTTTCATGGTGAATGGTAGGGCCCTGGGGAGTGGGTTAGAATAGAGACACCATGACGTATAAGTGCCTGATTACTTGACTGTGCTACCACAGCTGGACAGGGTGGTGTAGGCGGTTATAGGCAGACTTGCCTTCATTAGTAAAAGGCACTGAGGATGTTGTAATGTTATGTCACTGTTGTACAAGATGTTGGTGATGCTGCACTTGGAGTTTTGTGTGGTTATTTGAGGTGACCCTGGTATCAGAAAGATGAATAAAGCTGTGAGGGGTGCAGAGAAGATTAGGTGATTGTTGGCATGACTTTGAGGAACTGAGTTATAGGGAGAGGTCATACAGTAGGTGGAGTTTGGCAGTTGGGAATTTATTCCTTGGAGCACAGGAGAATGAAGGGCGATCTTGTAACTGTGTATAAAAGAATGAGGGGCATAGGTGCGGTGAATATAGATAGTCTTTTCACAGGATTGGGGAATCAAGAACTAGAGGACATAAGTTTAGGATGAGATCCTCTCTCATCTTAAACTTATGCCCTCCAGTTTTAGACTCTCCTACTTTGTAAATACAAACTGTGATTACCTACCCTAAGTATGTCCCTTATAAATCTTTATAAGGTCACCGCCCAGCCTCCTTTGCTCCAGTCTTTCTTATAACCCGTCTTCCAGTGCTGGGAACATCTTTGTGAATCTTTTTCTGCACCCTCTCTAGGTTATTCACACCCTTCCTATAACTAGGCAATGAGATAGTCCAATAGTTCATTTGCAGTCTCACCAATATTTTGTACAACTGAAACGGGATGTCCCAACTCTTGGACCCAATGCCCTGACCATTGAAGGTAGCATGCCATACAATATCTTCACCACCCAGTTTATCCGTACTGTCATTTTAAGTGTACTATGTACTTGTACTCCATGTACTCCTGGGTTTCCCTATTGTCCAACACTGCTCCGCGCCCTGCCATTCACTGTTTACGTCCTGAGTTGGTTTAATTTCCCGAAACGCATGACTTCACTTTCAGGATGTCACAAAGTTGGTGATGTAGTGTGAAGAACAGTTATTGTTTTTAATATAGGAAAGAAAGAGGCTAATTTGCAAATGGCAGACTTTCACTGGTAGTGACCAGAAACATAGGTTCAGGGTGAAATGTTGACCAGGACATTGGATTTTTTTCAACTCAGGTCAAGGCAATCTTTTATTCTTTGTTTTAAAGTATAATTTGAGAGGGGAACATAATTAAAAGAAACTCAATGTCAGAACAACTGTTAAAAGTATGTGCATAGCAATCTGTGGTGTGAATTTGTGGAATGGTCTGGAACAGGAGATAAAACTTAACACAAGCATAATTCAGTTTAAAAAGATGTACAAAAACACTTGCTTAAAAGGATATTGGGATGAGGATAGGTGATTGTGAGTGGGATATTTGTTATACTGATTGTATTGGGAAGGGTGATTATAGAGTGATAGGTTGTATATGTGACTAAGATACTGTATAGTATAAGGGTTTTTTCTTTTCTTTTTCTTTTTTTCTTTTTTGTGTGGCTTTGTAAATATTTGATTAGTGTATAAATGTAAATCATTTGGTGTACATATAGTGGCTGGTGTACATATGGTGTACATATAGCTGCTAAATTTGTATAAGATAATTACAAGCAGTTGAATAAGAGGTGGGAATTAATAAGCTTTGGCTTCTTCCTGCTCCTTTTCGGACACATACGATTTCATTTATTTATAGATATTGTTTATGACACTTTATAAATATTCTTGTTTTGTTTTTTTTGTCTGCTTTTTATTCTTTTATTCTGTTCGAAATAAATAATAAAAAAATAAAAATAAATTAAAAAAGTCTCAACCAAAAGATGGCCCCTTTGACAGTGCAACACTTCCTGAGTAGCCCTTCAAAACCGTAGTATAGTCACACTTGTCTTTTGTGCTTAGATCAACCTCAGATGCAAGAGAAATCTGAAGACATGACATTCTGACTTTTAGTTAAGAGTGCCACCCTCCGAAACCCAGCCATCTGCTCAACATGAAGGCAATTCTAATGAATGGAAATACCAAGTAGGTCAGGCAGCATCCATGGAAAGTGAGACAGTTGCCATTTTAGTCTGGAACCTTTCATTAGGACAGGAAAGAATGAAAACAAGTTACTTTTCAGCCGCAGATAAGGTGATATTTCTGAGCCAATCTGTGGCCACTACGCAACCCAATTGGACAAGTTTACTTTAAGGCAATTACTTAGCCATCTTACCCTTACCCTATGGACCCCAACCCTCTCCTGTGGCATCACACTTTGATTCATACTCAATTTAGTACAAACCATCCTCTACATTGTACTTTAGTGAAAACTATTTGAAAGTCCATACTTCCACTGCAGTTCCTTTATCATAACTGTTCATAAATTCATAAACTTCTTATGTGGAGCTCGGAGAAGCAACAAGCAGAAGCAGAGAGAAGAGACTATTGGTTTGAAAGTCCATGAGAAAGAAAGTGAGTGACAGGGAAAGACAGTTTAAAAAGAGCGCCAAGACCCAGGTTCAGGTAATTTACTAATTGGCCCTAAAGTATTTAATTAGGTAAGAGATTAAAAACATGTGCAGTTGTAGCTGAGCGGCCTTGGTGAGGTGAAGTGCCTTGGTGAGTAAAGTGTGAGTCTTTGGCTCAAGAGTCTTCGGTGAGGAGGCTGAGGCAAGAAGGCTACACTTGATCGAAATTTGTGATTTTTGCCCACTGAAGCAATGGCAGGCAAGTTGGTGCAGTGTGTTTCCTGCAGGATGTGGGAAGTCAGGAACACTGCTGGAAACCACACCTGCGGAAATTGTGTCCAGGTGCAGCTCCTGAATAAACATGTTGGGGAACTGGAGCAGCAGTTGAATGACCTCAGAGCCATCAGGGAAAATGAGAATTTCCTGGACAGGACCTACAGTGAGGTTGTCACACCAAGGATACAGGAAAAGCGAAGATGGATGACTGTGAGAAAGAGGAGTAAACGTGGAGTGCGGGAGACTCCGGTGGCTGTACCTACTGAAAACAGATACACCCTCTTGGAAGCGGAGGACGACGAGATTGAGTGGTAGCCAGGGCTGTGATTCCAACCCTGGTGCTGAGGCTCAACGGGGAAGAATGACGTCAGGCAGAGCCGTAGTGGTGGGAGACGCCATCGTCAGAGGTGGGGATCGGAGATTCTGCAGCAGCAGGCGAGACTCCAGGCTGGTGTGTTGCCTCCCTGGTGCCAGGGTCCAGGACGTCTCGGAGAGGCTGCACGACATCCTCAAGAATGAGGGGGAGCAGACAGAGGTTGTTGTGCATGTTGGCACGAATGATATAGGTCGGAAGAGGAAGGAGGTTCTGCAACAAGATTCTATGGAATTGGGCAGAAGATTGAAAAGCAGGACCTGCAGGGTAATGATCTCAGGATTGCTTCCAGTACTTCGTGCTAGTGAAGATGAGAATAGGAAGATAGAGGATATGAATGTGTGGATGAGGAGTTGGTGCACGGGACTGGGATTCCGATTTCTGGATCATTGGGATCGCTTCTGGGCCAGGGGTGATCTATATAAAAGGGACGGGCTGCACCTAACCTGGAGTGGGATAAATATCCTAGTGGAAAGGTTTGCAAATGCTACATGGGAGGGTTTAAACTAGATTGGCAGGGGGTGGGACCTCATGCAGGACAGAGGCACAGGAGAGACTAGAAGTCGGTATGGAGGGTGGTGTGGGAAAGGTTAATGGACAAAATAGGCAAAAAGCCGGAGAGCGAGGAAGGAGAGTTGGTTTAAACTGCACGTATTTTAATGCAAGGGGCTTGACGGGTAAGGCAGATGAGCTTCGGGCGTGGATGGGTACGAGCGACTGGGACGTTGTAGCAATCACTGAAACCTGGTTAAGGGAGGGGCAGGACTGGCAGCTCAATGTTCCGTGGTACAGGAGCTTCAGGAGAGGCAGGGGTGAGGACAAAAGTGGATGGGGAGTTGCATTGTTGGTTGAGGAGGATGTTACGGCTGTGTTCGGAGGTGATATTATGGACGGTTTGTCTAGTGAGGCTATATGGGTGGAGCTGAGGAACAAGAAAGGGATGATCACCTTGTTGGGGGTGTACTACAGACCCCCAAATAGTCAATGGGAATTAGAAAAGTAAATGTGCCGGGAGATTGCAGACAGCTGCAGGTCTACTAAGGTTGTTGTAGTAGAGGATTTCAACTTTCCCAATCTAGACTGAGAAAATCATAGCATGAAGGGTTTAGATGGCATGCAATTCTTCAAAGGTGTTCAGGAGAGATTTCTTAAGCAGTATGTGGCGGCCCCCACACGTGAGAGGGCAACGCTGGATCTAGTATTGGGAAATTGGGAAGGGCAAGTTAATGAAGTGTGTGTGGAGGAGCCTTTTGGGACCAGTGACCACAGTTCGATTAGGTTTAAGATAATGATGGATCGGGATGGAGAGGGTCCACGTGCTGAAATGCTCAACTGGGGTAAGGCCATCTTTGAGGGTATGAGAGAAGGTCTAGCTCAAGTTGACTGGAGCAAGTTATTTGAGGGGAAAGGAACATCGGCCAAGTGGGATGTTTTTAAAAGTGTTCTGAGGAGAGCTCAGGATATGTACATCCCCGTTAGAGTGAAGGGCAAAGCAGGCAAATGTAAGGAAGCTTGGCTGACGAGGGATATAGAGGCATTGGTTAAGAATTAAAAGGACGCATGGGACGTATAGACAGCTGGGATCAAGCGCATCCCTGGAGGAGTTGTGGGAACTAAGGAGCAAACTAAAAAAGGAGATCAGAAGTGCAAAAAGGGGCCAGGAGATAGTTCTGGCGGGTTGCATAAAACACAATCCCAAAAGATTTTATAAATACATTAGGGAGAAAGGGATAACTTGAGAGAGAGTGGGACCTCTCAGGAATAAAAGAGGTCGCCTCTGTGTGGAGCCACAGGAGATGGGCAAGGTCCTCGGTGAGTATTTCTGTGTATTTACCGAGGAGAAAGAAAGTAAGACGGAGAAAATTGGAGCAGTCGCTGGAAGTGTCATGAGAGCAGTCAGTGTTACCGTCAACGAAGTACTGAAGGTACTGTGGTAGAAGGTAGACAAATCTCCAGGGCCTGATCTGACATATCCGAGGACATTGGGGGAAACTAGAGAGGAAATTGCGGGAGCCCTGGTTGAAATTTATGAATCGTCCTTACAGGAGACGTGCCAGAGGATTGGAGGGTGGCAAATATTGTGCCTCTTTTCAAGAAGAGCTGCAGGGAAAATGCTGGGAACTATAGGCCGGTGAGCTTAACATCTGTAGTTGGTAAGTTACTGGAGAGTATTCTGAGGGATAGGATATACAGCATTTGGATGGGCAAGGGCTGATTAGGGTCAGTCAGCATGGTTTTGTACATGAGAGGTCGTGTCCCACAAATCTGATTGATTTATTTGAAGATGTGACCAAAAAGGTTGATGAGGGCAGAGCTGTCGTTGTTGTGTACATGGACTTCAGTAAGGCATTCGTCAAGGTGCCACATGGTAGGCTGCTCTGGAAGGTTAGATCTCATGGGATCCAAGGAGAGATAGCTGAATGGATATCAAATTGGCACCATAGAAGGAAGCAGTTGGAAGGTGGTGGAAGGTTGCTTCTCAGACTGGAGGTCTGTGATTAGTGGTGTGCCTCAGGGTTCGGTGGAAGGCATGTTACTGTTTGTCATCTACATCAATGTTTTGGATGAGAACATACAGGGCAAGATTAGCAAGTTTGCTGATGATACAAAAGTTAGTGGTTTTGCAGATAGTGAAGATCGTTATCAACGATTGCAGCAGGATCTGGATCGATTGGCCAGGTGGGCAGAGGATTGGTTGATGGAATTTAATACAGAGATATGTGAGGTGTTACATTTTGGGACGTCGAACAAAGGCAGGGTCTACACAATATAATGGTAGGCCTCTGGGTAGTGTTGTAGAGCAGCGGGATCTAGGGGTGCAAGTGCATGATTCTATGAAGGTCGAGTCGCAGGTAGATAAGTTGGTCAAAAAGGCTTTTGGCACTTTGGCCTTCATCAGTCAGAGTATTGAATATAGAAGTTGGGAGATCATGTTGCAGTTGTATAAGATGGTGAGACCACATTTAGAATATTGTGTTCAGATTTGGGCACCATGTTATAGGAAAGATATTGTCAATCTTGAAAGGGTTCAGAAAAGATTTATGAGGATGTTGCCAGGACTAGAGGGTGTGAGCTATAGGGAGAGGTTGAGTAGGCTGGGTCTCTATTCCATGGAGCGCAGGAGGATGAGGGAAAATCTTATAGAGGTATACAAAATCATGAGAGGAATAGATCGGATAGATGCACAGTCTTTTACCCAGAGTAGGGAAATTGAGGACCAGAGGATAAAGGTGAAGGGGAAACGATTTAAAAGGAATCTGAGAGGTAACTTTTTCACACACAGGGTTGTGGGTGTATGAAACAAGCTGCCAGAGGAGATAGTTGAGGCTAGGACTATCCCATCGTTTAAGAAGCAGTTGGACAAGTACATGGATAGGACAGGTTTGGAGGGTTATGGACCAAGCACAGGCAAGTGGGACTAGGGTAGCTGGGACAATGTTGGCCGGTGTGGGTGATTTGGGCCGAAGGGCCTGTTTCCCACACTGTATTAATCTATGACTATGACATAGGAGTGGAAATAGTAATTTTGGCTCATCCAGCCTACTACGCCATTCAATTATGGCTGATCTATGTTTCCCTCTCACCCTCCTTCTCACCGTAACTTGAGATCCTTACTAATCAAGAACCTGCCGATCCCTGTTTTAAAAATACCCAATGACTTGGCCTCCACAGCCGTCTGTGGCAATGAATTTGTGTGAGTGGTTAGGATCTGGAATACACATCCAGAAGTAGCAGAGGAGACAGATTCAATTGTAATGTTTGAAAGGGAGCTGGGTAAATAGCTGAGGATTAAAAAACATCAAAGCTTTGGGGAGAAGATGGAAGGACGGGACCAACTGAAATGCTCTTACGGAGTGAGTACCAGTATGAATTTGATCATCCAAATGGCCTTTTTCGTTGCTCTGATATCAGCTCAAGGGCCGAGTAGGATATTTAGTGGCTCGAGTAATTCAGCCACTTGCTATGTCTCATCCATGACTTATGCGTGCACAATCAGTATTGCAGCATTTAAACTAATTTAGGTGGAAGACTAAACTTCAACATCCAGTCATATTTGGAGATCCACAGGGTAAACAGCTACACACAATGAAATGAAAACGGACCAGATTTAATATGAATTCCCCAAATTACCCAGTCAGTTATAGAAGTTTAGTTTGTTTTTAATGGATGTCTCCCTTTTAAATGTTCTAAGTAATTAATTACTATTCACACAAAAAATACAAATCTGGGGGCAATTTAAGGCTGCTTGATTACTTTGAGACCGATATTCCTTAAAACACAGATGCTCTTTGTATTACGGACAGATTCCTATTCCCTGCACTTCCATGTGTCTATCTAAAAGAAAAAAATATGCATACATCAGTTAGATTTTTCACTTGTTGAAAATGTGAAGCAATTTATTCATTAAGGTTAGATAGGCTTTATTCGCTTTGCATGAGGTCTCCAGGAAGCATAAGACATCTCAGCAGTTTAAATCAAATACTAAACAAGTTTAATTGGGCTCATTACAGAAACCTTTCTTTGGTTTCAATGCAAGGATGGAAATCTGCTGGTATGGGGAGCTGGTGTCCATGAGGATGAGCAAAAACATGAACTGAAGTAACCTCTGGTGAGAAAAGAGTGAAAGGTATGGGTGGAATGTGAACATTAATTTGTAATTCCTGAAAGTACCCACAGCCCCATTTCTAGTGATACTATTTATAATCTGAAAGATCGTTACGGGCAAAGCAAATTGCAGTAATTCAGAACAATCATGAGAAAATATATTGAATTGAAATAGTATAGTGGTGTGGGTTGAGTTTTGCTTAATAGATGGGATAGGGGGAGGAATCTGTTCTGGTCATGAAGCTATGACTAATGGGGTGCTGTGGGGAATGATGCTGGGGCCACAACTATTATCAATCCACTTATTATTTATTTGGGATGGAAATTGTGTGCTACAAGTCTGATACAAAGCTAAGTTCTGATGAGGAGGCAGGGAAGTTTCAGGGGGGTGATGTCTGGTGGATGAGGACTTGAGAGATGGAATGTGACAAGGAGATACGTGAGCTCATCCACCTTGGTGACTCAAATAGGGAAATGGAATATTGTTTTTTAATTGTGAGAAATCAGAAGGTGTTGGCATTCAGAGGGAACTGGATGTCCTTGTGCACTAATCTCTGAAAGTTAACAGGCATGAATTGCAAGCAATTAGAAAAGAAAATAGCAATTGAATCACAGAATTGTCTATCTATAAAGAACAAAAATAGGCCCTTCAGTCCAACTCATCCATGCTGACTAGGCTGGTGAACTGAGCTTGTTCTTATATATGCCTGGCCCATATCCCTTCAAACCTTCCCTGTCCATGTATCTAATTGTTGTTTAATGTCATAATTGTAGATGCCTCAATCACATCCTCTGGCAGCTTGTTCCATGTAGGCATCGCCTTCTGTTGAGAGCACACTTGAATATTTGTAAGATTTGTTCCTCAACCTGAGTGCTATGGAGGCTAACCACATTGATTACTAAAATGCCAGATTTAATGTTTGTAGAGGAAATAAGCACGCAGCGCTTATGCTTATTTGAGTTTAGGTGATCTAATTGAAATATGCAAAATTCATCTGGTATTTGACAGGGAAGCCTTGGAGGTGATGTGTCTATGAGGTGTGCTGTCTATAGACAATGGTCACACCATCATTATAATAGGTTGACTATTCTGGAGAAGAGATACCTTCACCCTGAGGGTAGTGAACCTTTGGACCTCCCTATCTAAGAGGACAATGCACACTCAATTCGGAACCAGGGATATTAAGGAAAAGAGGGGATATGGGACGAGTGCAGGAAAATGGGGCTGAGATAAAAAATTAACCATCTGCTCGTTGAATGGCGGGGCGGAATGCTGTACTATTGCTCCTAAACCTTATGATGTACGGCCTTGGATGAATGCAAAGTAAAGATCAAAAAAAGATCTGTAAAGCGCATCTCACAGAAATACTGTTTTATTCACAGAACCTGTTGTGAAAAGCAATTAAAAAATGTACTTTTTTGAAGCAAAATAATGAGAATTGTTCTATTCTTGCACCTGATGATTTAGTGCTTTGAAAAGTCTCATAATTGCTGTTGCATTGAATGGAGATAACAAACTTTTATTGACCCATTACTTGTTCAGCAAAAATCACATCATGCAGATAAATGGCTTGTTTTTTCTTTGTTTTTATTATTTTCCATTCTGGAAATCCACAAATTAAATTTCTTTATGCTCACCTGATTTTGGAGGATGCGAAAGTGCTGGAGAGGGTGCATTAAAGATTCGCACAAAGGGTTATGGTGCTGAGAGATTTCACTTCATCAGGAGGAGGAGCCATCCTGGGGAACGGCTGCTAATCAGCAGCTGTCCGTTCAATTCACTTTTTTTATTAGTTTTTAGTGAATTTTGTCCTATGTTTGCAGTGGAATTTGACTTTTTTATGTGGGGGCGTGAAGGGGGAAACTATTTTCTAGGTCCCTACCTGGTCGGTGAGGCAGCTTTTTCCCCGGGCTGCACCGTCGACCCGTCCTTGCGGCCTACCAGCGGGAGTGGAGCGGCGTTTTCCTGGCGGGGACCGCCCAGCACCTTCAGCTTCGGTGGCGGCACAGAGCTGGAGCGCTATCGCGGAGCGGAGCGGGCGATGCCTTGCCTAGTTCGCCGCGCTGGGTCACCGCGCTGGAGCTCCGTTATGCTGAGACCGCCGTGATCAACATCGTCGAGCTGCAGGACCGTGGAGCAGCCAGCCGCGGGAGCCTCGGAGCACCAACCGGCGCGGCCCTATCGGCTTCGGAATGCCACAGACTCCGATAGGGAATCAGCCGTCCCAGCCGTCCCAGCCGCTGTGAGGACTCTCCCGACGCCGGAGCAACACCACCCGGTGAGAACGGCCAGGAACATTGGGCCTCTGTTCTCTGTAGAGGCAACTGTGGAGGCCTCAATAGGCCTGACTATGGGAGAACTGGGGATGGGGACTGGACATTGTGCCTTCCCCCACAGTGGTAACCATTGTGGGGGGATTTTGTTTTGTGTGTAAATGATTATTTTATTCTGTGTCCAAGATGGCTGCCGGAAGGGAGAGTGTACGCTGGCGCGCTTTAGCTGCCGCTGCTCTCTCTTCATATTGTGTTTTTGATTTTTGTCTTTGGATTGAATTCTGTCTTTAATTTGTGTACTGGTGATGTCTTTACTATTTATTTCATTCCGCTTACATGTTTTTCTCTATTTGCTAAATTTTATAAGGTGTCCTTGAGACTCTTGAAAGGCACCCATAAATAAAATGTATTATTATTATTACTATAAAGTTAAACTGATGTCAACATCAAAATGCAGATTTGCTCTGCCATTCATTCAATAGCTGTCATGACTTTTCACCTTTCTTAATACAATATTCCTACATTCATCCCATTTGTCCCAATACCTTCTGTTTTAGGAATCTGTCTGCCCTTTTCTTATCCAGTGACTTGGCCTCTGTAAACCCCTTGTGGTAGCAAATGCCACAGCCTCTCCTCGCCTCAATCCTTAATTTCTTGGCCTGTGACCTGAAACCATGACCCCTATTCTAGGCAACTCAGCTAAGGGAAACATCCTCCTCGCATTCAGTTTCTCTAGCGCAGTTTCTTAAAACAGTCAGTTTGGTAAGTTTCTTTTGGATCGCCCATTGTTGTGCCCCAGTGAATGCAAGTATAGTTGACTCAATCTCTCCCCACACAGCAGTTCCACCATCCCAGGGATGTCTGGTGAACCTTTATCGCACTCCCTCAATGACGAGAAAAAAGCTGGAAATAGAACTGATAGGATTGCTCCACTAGAAGCTGCCATAAACCAGAAGGGCTGAATGGCCTTTATACTACAACAATTCTGTGATTCTATCATTTTGCGGTTCCATAAAACTAAGTGTGTTGGAAGGAACTGCAGATGCTGGTTTACACCGAAGATAGACATAAAATGCTAGAGTAACTCAACAGGTCAGGCAGCATCTCTCGAGAAAAGGAATAGGTGACATTTCGGGTTGAGACCCTTCTTCAGACAGAGAGGGTCTGAAGAAAGGTCTCAACCCAAACCGTCATCTATTTCTTTTCTCCAGAGATGTTGCCTGACCCGCTGAGTTACTCCAGCATTTTCTCTATCTTTCATAAAATTAAGTTTTGTTTAACAACCCCATCATGATGTTGAATAATTGAGGTGATTTTGTTTTCCAGATTTGTGAAGAACGATATAACAAAGAGGATGTGTGCAGCAACCTCTCACACCATCCACAGGAGTCACTGGTGATCCAAAGCATAGCTTCCTATGTTCAGCTACTCTACGTGATCACCCTTACCTGCTTGTCCATACCCACATCAATCTTGCTTGGCGCTTGGTCTGATCAAGCGGGTCGGAAGCTTGGCATGATATTGCCCTGCGTCGGTGCATTAATTGGCGGGGCAATTTTAATAGTGATGGTGCAGGTTAAAGAAATGTCTGTCTACTGGTGCATTTTTTCTGCGTTTTTTATTGGAATCTTTGGGAATTATGCTGCTGTTTCTCTCAGTGTCTACAGTTATATGGCTGATGTTACTACTGCTGAGAATCGAACTAAGCGTATTGCCATCGTGCAGGCAATGATTTATATTGGGGGAACTGTTGGATTTCTATTGAGTGGATGGCTGCTTCAGAATTTTACCTTTACCCATGTTTTTGGAGTTTATTGCGGCTGCCAATTACTGTCTATTTGCTACATACTACTGTGGCTGCAGGAGTCCAAACATCCTGATGAATGCACCCATTTGTCTGAAGAAACACCTCTGGCAGGCACAGATGGCATCCGAAAAAGAGCCTTGTTATTATACGCCTCAAGAACATGGCAAACCTTCTCGAAGGCACGAGAGGGGAAAGATCGATTGAAGCTGTATCTCATTTTCCTTTGCATCTTCTTGATATATGTTTGCGCTGCTGGTAAGTTGCAATTTCTTTTTGTAAGAAGCAATCTAGCGTCCTGGAGTATGAATCTGGTTTTGTGGTTCATTTCATGTGTCTTCCGACACAATATTATTCATCCTTAAGAATGTAGCTGATTTTATTTTTTGTTTATCTCATGTGTTTTTTTAATTAGTTTGTTTCCCTATCTGACTTAATTTTTTGTTAATCCAAACATGAATGTTGACTTTGGTTCTGCTTCTATTGTGCATGGACTGCATTAGGTAGATTTGTGGTAAAGTTGGTAAGTTAAAGATATCAAGGAAGCTCAGCATGTTTGTGAGAGAATTGTAGATTAAGCATAACTTGGCATTATGTTATTTATTTACATATTAAGAAATCGAGGGATGCCATTCTACCCATTTGATCCTATGCAGTTCCATCAATGCAATACCATCAGTCATATTCCCATAGTTTGTCTCCAGTTTAGGAGTAGTGTACAACAGACAGACCTAGCAGTATGTGCATAGAGTTACACAGCACAGAAACAGGCAATTCAGCCCAATTTGTCCGTGCTGACCAACTTGTCCACCTGACCTAGTTGCATTTGCCTGCATTTAGCCCGTGTGCCTCTAACTCTTTCCTGACCACGTACCTGTGTCTAATTGTCTTTAAACATTGCATTGTACCTGCCTCTACATTTGCTCCAGCTGCATTCCATATATGCAGCAACTTCTACGTGGAAAAGTGGCCCTTTGGGTGCTTTTTATATCTTTCCCCTGTTGACTTTTCATATTATCCATGGCTCTTATGATTTTATATAGTTCTAAAGGTCACCCTTTAGCCTCCTATACTCTTGGGGGGGAAAAATCGCAGCTTATTTAGTGTCTCATCATCTCAAGCCCTCCAATCCCAGTAACATCTTTGTAATTTTTTTTCTAAACTCTTTCCAGCTTAATGACATCCTTCCTACAGCTGAGCAACTAGAATTGCATACACATTTGCAGGTCTCTCTGTTCTACAACACTCTCCACAGCCCTGCCATTTAATATATAACTCCTGGTCTGGTTTGTGTAACTAAAGTGAAACACCTTACACTGGTCTGAGTTAAATTGCATCTTGCATTGCTTGGTCAACTTCCCCTGTTCCCAGGCTTCGCTCAGTGGCACAATAGTAGAGTTGATGCCTTACAGTGTCAGAGACACTGGTTCGATCCTGACCATGGATGCTATTTGTATGTAGTTTGTATGTTCTCTCTGTGAACATGTTGGTTTTCTCCAGGTGGCCCGGTTTCATCCCACATTGTAAAGACATGCAGGTTTATAGGTTATTTGGCTTCTGTAAATTATCCCTTGTGTGTAGGATAGAACTAATGAACAGGTGATCGCTGGTCGGCATGGACTTGGTGGACTGAAGGGCCTGTTTCCAGGCTGTATGTCTAAACTAAACTCCACTTCGAAAACTTTTGTACCTTAATTACAGCAAGGGTTAATTAGTTACTAGCACATTATCAGAACATGGGACACTTGCATGGTCAACCGTTGTGGTGGTAGAACTACAAAGACAGCACTGGAGTTCCCGATTGAGCCCCAATTGTTGTGAGGCAATGGCACTAACTGCTGTGCCACTGTGCTGAAGTAGATATGGACAAGCCTGGAATGGCCACTCATGTTTAATGATGTCAGAGAAATTTGTTACACCACTAATCAAAGGAAAATTATAGTTATATCATGCAATTTATGATGTTATATGAAGGCAGATTACTATCTAAATGGTGTCAAGTTGCGGAAAAAGGGAAGTACATCGGGATCTGGGGGCCCTTGTTCATCAGTCAATGAAAGTAAGCATGCAGGTACAGCAGGCAGTGGAGAAAGCGAATGACATGTTGGCCTTTATAACAAGAGGAGTTGAGTATTGGAGCAAAGAGGTCCTTCTGCAGTTGTAATGGGCCCTAGTGAGACCACACCTGGAGTATTTTGTGCAGTTTTGGTCCCCTAATTTGGGGAAGGACATTCTTGCTATTGAGGAAATGCAGCATAGGTTTACAAGGTTAATTCCCAGGATGGCGGGACTGTCATAAGCTGAGAGAATGGAGTGGCTGGGCTTGTATACTCTGGAGTTTAGAAGGATGAGAGGGAGTCTTATTGAAAAATATAAGATTATTAAGGGTTTGGACATGCTCAAAGCAGGAAACATGTTCCCGATGTTGGGGGAGTCCAGAACCAGGGGCCACAGTTTAAGAATAAGGAATAAGCCATTTAGAACGGAGACGAGGAAACGCTTTTTCTCACAGAGAGTTGTGAGTCTTTGGAATTCTCTGCCTCAGAGGGCGATGGAGGCCGGTTCTCTGGACACGTTCAAGAGAGAGCTAAATAGGGCTCTTATTGATAGTGGAGTCAGGGGATATGAGGTGAAGGCAAGAACGGGGTACTGATTGGGGATGATCAGCCATGATCATATTGAATGGCGGTGCTGGCTCGAAGGGCCGAATGGTCTACTCCGGCACCTATTGTCTATTGTCTAATTTGATGAGAAAGGTAATTGTTGCTGCTTTGTTTCCCACTATGGCATTCATGGTTCTTAAAATATTTCAAGTCTAATGTTACCAAGAACTTCCTTCATTATGAATCTGTTTGTTCTCTTTGTTTCTTATTCCTCTCAAAATATTGCCCTGCCCACACATGGACAATTGGTTCTAAAGAAAGATGAAATGTCCTGCTATTTCTGTGTGCTCATTTGTTTTATTACTTTTATTTTACAGGTGAGCAATCTATTCTGATTTTATTTCTGAGCTACCCACCACAACATTTTTCACCTGAACTGTTTGGCGTGTATAATGGAATTAAGATGTTTATTTGTGTAAGTATTGGGCAGGTCTGCAAAGGCCACATACCTCTCTTGCATGTTTTGTTGGACACTCTCATTGCCAGTTTAAATTTATGAGTGTATTTTACATGAGGGGAAAACATCAAAATAATCTCATTGAGCGAATAGGCTATTTTTTGTGCTGTAAATCCTACATGTTTCTGTCTGTCAAATCTTGCATGAAGAATGTACTCAAGCATAGTTTCATGTGCCCTTGCATTCCAAAGCATTGATGCTTGGATTTTTAGATTTAGCTTTGTTGTTTCTTGTTGATTATTTAAAGATGAACTTGTTCACCATCCCCCACCATGCCGCTGCCATCCCCATTCCTTGTTATGTTCTTTCTTGTCTTCAAGGTGCTTTGTGTTTGAAACCTGAGAGTGAATCGTAGCAGAGTCCAATTCTGACTTCATTGGATGATTTCACACACAAGCATTCCTATTGAGTATCTGACAGCAATCAAATGCAGGAGACTTGCTTCTTTTGTCTTTCTTTTCTTCTGGTTTAAATTCATTTGGAAGTCCAACCTAATTATGCACAGAACACGGATATAATTGAGAAGCTTTTCATTCTCTTAAGATTCCATATCAAAATATGCGGCTTACTTGCCGATGGTACCCAAAGTTTCATTTCAAAAAGTGACAATGGTTAACAATCCAATTTAGGTTAAAATCTTGCAATTTGGCTTGGAACAGATTATTAAATGGTTGACAATCAATCAATCAATCAACCTTTATTGTCATCTTGCAAAGCAACAGTTGTACAGTGCAAAATGAGAAGACGTTTCCCAGGGAATACTGGAGCATCGCATGTGAAACTTAAAACATTTTACACATAATAACAGTAAAACCAATCCAGTCCCTGATGAAACAGTATAAATAGTTAAAAGCAGGTAAAACAGCAACATTAAAATACAGTAAAAACAATTATTTAAAATGTCCAGGGCAGCTGATTTAGACTGGCCAGTGCCAGAGTTATTAAAATGTCAGTGCAAAGCTGCAGAATCCGGTGACTGTGTACAGAGTGACTGTTTAGCAGCCTCACAGCCTGTGGGAGGAAGCTGTTTAGCAGTCTGGTAGTCCGGGTTTTGATGTTACGGTATCTCTTCCCTGATGGCAGGAGATCCAGGTGTGTGTGGAGGGGGTGCAGTTTGTCCTTAGCTATTCTCAGAGCTTTTTTCAGACAGTGGCTCTGGAACAGTTCTTGTACTGAGGGTAGGGAGATGCCAATGATCCTCTCTGCTCCCCTCACTACCCTCTGCAGAGCCTTCCTGTCTAAGCAGTTGCAGTTGGAGTACCACATGTTCATGCGGTACGTGAGTACAGACTCCACCGTGCCCCTGTAAAAAATTCCTGAGGATGTTGGTGGGGAGTGAGGCCTGTTTGAGTTTCCTCAGGAAGTGCAATCGCTGTTGGGCCCGTTTGACAATCTCAGTGTTATTCCTTTACCAGGTGAGACTGTCTGTAATTTGCACATTGAGGAACTTTATGCTCTCCACTCTCTCCACTGTGGTGCCACTGGTGTTGAGGGGTGTGTGTTTTGGCTGCGCCCTCCTGAAGTCGACAATCATCTCCTTTGTTTTGTCGACATTTAATGCTAAATTGTTGTTGCCGCACCAGTCCACTAGTTGTTTTACTTCCTCCCTGTACATTGATTCGTCATCTCCGCTGATGAGTCCCACCACTGTCATCCGCGAATTTTATGATCTTATTGTCGCTGAATCTGGCAGCACAGTCATGTGTGAGCAATGTGAACAACAGCGGGCTGAGCACACAGCCTTGAGGGGAGCCGGTGCTCAACGTGATCGAGCCTGAGGCGTTCTTGCCAACACAGACTAACTGTGGTCTCTCTGTCAGAAAGTCCAAGATCCAGTGACACTGGGTGGTGTTGAGGCCCAGCAGGGTTAGTTTCTCCACAAGTCTCTGTGGGATGATGGTATTAAAAGCTGAGCTGAAGTCAATGTACAGGATTCTGGTGTAGGTGTTTTTGTTTTCCAGATGAGTGAGTACTGTGTGCAGCGTGGTAGAGATGGCATCTTCTGTAGAACGGTGGGGGTGATAGGCAAACTGGAGGGGAGTTGAGACCCTTCTTCAGGCTAGATTCAGGGAAAAGAGAAATGAGAGATACAGATGATGAAGTAAAAAGATATAGAACAAATGAATGAAAGATATGGAAAAAAGTAATGATGATAAAGGAAACAGGCCATTGTTAGCAGTTAGGGGTTACGCAGTACTTGCATTCCCTCTCTCTCCATCCCATCCCAACTCCATTCGGGTCGAGACACAATCTGAAGAAGGGTCTCGATCCGAAACGTCACCCATTCCTTCTCTCCGGTGATACTGCATGTCCTGCTGAGTTACCCCGGCATTTTATGTCTACTTTAAGTTTAAACCAGCATCTGCAGTTCCTTCCTACACTTTCCAAGAGGCAAGGTGGGTGGACATATAGTCTAGGTTACTCTGAGACTCAGTGGGCTTCTAGTAAATGTCAGTTGATAGGCTGTCTCCTGTGATGGAATCAGAGAATTCAAGGAAGAGGAGGGAGGTGTCAACTTTGTTCTCAGTATATGTGAAGGCTGGATGGAAGTTGGTAGTGAAGTTGATAAAATCATCCAGTTCTACATACATGCAGGAGGCAGTCAACGATGCAGCAGACAAAATGTTGGAGAATGGTGCCAGGGTACATTGGAGCAAGGAGTGTTCAATATAACTAATAGAAAGACACATTGAAGGCATAAAAAGCTACATTGAATGATTGGATTGTCTTATGAGAGAAGTTTGGACAGACTACTCTTGTTCTGATGGAGCTTAGAAGATGGTGGAGTGACTTGATTGAAACAGAAAAGATCTTGCGGGGTTGATATAAAGAGAATACTTTCCCTTATTGGAGACTGTGGAACAAGAAGTCCCTGTTTAATATAAGGGGTAAAGAAATGAAGCAAAAACTTTCCATTGAGGGCTGAGAGTCTTTGGAACTTTCTTTCTCAAAAGGCAATGGAAATGAACCATTGAATATTTCTATGGCAGACACAGATAGATGGTTAATAAACAAGTGAGTGAGAGGTTACCACGGGCTGATGGGAATGTGTTGATATTGCAATTAGATTATTGGTCTTGGTGGGATCTGAAACTGTTTGTGGCCACCCATGAGCAGTGGACAGGCCAATAAACTATTGCTAGAATACTATCTGGGCCATCAGTCTTTGAATTGCGTTGAGCTATCTCTTTCATCTTTGGAATACTTTCCCCTCGTTGACCCAGTAAGGAATTGATCAATGCTTTGGCACTTTACCAAGCCCAGATCTTACTTATTTGAGTTCCAATGGGTAACTGAAAAATATTTTCTGTTTCCCCACATTAATGGATCAATTTAATAAGATAGTTACCAACAGAGTTAACAAAATGCTGTTTAAGATTGCTGGATTTCATAGCCCCCCCCCCCCAGTCATTACTGATCATGGGTACTGCAATCCAATTTGGAAAGCAAGACATAGTGGATATCTATGACCATGAGGTTTCACAACTTTTAATGCAGCATTTGGTGTCATTGTTTAATGGATCATTTTGGTATTTGTTTGTAATCAATTATCCTGATACAGTTCAATTCTTATTCAAATGTGTACAGTCTGAAAAGCAAAAAAAAGACTGCAGATGCTGAAAATCCCCAGCACCTGTTTTCTTTACATCGTGTATATCTTGGTCTAATTAAGAAATGTTTTCCAGCGATTGGAGTTTACAGTATGTGGCAATAATTTCCCTTCGGGTGCAAATAACCAATTTTAACAATGACAGAGGTGATGGATTTCCACTCTCCATCAAGATTGTACTAATTCTTAGATAATTCTAAACAATGGTTTTGTGTTTCTTGTCACATTGCTCACTGGCACCTTCATTTTATGTACTGGTCAGCTATATCACTTGAATGTGCCAGTGTGAGAAGAGACTTCATGGAAGTCAAATTGATTCAGTCAGGGAGTCATTCAACGTGGAAACAGGCCTTTGTGCTATTTTTCCACACCAACCAAAATGTCTAACTAAGCTGTGTAGGAAGGAACTGCAGATGCTGGTTTACACTGAAGATAGACACAAAATGCTGGAGTAACTCGGGGAGATGATTTGCTGCCTGTCTATCCAAGCTAGTCCTATTCGCCTGCGTTTGGTCAATACGTTGGATTGATATGTTACTGGTAGATTAATAGTTGAGTAAAAGAATGAAATAGCCTCCAATGTAACCTGCTCTGCAAAATATGTCCTCCTTTGCATTGTTAAATCACATAATGGAAAAATCTACCATGAAGTTAATTTTTCATCGCCTCGATATTGACATCTTGTTTTTTTTTTTTTTTTTTTTTACTTTGGGCCAATATTGTTTTCCAGTCAAACGATGATCCCTGGTGGGTCAGGTTATTCATTTCTTGATTGCAACAATGTGTTTGAATATTGGCACAGCACTTTTGAATAATGAATTCCATCTGGGATCATCTTTCATGGGAACATGCCTGAAAGGTAAAAATGTAATCGCCCCCGGGATGATGAACAAAATAGCGATCTGGTACTCTGTACCACATGTCCGTGCACTATGTCCATAACATTCAACAGAAGGTTCAAGTTAAGTTAGTTAAGTATAGCTATTTTAACAGTTGGAGAGCCCTCTTTAAACTAACACTATTGTAGAGATTTCCCCATTATTAATGTTGTAGTTGGCCAGAAAAAACCCACTTGCATTGCCCTAACTATTTTGGATAACTTGGTCGTTGAGTTCTCCAGAGGCTAATGGACTAACTTTGAGATCCAATATCACTTCAATCTTTCAGTTCTATACTGAACAATTTATGAAAGGAATAGAGAATCACCAATTTTTATGGATTACTTCAGCAAATATTGTCCTTAGATAAGTTAATCCCCATTTGGATAAAGTTCACAATAAGTCAAATATGTATCACTTTGCTGTCCTGACAGACATGAATTTCTTATTTATTTAATTCTAACAATGTCTAGTTTTGAGAAAGATTTCGGAAAACAAGTGAACCAATCTATATTTATCTTCACGTATTTCTATTTTGTGATGTTACTGCAGTGATACAGTATTTCTGATCTTTTCAGGAGGCTTACAAGAATAATTTGTTTTGGATAAAAGAACAATGTGTTTTTCTGATGTAAGAATTCTCCATTGAATTAATCATATTTGGACTATAATATAACAACTTGCATTCTGATTTGGATGATCAAGCTCGGACTCATTGCGGGTTGTGTATAGATGGTACTGGGCACTCTGATGCAGCATCTTGTGCCGTTGTGTATGAGCAAGCAAGTGAATCATCTTGGTCCTTTATTATTCTTTTATAGCTGAGGTTCTGGAGTGAGGTGGAGACCAGCAATTGCATTTAGTTTATGCAAATCAAATGAAAATGCCTTCTCCCTATTTTATTTATCCAAGTGTACAAACTATTAAAGTAGTGTACATGTTATCTCAAGTTGCTCTGCGATAGATCCCAAGGTAATGTGCATGCATAATCTGGTAGAGATCAGGATATTCAAGCAGATCTTATTTTAGCTGCTATAAATATTCAGCAGTAAGGCTGATTTTGTGTATTTTCATGGAAAAAAGAGCAGTTGCAGCAAACTGCTGTCATGTTAACACTTTGTCAGGTCCCTTGCTACAAAGTACTAATGGTAATCTGTGCATGTAAAAGGATTTACTCTGAATGAATGGAGGGGATGGAGCAAGTTGCTATGATCTGAATAGAGAGAGAGAGGAGAGCATGTTCTGAAGGATGCTTATTAGATATCTCACACTGCCTTTCACAGATGATGTGCATAGTGGAAAAGCAGTTAACCCGTTCTTGTAAATGCAGTTGTATTGTGATTAAATGCCCAAAGACTTGCACAATTGACTCAATTACATGAATTCGAATCCTATTATGGCAGCTGTTGAATTTAATCAATTAAATAAATCTGGACTAAAATAGCTAGCTTTAAAGGAATCTGAGGGGCAAGATTTTTTTGCTCAGTGGTTAACATCTGGAATTCGTTGTCAGAGGAGGTGGTGGAATTAGATATTATCGCAATGTTGTACAGACACTTAGACAGGCACTTAAATAGGCAAGACAGAAAGATACAAACCTGATGTATGATTAGAATAGGTGTTCTGTAAGACCTGCTGTTGAATCTTGTGTTTCTTTTTTCATTCCCCTAATCATTTGTCAGAAAACTCTGAATATAGTTAAGCTGTAGTGGTCAGACGGTCCAATTTGCAATTGTGGTCGATGTTATCCCAGTCAGTTCTCACATACTGCATCACAGTATGGTACTCTGGCTGCACCGCAGAGAACAGGAAAGCTCTCCAACGCGTCATTAAGACTGCTGAGAGGATCACTGGCACCCAGCTCCCCAAACTGGAGGACATCTACCGGACCCGCTGCAACCGGAGGGTCAAGGGCATCATTAGAGACAGCACACACCCTGGACACTGCCTCTTCACCCCCCTGCCCTCAGGAAGACGATACAGGACACTGAGCGCCCGCACGACAAGACTAAAAAACAGCTTCTACCATAGAGCTGTGACATTACTGAACTCTATCCCCCTCCCACACTGATTTCCCCCCCTCTCTCTCACACACCCGCCCATAGTCCTATATGTTTATAGTCTAATTTTTTAATAGTTCTTTTTTAAACGTATTTTTATACTCGTATTCCTGTGCAGCTGGAGGACTGCTCCAACAAAATTTTGTTGTCTTGTACAATGACAATAAAGATTATTATTATTATTATTACCATGGCTTCAGTCGACATATGTAGGGACCTGTGTCACCAAAGATGGGAAAACAAGGTAGAGTTATACAGCACTGAATTGGGCCCTTTAACCCATTGTGCCCATGTTGGACACAAAATTAATTTCACTTGCACTATATGTGCAATGTGACGAATAAAACTGATTGATTGATTGATTGATTGTTGCTCAGTGTGCCTACCTACATTAATCCCATTTACTTGCATTGGTCTGTGATCTTCTATGCTTTGATGACTCCAGTGATATGTTGATCTCAAAATGCTATATGTTAACATATTGTGAGATGGGTGGGTGATGGTTGGATCCATGTATTCTTCCAAGTTGCGTCTAATATTAGGCAATATTTACTTCCTCTCCTAATGGATTTGAGGGACATCTGCAGAAAGCTGATCAGAGCATGCAGACCTGGACAGGTCAGACTGGCGAAGCATCTCAGCTTTGAGAAAATCCAGTGCTTCCACGATTAGTTAACTTTCCCAACAATTGTTGCTTTCCTTTCATCGTCAGGAGACCGGTTAGTGCTCATTGTCCAATCTTCCAGGATGAATGGATGGTGGGTAGGATAGCAATGGGCTACTGCACCCATGGAATTGTCACAGCAGTAACTAAAATGATTGTGATTGGGAGAAAAGGGCAAGAAAATTGTCAAAAGTGTGGTACAGAAACGCACTTATCATCAAGAGCGTAACATTCATGCATTGCAGCAACTTGCATAATCTATGGACATCCCAACACGCTTTACAGTCAATTAAATTCCCTTTCAAGTGTGGTATTTCCAGCAGTTTGAATAAACCCAGGAGTCAGTTTACACAAAGCAAAGTCAACAATTAGAGACGTGACAAATGCCCAGAAGACCTGCTGGCTGGCAAATAAATATCTGCCAGGACTCCGATGGATTCACGTGTTCGTCCCTAGATAATGACATGACATTGCATAGGACAACCTGAGAGAGCAGGCCGTTTAATATCTTGTCTGGATGATGGCACCTCTGACCGCCCAGCACTCCTGAGCATTGCACTATATTATTAACCTCTTCTGAAATCCCTGGAGTGTTTCCAGAGCCTTTCATCTTTTGATTTAGATAAAAGTACCTCAAACCTGCACCACTAGTTCCACGGAAGCTACCTGCAGAATGAGCCTGAGATAAGGGAGGAATAGCACATATTGTTTGGTTAGAATATACCTACATATGCTGTCTTAGGAAATTACCCACAGAATAAATTGGATGACTTCGCAGCTCAGCTGGAGAGTGTTTGAATTATGGTAGTGTTTAATGTCCTTTCTCTGGAGTAAAGAAGATAACATGAAGGGAACTGCAGCAGATGTAATGGATGCAGGAGAGAGGAAAGCACAGGGATCTCAGTAATGACATTCTTGCAGTGAGGAATGTTGTGAAATAGTCCACTGTACATGGTTTAAGCTTTTTCCACACCAATCTAACTTAGATTTTTAAGAAATATTTCCTGATGCCCCTGGTTAACTTTCATCAGCTGAGCTTCTGTTCTAAAATTACCCCACTGAGTGAAGTGTTGTCAGTTAGAATTCTTACTTTCCCCCTCGGATGGTGTGTGTGGAGGAAATGAAATGTAAAGTGTAATAATGTATTTAACTCTTGCTGGTTCAGCCTCAGTTCCTTGTAAAATTGGTTGATCATATTATTAAGAATCTTTCGTCAGACTAACCCTGTATGAGGCAAGGGTGAACATCTGTGGGTCACACGATTAAAGATGGGGGTTCTATGTCTGCCAAAAGAGACTGCAGATGATGGAATTCCAGAACTAAAAGAAAAGAGTGCTGGAGAAACTTTTCAGGCCAAGCAGCATCTGTGGAGGCAGAAGGTGCAAGTGAACATGGATCAGGATTGATCAGGATTGAAATACTCAACAACGTACCACGGTGACTGCCAATCACCACCACCCCCCCCCACCCCCCCGGACACTTATTATTATTTATTCAAATCATTTGCTATGTCGCTCTTCCAGGGAGATGCTAAATGCATTTTGTTGTCTCTGCACTGTACACTGACAATGACAATGACAATTAAAATTGAATCTGAATCTGAAAGGGAATAGGACAGGTAGCCATTATATAATGGTACAAAGGAGGTGGGTTAGAGGATGGTAAGTGATGAGTGGTAGGATTGGGATAATGGGCAGATGGAACCAGGATGGGGAGGGATGGGTTGGAGCAGAGGCTAGTCAGTGTCAGATGGAGTCGGAAGGGGATGGGTACCAGGTTAGGGGGAGCAGGTGTTGGAACTAGCCGCTTTTTCAATCCTTTTGTAATACGATATGCTGGCGAGCTTTCCTATTTCTTGACTTGCACCTTTTGCCACCACAGATGCTGCATGACCTGCTGAGTTCTATTAATGTGATATATTTTTGATTTGGGTGTCAAATCTGAACACCGTGCAGATACCCACATTGGTGTGATCATGTTGCACATGAGGTTAGTTTTCTGTTTCTAGCGTGCGCTCAGATGTGATCCTTGTTAGACACAAAGTAATTTGATAATGGAGGAAGAAAGAGCAATCATAATGTTGTCACAAACCATTGCAACCGAGCAATGAATGTGAGGTCAAGATTTGGTGAAAATCTGAATGATTTCAAGCTTTATGAAATAGCGGCATCCCTTTAAAGAAAATAATTTAAAAATGAATTGTAAATGAACGGTGGTGTACCAAAATGCTCTAGCGTGCAGGAACCATGCGTTGTTGGTTTCCTTCTGTACAATATCATGGCTATACTTGAAGCCGAGGAGATGCGTTTGTTTTCTTTGCTTTTGGGATGTGGGTGGTTCCAGTAGCCTCACCTTACAGCTTATACCAGTCTTTGTGCAAATTTAGTGGTGCCCCTTCTCAAACTGTCACCTTCCCTTTGCATATGGGCTCGTTGTCCTCAGTACATCCAGATGTAGGTACTGGTACTTTTTATTATTGTCACATGTTGAGGTGCAGTGAAAAAACTTATTCTGCATACTTTCCAGACAAATTATACCATATGTCAGTGCAGCAGGTAGTACAAAAGAGAACAAGAGACAGAGTGCAGAATATTGCATTTAATTTTCAGAGGAAGCGCAGTTAAAAAAGTCCAAGGTCCACAATGAGGTGGATGGGAATACATCTTTAGTGTATGGACAGGTCCCTCTACGAGGCTGATAACAATGGGGGGAAAAGCTGTTCTTGAATATGGTGGTGCATGATTCCAAGCTTTTGTATCTACTGCCCGAAGGTTGTGGGAGAAGAGGGAATGACCAGGTTGTGAGTACTTTCTGATTGTGTGGGCCACCTCCCTGCAGAAGTGTGAAGTATCAATAGATCATTTGGAGGGCAGGGAGCCTATCTGAAATTGGAGAAGTCAATGTTCATACCGCTGGGGTGTAAACTATCCAAGCGAAATACGAGGTGCTGCTCCTCCGATTTGCAGTGGGACTCAGTCTGGCCATGGAGGAGGCCCAGGACAGAAAGGTCAGAATCGGATTGGGAGGGGGAGTTGAAGTGCTAAGCCACCGGGAGATCAGGTTGGTTAATGCGAACTGTGCGGAGGTGTTGGGCGAAGCGATCGCCAAGCCTGGTCTCACCGATGTAGAACAGTTGACACTTAGAGCAGCGGATGCAATAGATGAGGTTGGAGGGGGTGCAGGTGAACCTCTGCCTCACATGGAAAGACTGCATGGGTCCTTGGATGGAGTCGAGGGGGGAGGTAAAGTGACATTTGTAGAATTTCCTGTGGTTGCAAGGGAAAGTACCAGGGGAGGGGATGGTTTTAGTTGGGAAGGGCCGAATTGAGCAAGGAGTTATGGAGGGAGCGCTCTCTGCGGAAAGCTGAAAGGGGAGAGGTGGGATCCCGCTGGAGGTGGCGAAAATGTCGGATGATTATTTGTTGTATGTGAAGGGTGGAAGGTGAGGACAAAGGGGACTCTGTCCTTGTTACGATTGGAGGAGATGGGGAGTGAGAACGGAGCTACAGGATATAACTCTGGTGAGACCCTGGTGAGAACCTCAATAGACAATAGGTGCAGGAGTAGGCCATCAGCCCTTCGAGCCAGCACCGCCATTCAATGTGATCATGGCTGATCATCCTCAATCAGTACCCCGTTCCTGCCTTCTCCCCATATCCCCTGACTCTGCTGTCTTTAAGAATCCTATCTAGCTCTCTCTTGAAAGTATCCAGATAACTGGCGTCCACAGCCCTCTGAGGCAGAGAATTCCACAGACTCGCAACACTCTGTGTGGAAAAAGTGTTTCCTCGTCTCCATTCTAAATGGCTTACCCCTTATTCTTAAACTGTGGCCCCTGGGTCTGGACTCCCCCAACATCGGGAACATGTTTCCTGCCTCTAGCATGTCCAAACCCTTATTAATCTTATATGTTTCAATAAGATATCCTCTCATCATTCTAAACCCCAGAGTGTACAAGCCCAGATGCTCCATTCTCTCAGCATATGACAGTCCCGCCATCCCGGGAATTAACCTCGTGAACCTATGCTTCACTCTCTCAATAGCAAGAATGTCCTTCCTCAAATTAGGGGACCAAAACTGCACACAATCCATAGTCGAAGAGGGGAACCCCTGTTCCCTAAAAGTGCCTGTCCCACTTTAACGACTTAATTCTTTCATCCCGACCGTTTTTTTTACTCGTGGACTTTTTTTATCCGGCTGGAAAAAAGTCCCGACTTACCTGATGCCATGAGGGACCAGATGGCACAAGGGCTAAGTAACGAGCCGCCGGAAGGTACGATATATCCCGCAAAGTCCTACTGTCGTTGTGTCCTACGGACTCGTTACCCAGCATTCTGCGAGTTTGAATCGTGAAGCACTTGGGGTCAAAACGCTATATAAAATTTTATGAATTATTATGAGTACGTACGGCTAGTGGGACAGGCCCTAAATATCTACGAATGAGGTCATCTCTCGATGCCCTGCGGTTTAGAACACCTCGGGATCCTCGTGAAAGTGGGACAGCCCTAAAGAATGAGGTCATCTCCGATGCCCTGGTTTAGAACACCTCGTCCTGGGTGCAGATGCGGCGTAGACGTTGACAGTGGATGTCGGAGCCTCCGGTTGCTAGTCGTTGAGTATGTTGCCTTCTTTTCTTTGGACCTGGGTAATAGTGGTCTTAAACCAGGTGACAACCTCAGATTGGAGTGGGGGAGTTCAAAGATGCCTGTGACTGCTCCTGCCTGCTGGTTCTTGCTATTTCTGAGTACATAGCTGGAGACTTCACCCAGGCCAGCCACTTTCCACGCATTCACTGTCAGGAAGGCTGATCAGACATCTGCGACAATGACCATGGATACAAGCGTACGCAAGGCTGACAGAGTGGATAATGCAATTCCACCATCCTTCTGTTGAAAATGAGCAGGGAATGCATTGATCTCATCAGGGAGGGACTGAGATTCTGCCCAATTTCACTTTGTAGTCCATTCTAACATGCGAGTCTTGCCAAAATCGATGGGTTTCTATTTGCTTGGTCTGGGACTCCAACTGGATTTGGAATTGTCTCTTGGTGTACCTGATGGCTTTGCAAAGGTCATGCCTAGATTTTCTGTACAGGCCGGGGACACCGTATTTGAACTCCTTAGATTTGGGTTTCAGTAAGGAGAAGATCTCATGGTTCCTACAACATCTCATAGTTAGACATTTCAGTTTCAGGAAGCAGGAACACGCGAGGATGGTGTGACCAATGTTGACCAACCATGCTATTCTACAGGAATGGCAAAAGCACCAGTTTCAGAAAACTAAATGAAAACATTCCCCTTCCACTTCACCCACAGCTTTGCTCACCTTTGTTTCCTTTAGAGCCGCATTAGTTTCTTAAATGACCAAGATCTGCAGGCTTTCCGGTTTATTAATTTATATTTCTGTGTATCTCACTGGAGCAACCCCGAGAGCTGGTTGGAATGTCTCCATCCTGTGGAGGAAGCCACCCTTTTTAGGGCCTCCATGATCTGCAAACATCAGTGGAATTAAATGTGGCGGGGGGGGGGGAAAAGAAGGAAAGGAAATGTCCACAAATTGGTTTGGAATATCAAGCTCTCGTTAGTCAAGTTTAATCCAAAAATAATAAACTCCCACTCATAGTCCACGTTTCCAATTAGATTCCTGAGGCATGCTTGCTGCAGCAGGAATTCTTTCAGGCGTTCAGGTGTACGCATGTTCAGCTGAACGTCAGGAATGCCAGGGAACTGACACAGCCTGGTAAACATTGCAGGTTGCACAACAATTTAAAACAAACAACGGTAAGTTTATTTAAAACCGAGAAATAAGGGCTATTTTGTAAAATGCTCCATTTTGCTTAGAGTTGTGCACGAGCTTGAGGGTCTGGCTGCACTTTTTTCTGTGACTGGATAAATATTTTCCAAAGAAAAACACGGGATGTTTGAAGTTTTTATTAATGGAGGATTGTCAGCCAGAAAGTAGATTGCATATAAGGAAATTTTCCTGCACTGCACAATCCATTTTCCATGAAGAATAAAGTGTGAATGAAAATCGAGAAAAATTGGTGGAGATGGCGAGAGAGAGAGAGAGAGATAGAGAGAGACAGCATAGAAAGATGTGCTCCTTATGTTTTGTCTGTTCTTTTTACTTTATTCATTTACGTTACTCATTCCTTTAAGTTAAGTTCTTCTTATTTTATTCCTTTGCATATCTCAATGCATTGAAACATTTTCTTCTATAGCAAAGGTGGGCAATTTAGCATTTATTAATGGAAGACTAGATGCATGGGCACATACTCATTGCTGGTTCTCAGAGCAGTGAGTTCAATCCCATCTGCTTGGCCAGAGGTTGCAATAGGAGAACCTGTTGTTCAATATGCTTGATGAGCTGCTGCTGTGCAACTGAAAAGGAATCCCCACCACCCTGTCACCCAACTGATACCAGCTTGGTGCTGGTGCCTCAGTTTGAACAGCCCCCCCGTATTTATTTATCAGCTGTGTTTTTTGTTCCATCTCTCATCTCCCCATTGTGTAAGCTTGTCCCATCCCTGCAAGCCTGTTACACTTGTCCGACATCACTTGCCTTCTCCCTTACTCCCAGCAGCCAACATTGACCGACCACACACTTAACCCAAATGTTGTGATGTTAGTCCAAACTTTATACTACGCATTTGGAATATTACAGATAGTCTTGGGCACCCCACTTTAAAGATGGTGACTGGGCTTTGAGTGAGATGTATAGGAATGCTTCTAGAGCTAAAGGGTTTCAGATTTGCTGGGTGGACATCGTAATGTCACAGCTGGTAAACCGCTGCTTCACAGTGCCAGAACCTTGGTTCAATCCTGACCTCGGATGCTGTCTTTATTGAGTTTGCATGCTTCCCAGGTATATTGTGGGCTTCCACAAGTTCTCCAAAGACGTACAGGTTTGTAGATTAATTGGCTTGGTGTAAATGTTAAAAAAATGTCCCTAGTGTCAGATAGTGTTAATGTGATCGCTGGTCGGTGCGGACTCAATGGGTCGAAGGGCCTGTTTCTGTACTATGCCTCTAAATTAAACTAAACTAAACTAAGATAGTACAGGCAGATGGGTTGTGGCCTTGTTCTTTGTGATTTACAAAAACCAGCAGAATTTATGAGATCTGCCCATAAAAATATTTTCCATAGAATCCAAAAAAAGAAGGGTGTTTGTTATTATGTGGCCATTATCACTCCACGTGTCTTTTGTCCAGTTGCGTGGAACTGGCTTTTCCCGATTCCACCGGAAGGCTTCGGGTAAATAAGAAGTTCTTGATACTTGCAGGTTTGTCCATGAGATGCAAGCATTGCCGGGATTTATTGCTAATTGGCCCCTGACTTGAGAAGTTGGCACATTGGCGGGCTTGGATTTGTGTGTTGGAGTGGATAAGGATGGCAGATTCCCTTTGCTCAAAGATATTAGTGAATTGGAAACTGTGACAGGATACAAGAGTGAATCGTTTTGCAGATAGTGAATATGTTGTGAAACATTGCAGCAGGATCTGGATCGATTGACCAGGTGGGTGGAGGAATTTAATACAGAGAAGTGTGAGGTGTTGCATTTTGGGACGTCGAACAAGGGCAGGACCGACACACAGTAAATGGTAGGCCTCTGGGTAGTGTTGTAAAGCAGAGGGATCTAGGAGTACAGGTGCATGATTCCTTGAAGGTCGAGTCACAGGTGGATAAGGTGGTCAAAAAGGCTTTTGGTACATTGGCCTTCATCAGCCAGAGGTCATGTTGCAGTTGTATCAGACATTGGTGAGACTGCATTTAGAATATTGTGTTCAGTTCTGGGCACCATGTTATAGGAAAGATATTGTCAAGCTTGAAAGGGTTCAGAAAAGATTTATGAGGATGAGAAAGCTGGGTCTCTATTCTATAGAGCGCAGGAGGATGAGGGGTGATCTTATAGAGATGTACAAAATCATGAGAGGAATAGATCGGGTAGATGCACAGAGTCTCTTGCCCAGAGTAGGGGAATCGAGGATCAGAGAACATACTGTAAGTTCATGGTGAAGGGGAAAAGATTTAATAGGAATCTGAGGGGTAACTTTTTCATACAAAGGGTGGTGGAACAAGCTGCCAGAGGAGGTAGTTGAGGCTGGGACTATCCCCATCGTTTAAGAAACAGTTAGGCAGGTACATGGATAGGAAGGTTTGGAGGGATATGGACCAAGTGCAGGCAAGTGGGACTAGTGTAGCTGGGCCATTGATGGCTGGTGTGGGCAAGTTGGGATGAAGGGCCCGTTTCCACTCTGTATCACTCTATGACTCTCTATGATAGGAAGCAGCAGAACTTTACATAGCAAATTGTTGCCATTGGTAAGGTAATGCTTGAAAGGAAAGCGGTAAATACTTGAAAGAAAACAAAAATGTGGCTTTGGGGAAAGAGAGGACTGACTGGAAAGCTTTGCCACAGAACAGGTACAGGCAGCAATGTGTCCCTCTGACCTTGTGCTGTTGTGACACTAATCTAGTGGTTTTTCTTTTTGAGCAGAAGAGTTGTGTTAACCTGATCTTTGCAATTAAAATATGTTGAACCAGCAGTTTAAAAAAAAAAAGTAAGGATAATGATACTACGAATGAATAATTATCGATAGATTAACAATTGCTGTGTCCTGCGTTCTGATGAGAAAGTAGCAGAGCAAGTGAATTCATCGATTCCAGCCAGCTTAACGATTGATTGAAAATCTAATGTTCCAGTCATTAATCGGCCTAATTTTTAAAGGGTATATAGTATGTCAAAGTTTAATAGCATATTGATAAAGAACAAATTGGAAGTAAGGACTAAGTTGCATGGAGACATTATGACTTTTATAGAGGTTTAAAGGGTTGAGTGGGGGGGGAGAAAAATATTTCTAAAGATTCTACTTTTCCTCTCAAGTTTCAAAACTGTTTGTCCTAGTTTTATAGAAATGTTTTAATTGTGTATAAAATCATGAGAGGAATAGATTGGGTAGATGCACAGAGTCTCTTGCCCAGAGTAGATGAATAGAGGACCAGAGGGCATAGGTTTAAGGTGAAGGGGGAAAGATTTAATAAGAATCTGAGGGGTACTTTTTTCACTCAAAGGGTGGTGGGTGTATGGAACAAGCTGCCAGAGGAGGTAGTTGAGGCAGGGAATATCCCAACATTAAAAAAAAAGACAGGTACGTGGATAGGACGGGTTTGAAGGGATATGGATCAAACGCAAGCAGGTGGGACTAATGTAGCTGGGACATGTTGGCCGGTGTGGGCAAGTTGGGCCGATGTTTCCACACTGTATCACTCTATGACTATGACTCCATGATTCTTTGATGTGATGAAAAGTCACGAAAGTCTAGACATAATACGATGTTACAAAAATATTGAAAGATGTAGTCCTGATGAAGAGTCATTTACCTAAATCATTGACACTGTTTCTCTCTCCATAGATGCTGCCTGAACTTCTGAGTGCATTTTCTGTTTCTGTTTCAGATTTGGAGCATTTGCAGCGGGTTCGAGCCTAACTACAGGTGCTGTCTGTATGGAGTTTTTAAGTTCTCCTTGTAACCACATAGAAACATGGAAAATAGGTGCAGGAGTAGGCCATTCGGCCCTTCGAGCCTGCACCGCCATTCAATATGATCATGGCTGACCATCCAACTCAGTATCCTGTACCTGCTTTCTCACCATACCCCCTGATGCCTTTAGTCACAAGGGCCACATCTAACTCCCTCTTAAATGTAGCCAATGAACTGGCCTCAACTATATTCTGTGGCAGAGAATTCCAGAGATTCACCACTCTGTGTAAAAATTGTTTTTCTCATCTCGGTCCAAAAGATTTCCCCTTTATCCTTAAACTGTGACCCCTTGTTCTGGATTTCCCCAACATCGAGAACAATCTTCCTGCATCTAGCCTGTCCAACTCCTTAAGAATTTTGTAAGTTTCTATAAGATCCCCCCCCAATCTTCTAAATTCTAGCGAGTACAAGCCGAGTCTATCCAGTCTTTCTTCATATGAAAGTCCTGACATCCCAGGAATCAGTCTGGTGAACCTTGTCTGTACTCCCTCCATGGCAAGAATGTCCTTCCTCAGATTTGGAGACCAAAACTGTACGCAATACTCCAGGTGTGGTCTCACCAAGACCCTGTACAACTGCTGTAGAACCTCCCTACTCCTTTACTCAAATCCTTTTGCTATGAATGCTAACATACCATTCGCTTTCTTCACTGCCTGCTGCACCTGCATGCCTACTTTCAATGACTGGTGTACCATGACACCCAGGTCGTGTTGCATCTCCCCTTTTCCTAATCGGCCACCATTCAGGTAATAGTCCACTTTCCTGTTTTTGCCACCAAAGTGGATAACCTCACATTTATCCACATTATACTGCATCTGCTATGCATTTGCCCACTCACCCAGCCTATCCAAGTCACATGGGTTTTCTCCGGGTGCTCCGGTTTCCTCCTACGCTCCAAAGACATGCAGGGGGGGTTGTAGATTAATAGGCTTCTGTAAATAATCGCTAGTGTATAGGTTAAAGCTAGTATATAGGTGATTGATGGTTAGTGCTGGCTCAGTGGGCCGAAGGGCCTGTTTCTACACTATCTGTAAACTAAACTAAACTAATTTCATGTGGAACTAGCTCTGGGAAGCTAGACAATGGAGGAGTGTCACTGGATGATGAGGAAGGTGAACACACTCAACAAGTAGGCTGAGCCTTGATTAATTCTCCAGATAATGGCTTTCCTGGAGGTTATAATAGATTCTTCTGTGATTTTTACAGCACAGAAGGTGACTATTAAATCTATTATACATGTATCACCTCTTTGAATGTACTATCCAATTAATCACACATCCCTTTTCTTTACACTTAACATTTCAGACAGTTTTCTTTAAAGTGTGTGATAGTTCTCTTTATACAGTTGTGATTCTACCCACTTTCATTGTCATTTGAGGGAGTGAATTCCTGATTAAAACTTGCTCTGCACTTTTCAAAACACAATACTCCAGATTCTTTTGCTATTTTGCTTTAATGACTTTGGTTATAGTCCAACCTGCTGGTGCAACCAGTTTTTCCGATCTGCCCTCAAAGCCCTTAAATTATATTAAATCTCCATTCAGCTCTTTGATCCTTAATTATTTGGCAACACCGAAGCACAGCTGGTGGTGCTGTTGTCCCACAGCTCCAGTGATCTGGGTTCAATCTTGACCTCTGGTGCTGTCTGAGTGGAGTTTGCACGTTCTTCTCTTAATCACGTGGGTTTCCTACAAAGCCTCAATGATATGCAGTTGACTAGGTTAATTGGCCATAGTAAATTGCTCTAAGTGCATAGATGAATAGTGGTTGATAGGAGTGTGGGGAGAACGGAATAAGATGTGTATGGATGGGGGTTGATGGTCAATATGGTTGGTGGGCCATACGACTACTTCTGTGCTACATGGCTTTATGACTATTTATAGTATAGTTCTATGGAACTGAAATGCTTCTCTCGTAATATTTATGTAAAGCTCTTCTGTAGACTCTTCCTAGTACTGCTTTCCTAGAGTCTGATGCCAAGAACTTGACACATTACTCCATCTGAGGCCCTGCCCATAAGTTATAAAAGTTTAACGAAGCTTTTAATCGAGTTAATTTTGCACTAATTGATTGAAGTACAGTATGGCAATCAGATGGATAATCAGTTTCATGACCGATGCCACGAGTTTCTGATGGATACAGTGGCAGGAGCTTTGGCAGGGTACAGTGATGTGTTTGAGGATATGTACAAACGTGATGCTCATACTTGCCTCTGGGTTAGGGTTCGATTGATTTCACAGTACAAAATGGAATTACATTGGAAATCTTCTCGTTCTTGATGAAATATTAAACGGTGTTATTAGTTGGAGATTTCTGGCTTACCGAAGAAAGTTTGAGCATTTAGAATATATTCCAGAAAATTGTATGAACAAATTGATTTTTTATTAGTAGGACTTTTTTGTTGAGTGTTTCAACTTCAGTCAGTACAATAGGACAGTAGTTAAGTTACTGGAGTTGTAGCTACAAGTCTGAGACATTGATCTGGAAAATGAGTATGAATGCCACATGGTGTCTTGCAAATAATAATTAAATAAAATTGGAACAAAAAGCTAATAATAGCTTGTCATTGATATCCTTCAGGGAAAGAAACTTCCCCTTGTTGACCCTGGCCTAGATGAAGGGCATTATTTTTGTGACATTGTTCAGAAGTGTATTTTATGATTTTAATTGAAGTAGGCAAATTGGTCAGTTATCACTGTGTACATATGAAATCCACATGCAGCATTCATAAAGGAAAATGAATGAAATTCTGCCAGATTGACATTTTATTGCTGACACAGTTTTATCAGTGAACAGAAAAATAAACCAGCGTTTGAGATGTGTATATATCTATCTCAATGAGCCGCCAATCCGATATAATTAATTTAACAGCGAAATGCCTGCCCTTTAGTATTCGCTAGATTGAGTGGAGGGTCTGTGCTGTTCCAAGTTTGCAGTGGTTGCGGTGCGTTTTCCCCAGCCATCTCGCCCAGTGCACGTTGACCAGCACAGTTCACCAGCACTTGTTAGCGGAGGCTCTTTGTGCAGGTGTTACCCGAAGCCCAAAGTTTTTGTGGAGGGTGTGCATTAGGATCGGGTACACAGCGAGCTAGCGAGAGGGCTGTCAGATCAGATCAACCCAGGTTGCCGAGTGGCCGAAGGGCCGATTTTAATGGGTCGTTATTAAACTGTTCTGTCTGTGCGGCATCGCCAGCTCTCTCTCTCTCTCTCCCTGATCCCCCACCCCCAACAGTCGACAAAGTCAGACTGAGAAAATGCTCCCACTCATATAACGGGTTGGCTCTGCGTTTGCTCACTCACTGGGGCGGGCGGCGCCTCCTTCAAAGAGAGCAGGAACAGGTCCCATCGGCTGGGGAGCTGCGACCCACTCCTGAGTGAAGCCTCTAGTTTGGCTGCAGTTCAAATGGCTACAAATTCTCATATAATTATCACCGCCTGGCCACCCGGACCCAGCTCCCAACTGTTCATCCTTGTGATTGAGGCAGTGCAGCATAGGTTTATGTGATTGATCCCTGGGATGGCGGGACTGTTATATGAAGAAAGATTGAAAAGACTAGGCTTGTATTCACTGGAGTTTAGAAGGATGAGGGGGAATCTTATAGAAACATATAAAATTATAAAAGGACTGGACAAGCCAGATGCAGGAAAAATGTTCCCAATGTTGGGTGAGTCCAGAACCAGGGGCCAGTCTTAGAATAAAGGGGAGGTCATTTAAGACTGAGGTGAGAAAAAAACGTTTTCACGCAGAGTTGTGAATTTGTAGAATTCCCTGCCCCACAGAGGGCAGTGGAGGCCAAATCACTGGATGGATTTAAGAGAGCGTTAGATAGAGCTCTTGGGGCTAGTGGAATCAAGGGATATGGGGAGAAGGGAGGCCCGGATTATTGATTGGGGACGATCAGCCATGATCACAATGAATGGCGGTGCTGGTGCGAATGGCCTCCTCCTGCACCTATTTTCTATGTTTCTATGATGTATTGTGCATTATGGATAAAATTTAAATGCAATGAGAAGGGGTCCATTTTTTGGATAGTTATATTTTCAATTTGGTTTAAATGCCATGCTTACTTTATTTTTTTAAAGTGTATTAGGCTTTGAAAAATCAGTACTACTCATGACACTGTTCCTCTATAGGGAGCTGTTTTGATTGGACTATTTCCAATGATGTTACGATGCATTGAAGAAATGACTCTGGCCAAACTGGGGGTTTTGGTGAAAGTGATGTCTTTCAGTCTGCTGGCCTTTTCCACCAACACCTGGATGGCATTCCTGAGTAAGTCAACTATTCAGAAAGAGGGTCTGGAAATTATGTTATGCAATGTGTTTGTCTGAGCATTTGTATCTATTTATAGAGTGTCACAGAGAAATACAGCACAGATTCAGTGCCTTCAGTTCATGCTGACCATCAAGCCCTCATTTACATAGGAGATCTGTCTGTTATTTAGTTTAAAAAAAATTAAGTAATGGGCAAAGGAGTTTGATTAATTGCAGACAATTTTCATGCCATTCCAAATCCCTTATTGCTATATTCAGATTAGGATATGTAATTTCATAAATTATGCTTGCTCTTAACCAGCAACGATTATCATAAATGTATGTGTTTATATATTATCATTTCAATCTGCAATTTGAAATAACCATCATCAGAACCTGAAACACTGCTATCTAAACTTGTCTAAATGTATAAGTGCATCTGACATACAAGTGGAAATATATGCCAACACGTATTCAAGGCTAGTTGTCTATTTATTGAGATGATCCCCTTGATGATCCATTGAGTATTATTAGTCATCCTACACTTCACTTGAGAAGCACACAAAAATAAAAATGGAAATGTTTCCATTATTCATTTAGCGTGTCTGAACCTTAACCCTATTAGCAAACAGCAATTTGATTTATTCAGCAGTGAAGGGTTTAGCACTGTGAAAGAAATAGTTGGACAATGGGGAATAGCTTATTCTACGTATGTGATTTAAAAAAAAAAGTTAAAGCCCCAGTTTGACACTGCAAATTGAAGACCAAATAGGTGTTAGCTATTGATGTAGTGGCATGCATTAAAAAGAAAATCTTTTGAATGCTGCAGATTTCCTTTGTTCAATCCCTGGGTAAGATGCAACGTTTGTGGACCATGGGAAATGTTAGTGTCTGACCCACCCCATTTAATTGATAAGGTGGCTTTGCCTGTCTGTTCCAGTAACTGGAAACTGGGGTGGGAGAACTTGCTTCAAATAATAAATTGCAGTTTAGCTTCTTGTGTAACATTCCCCAGCTAATGAGTAATTCTGACAGGGGAAAGAAAGAAAGGAATAATTGTCTCATGGTTGCTTCAAATTTAATTCATTTATCAGTGCAGATTAACCCTTAATTGACCCACAGGAGAGGATTATTCTTGGATGCAGTGCTCTGGAATAATATTCGGTCAAACAGACTGTCAATATGCATTTGCAAAATGCAATAGCTAAAATAATGCCAGTTTGAAAGAAGAAAAAGGATTCTCAATTTCATACAGGCATTAGTATGAAAACAGGCCCTTAGGCCCCTGAGTTCACATTGACCATTAAGCATTTACATTAATCCTACATTAGTCCCATTCTTCATTCTCCCCACATTCCCCTCGGATTCCATCACACATCTATGCATTAGGGGAAAATGTCAGTGGCCAATTAACCTACCAACCCACATCTTTTGGATGTGGGATGAAACCAGAGCACTCGGAGGAAGCCCATGTGGTCACAGGAAGAATGTGCTAATTCATTGCAGGTCAGAATTGAACCTACGTTGTGAGAGCTCATTGAATGCCTGTGCTGACCTGAAGTATCTGGTAAATTACCTCTTCCGAGCAACTGAGAAACGAAGGCTCTGTTAATTAAAAACAAATCAACAGTTGAATAGCTGTAGGAATGCTTAAGGACGATGTTTTCTCAGTATAGTTCCTCGACAATGATCTTGGTGAACTGCATGAGATACTAACAATTTAATTCTGTTACACAGTTCAAAATTGATTCCCATAAGAAATAGCTTGGGATGCTTTTAAGCATGCATTGGAGTGTGAAATTAACTGGTGAAGTAAAAATACTACATGGGAGAAGTAAAAATTACACTGTTGCACTTCCTGAGAATAGAAGGCAGTTGTGAAGAAAATGTCATGACTACAGACAAACAGAGACACTTCTCACCAAGCTTCACTCTGGAATGTTGCCTTCGAGGTACAGTCCATTATATTATGAAGAACGACGGCTGTTAACTGGGCATTCAAGGCACATTGAGGACCAAACTTGACTATTTCAAACAGGAAGGGTGCTATGTATGTGGATGTGAACAGCAATAATCTAAAGAATGAGGAATGAAGGAAGGGGAGAGAGATCAATCACTACAATCATCAATCAAATTACAGAAAGGGTAAATAGTTGTGATTGCCACTGGACCAGTAAAGGAGGAGATAACCTAATAATTACCGCTGGCATGGGGTGCTTGCTATTTGAGGTATACAAATCAGGTCAGCAGTAAAGTAATCATGCTTAAGTAAGGGAGACTAAAAAAAGGAAAATTGACTCAATAATATCACTTGTTTGTTCCATTTGGAATTCTACGGGTTGTCTGGGCCTCTGAATACAGAACAATGTTCTCCTATGGTTGTTTTACTTTTTCATTTTATCCATTCCTCTGAGGATGACACCCGACTCTTGGGTTCACTCCGAAAACATGGAGCAACTTTATGTAGGCCTTCTATGGGTTATTGGTCTATGGGACCCAAATAGCTGGGACCCAATGCTAACAATTTTAATAGTCTAGAGTGGTTTATGGCATATTTTATTTATAATTTCCCCAGTTGGAGTATATAAAGGGAAATGATGGTTCCCTATTGGCATTCTAGTTGAAGCCAGCTAAGGCAGCAGGCACATGGTGCAAAGCAAGCATGGTTCTGTAATGCATCATTGCACTGGACTTGCCAATGACTCTTGTGGAGCAACCACAAGGTTTGAACGTTTGCTGGAGTGGGAATACTGCGATTTGACGGAAAAGATTTGACTTGCTAAATATGTGTAAAGGATGAAAAGTTTGGTTTGCCGTTGAGGTTGCAAGGAAAAGTGGAAATAGTACTGATATTGACACAAGATAGACACAAAATGATAGAGTAACTCTGCGGGACAGGCAGCATCTCTGGAGAGAAGGAATGGGTGATGTTTCAAGTTGAGAACCTTCCTACACACAGATATTGACATGTTGCCTACTCTACTGTGAGGGTAAACCAATAAGTACAATGTACTCTGCACCAAGATACCATATGGCTGCCTGTGCACTGGAATCTCAAGAGGAATCTTACGAGTCCAGACGTTCATACAATTGTTTTGAGACATACAGGAGAAAAGGTAGAAATTGTCGTCCTCCATTCTCCACTCCTGTGTTGCTTTCCTTCCCCTTGTTTGCTTGTCTTGTTATTGCATTAACATGCAATCAGTCAGTGAATGAGTGGTTATGTATTTTTATGAGTTAAGTCTCCAGGGCAGCTGCAGTTTCACTTCTTTCTGGCCAGGCATATTGCAAGTTTGGGTGGAGGGGAGGGCAGGTAGGAGACTTGCTTGCTCCAGTTCTCACTTTGCCCCCACTGTAGGCAGTAGCTGTAGGCAGCTGCTGTAGATAGAGCAACCCTAGATCTGGGCTATCTGGGTTCGAATCGGATATCTCCCCAATACATACAAACATTTCAGCAATTTGCAACTTTTCCTCCATTTACAAAAATATTTAGAATTATTTAATATTGGAGGAAATTTTAGAAACAAATGAATCGTTTGTACAAACTGGAAAACCTTTAGGTATATATTCACAATTAGCCACAGCTACAGCTTCCTGATTAGTTTACTCTTACAAAAATAATTTCAAGCAAACCTTGTTTCCTTACTTCTTTGAACTCTAAATATTAGTTTCCACTTCAGATTTGTTCTGGACCTTACTATTGCACTTTATTGATGCAGGTTAACTGTGAGTAATTGTTTTCCATCCTAGTTGTGGTTCTCCTTCTATTAATAAACTACAGAGTGGTAACTGTTCCTGGTTCACTTGCCATCAAGCATCCAACTTCTGTCTGCAATTTTCCATCACAATTAGCTTAGTTAAAGACCCTGTACAAACCCAACCTGACATTTCTATTCTCATTCTATTAGGTTTATTTCATTACATTATTTGTCCCCCTTCTTCACAATTGATTGCACCTCTCCGCCATTCAAAACCACCTAAAGTTTGGATGAAATAGCACTCTGGATAAGAATATAATCTGAGCCGGAGAAGATCATTTGGTCTCTCACACTTGTTTCATCATTCAAGAGGATATTGGATGAAATTTGACCTCAGCACCATTTTTGTACATGAAACCCATGTCCCATTATTCCCTGAATATTCAAGAGGCTATTGCTCTTTCTGTTGACTATACTCCACAACAGAGCCTCCATTCTTACAAGAGGAAATTCCCAAACATTCATCAGCCTGTGGCTAAAGATATTACTTCTCATCACAGTCTCGTCATCTTCTTCTCATCTCGTATATAAAAGGAAGGCAGGCACTAGCAGAGCAGCTTTTTGTGGTGGCCATGTTGAGACACATTATGTACTGAGATGCAATATGCCATTAAGCTGGAAAGAGTGCAGAGAAGAATTATGAGGATGTTGCCAGTACTCAATGGGCTGGGCTTTAAGAAGAGATTTGACAGGCTATGACTTTGTTCCTTGGCTGAGGGGAGATCTTATAGACGCATTTCAAATCACGAGGGGAATAGACAGACACACTGTTTTTCCCAGGGACAGGGAATCAAGACCTAGAGTGCATAAAATTAAAATGAGAAGGGAAAGATTTAATAGAAAGCTGAGATCCACACAGAGTGGTGGGTATATGGAACGAGATTCCAGAGTGAGTAGTTGAGACTGGTTCAATTAAAAAAACATTTGGACTACATTTAAAATACATTTGGACAGGTATATGGTTAGGAAAGGTCTAGAGGGAAACCACAGGTAAATGGGACTAGCTTAGATAGGGCATCTTGTTGGCTTGACTTATTGAGCTGAAGGGCCTGTTCCCATGACCCTATAAACTATATAACCTAATCATGAATAGTTGACCTCTTATTTTGAGACTCTAACTTCTGGTTCTGGACACAATACTCTGGGAGTAAGTACCCACATCTACGCTGCAAACTCCATGAAAGATTTGTATGTTTCACCTCTCAGGAAGGCACAGACGCTGTCTGCTGAGGTCTACTCAATGGCTAACCATCTGCATCTCAGGAACCAACCTGATGAACACAGAAACACAGAAACACAGAAAGTAGGCGCGAGAGTAGACCACCAGGTCCGTCGAGCCCGCACCGCCATTCGCTCATGGCTGAACACTAAACAGACACACTTACCCACAAACAGTAGACACAAGACACAGAACACAAGACACTACCCTCCCCTTTATACCGCTATCACCCCTCTCCACCCCAAGAACCTCGTGAACCTTTATTGTGCTCTTGTTACTGCAAGTATACCTTTCCTTTTGTTAGCGGCATCAGATATATCCATAATATTCCAGGAGCTGTATAATGGCATAAATATGCCTTTTTTACTGAAATCATCTTTCAACAATGGCCTACATACCTTTTGTATAGTGTACCTTTCAAGTACAAGGACACCAACTCCTCTTGAACATCATCAATACAATTCAATCTTTCATTATTTACAAAGCTCTGATTTTCAATTTCTTTCTAACAGGAAGGACCTTGTATTTTTCCATGTTATATTTCACCTGCCTTGTCCCCACCTGATCTCAGCCTGGCCATGTCACTCAAAGCCTCCTTGCATCCTTTGCACAACTCGCAAGCCACACATCTTTGTTTTATCAGCACTGTGAATATATTACACATTTCTCCCCATCCAAAACATTGATAAATATTATGAACAGGTTCAGGGAGCTTTGGTCACAGCCCCTCAAGTAAAAAAACGACTGGGTTATTCCTATTCTCCATTTACTGTCTGCTAACCATCATTAATCATACAAACACTGAGGAAGGGTCCCAGCCAGAAGCATTGTCTGCCCATGTCCTCCAGAGATGTTGCCTGACCTGCTAAGTTACTCCAGCACTATGTTTTTTTCTTTTAAATTAACCCATATAAGTCAATTACCGCAATGCATGTACTATTTTGTCTACTAATATTTTGTTGGCATTTTATTGAAGACTTTCTGAAAGTCCAATTTCACCACATCCACTGCTTCTGTCTTATTTATTCTGGTTGTTACATCCTCATAAAAGAGGTTTGTTGCAGTTATTACATCCTCAAAAAGTGTTTCTTTGATGCAATGCTATTTCAAACTTCTCCTGTTAACCATCATTGTATGACTTTGTAGCAAATAAAACATGACAGTAAAGAGATATGGAACATAGAACAGTATATATCAGGGACGGGCTCTTTAGTGCACAATGTCAGTGTCGAACATGGTGCCAAATTAAGCTGATCCATTATGCCTGCACATGATCCATATCTATCAATTCCTTGCATATTCACATCTAAACGCTTCTTAAACATCACCATCATATCTACTTCAACCACCCACATATTCCAACACCTACCACTTTGAAAAAAACTTGTGCCACAAGTCTTTCTTACTTTAAGACTTGCTCTCTATTTATGCCTCTTATAATTTGTTATACTTCTATTAGGTCTCCCCTCAGTCTCCGACGCTGCAGAAAAAACAATCCAAGTTTATCCACCCTGTACTGTGGCTAATACATTCTTGTTCAGCCACTGTCCTGGTAAACATCTTCCACACTGTCCCCAAAATCTGGACATCCTCCCTGTAATGGGGCAAACAGAACCACATACATTAGGAAGCTCCAATGTAATGTCATGATTCTTATACACAATGCTGCGACCAATTAAGGCAAGCATATCATATGCCTCCTTTATCACATTATCTACTTGTATTGCCATTTTCAGGCATCTATAGATTTGGACCCCAAGATCCTTCTGTGCAACAATGTTGTTAAAGGTCCTGCCACTAACTGTATATTTTCCTCTTACATTTGACCTCCGAGAGTTTAACACTTCACCTTTGCCCAGATTAAATTCCACTGTTTCCCTGCCCATAACTGACCCACATCCTGCTGTGCCCTTTGACAGCCTTCTTCACCATATGCATTTCTGCTGTGTGATAAATTATGCATTTCTACAAAATGTTAACTTTGCCTTTAATGTAGCTTCCCTATTCACGATATATAATCGATGCCTCACACTTCCAGTTCGCTTTATTTAGATTTATGACTAGTTTCAGATTTAACTAAGTCACTTGCAATCTTTATGTAAATATCTATCACAAGATGATAATGATTCTATCAGATCATCAATTCATCCCTTCATAAATCTAAAATTACCTTCTGAATTTTTCAACATTCTAATATAAAGATAAAAGAGACTACAAATGCTGGAAGAACACAGCTGGTCAAGCAGCATCTCAAGAACAAAACTTGTATATTGTGTAGGAAGCAGCGATGGAAATGGGGGAGGGGCGGGGATACGCAGGGGGACAGCGTTCCCCTACTTTTCAGTTTCCAGTTTATGTCCAATTTCTGTATTAGAAGGGAGAGATCTTAAATACGGATTTAAAAGAAAAACGATCATGGATAATTGTTACAACGAGTCACCGCTGCACCGCCCTTGAGACGAAAACAATTTGTTAACTACCACTGTTAGCACTTGTTACCAACCAGTAGTTAACACATAGTTATACAATGTGTCATCAATACCTCGATCCACATTTCTCAGTAAATGTAATTGTGTTTTGACCAAGTATTAATGATGCAGCGTTCCTTTGAATAAAATTCACGGGAGTATTTCTTAAAACTTACTGCCATTAAGGGCTCCGGACTGCGAGCACGGGCTTCTTCCTGGTGTGCAGGTACAGTCATTCACCCACTTTATTTTAAGAAGGAACTGCAAATGCTGGAACAATCGAAGGTAGACAAAAATGCTGGAGAAACTCAGCGGGTGAGGCAGCATCTCAACCACTGAGTTTCTCCAGCATTTTAGTCCACCTACGTTATTTATTAATTTGTACCCGTCATTTAGGGATGTTATGTGATAAAAAAAAAAAAAAATCTGCATGGTGTTTTCTCTATCTCCTTCAAGTTTAGTTCTTCTGTTTGCCTTTATTTGCTTCAGTTTTATTTAGTTATTTACCACGTTGTGGTTGCAGCTTTTGAACGATTTAAACGTATAGGATTTTAAAATTCATATAAATTCATAGCGTTGCCCGAGTGCCAAATCCCTTCAGCTGTATGTGCAACTGAAGCTACGAGTGGACTAGTAGACCTTGAATAGGCATTGACACTTTGTTTTTAAGGAGAGGGGTAATAGAGAAGGGCTTGGGACCGCGAGACTGAATGATACGGACCTCACAGACTGAATGATACAGACGTCCTGACTGAAAATCACACCCTTCCGATCAATTATTTTAGGATAAGTCTTTCAAGAGAACATGCTACTTTTTGCTTTGCCCATTTTCAAAATATAGAATTTTGAATTTGGCGTTTGATTGGTACAAGGAGACTGCAAAGCTCGTAATATCTACTTTTTACACTGTAACTTTCTACATTTCTACTTTGGGTATGTATGTGGCAATTATGGCTCATGGAATTTTCTCCCACACTACTAGTTATATTGTTAACAACATATACGTGAAATTTTCGATCTTTCCCAACCGCTTAAAAAATGCCCGAGGAAGGAACCCGACCCTAAACGTCGCCTAGCCATTCCCTCCATAGATAGACACAAAATGTTAGAGTAACTCAGCGGGACAGGCAGCATCTCTGGAGAGAAGGAATAGGTGACATTTTGGGTCGATACCCTTCTTCGGACCCTCCATAGAATCAGCCTGACCTGCTGAGTTCTCCAGCACTTTATGTTTTGCTTTTAAAATAAATCCGTGGTCTGCTGAAGAAACAACACGATAGACCACTCTGGAAGTGCAAGTTTTGCTGTACTCTTCATACTGTAGAACACATCATAATACACCTTGAGTGAATTAATGGGGTTAGATTATTTTTTTTAATCTGTTGTCTAGAATCAATCGATACCCACCCTATGTACCTTATATCAGATTTAAATCAGAATTCTGATTTTTTTTGTTTTCCTCTTTGTCAATTTTTTGTGCCCAGATTATTTGGTGGCCAATCAACCGCTGTCTCTAAGGGGGTTGTGTCTAATCACCGACCAACTTCCCTTAAAATTCCCGTCCAATCAACAAATCGGTCTCCTCCCATCCAATCAGCTGCTGTCTCCAAGGGCATTGTGTCCAATCACATAATGTGTTGGTCACTCGGTGGC